>NC_071638.1:5928990-6244238 GCF_014839835.1 Dryobates pubescens | reverse complement strand
CTGGTAATGTTTCTAAGGTAAGAATTTTGTCTTCAAGATGAAATGCTGTATTAATAGAATTTCCTGACATTTGGTCCCTATCATGTTAAATAGATTGATGTATTCATTTTGGTTGTTTGAAATTCAGTTTTTCCTTTACTAATGAGGATTTGAGTACCCTAAACTTAAATTTTAAATACATTTGAATTCATGCCTGACAAGGCTGACCATGCTAACATATTGCCATGAAAAATGGATGAAATCTTACTGGTATGTCTAATCACCCTATTGAAGTGTGGAGGAAAGAAGTACTTTTCATAATACTTGCTGAGTTTTTCAATCTGTTTTTATAGCTTTGACTTGGCTTATAAGTGCTGGACTTTAGAACTTTCCCATGAGTTTGGCAAGAAAGATCAGTTCAGCTGGGCTCCAGCTATAGAGAATCACTGCCTGTGTAAACGTGTGCTTTCTGGACCAAAGGGTAGCATGTCTTAATGACCCATGCTCTACTGTCACAGCTTGTTGGGAAAGTCATCATGAAATTTTTTGCCTTTAGGACAGCCTGCTTGGTGAGGAGTGGCTTCAGAGGTCATCCCTGAAGAGAAACTGCGCCTCAGAGTGGCAGAGACCTGCCTAATGTGGCTCAGTTGACACCTCCCAGCTCTGCCATTAGAAATATAAACGAGGTGTTGGATTGTGGGTCGCACATACTGCAGTAATGGGGAGTAGTGTAAATTCATTGTGCATAGATCCAGGCTGCTTTAGTTTGGATAAGCAAGGGTATGTGTGACACAATTTGGGTGTCTCTGTAGATGTTCTCTGGCAGGACTGATAAGCTGTGTGTGGCATTTTTATACTTGTGCTACCTTTATACTCTCAGCTCATTTGAATCCTATTTCATGCTTTACAGGGTGCTCAGGAAATGTTCAATGCCCTCCCATGTGAGTTTGTGGAACCACATGAGTTAAAAGAAGTTTCCAGATCTGGAGGTATGCTGTGACAATAGTGACTGAAAACACTGGAACCCTCTCTGTCTAACAGCTAATTTATTTATTCTTTGTTTTTTTTCCTTAACCTCAGACCTCAGAAAAGTCTATGGAACAGTGTTAAGTCGTCACCATCATCTCGTGAGGAAACGTGATGGGCTCTATGATCCAGTAGACTATGATAAACATCCCGAACTTTATACCTCTCGCTTTAACATTGATGTGAGCATCATTGATGTGATTCTGTGATCTCTTCTGTTCTTTTATGAAAGGTTTTCTACTGAGTGTTGGTAGTGACTACACCTTCGCATATCTATTCATTTTACAACTACCTGAAGGGAGGTTGTAGACAGGTGGGGGTTGGTCTCTTCTCCCGGGTGACCAGCACCAGAACAAGAGGACACAGTCTCAAGCTGCACCAGGGGAGGTTTAGGCTGGATGTTAGGAAGAAATTCTTCATAGAAAGAGTGATTGGCCATTGGAATAGGCTGCCCAGGGAGGTGGTGGAGTCAGCATCACTTGATGTGGTTAGGAAGAGACTGGATGGGGCACTTGGTGCCGTGGTTTAGTTGAATAGATAGTGTTGGATGATAGGTTGGACTCAATGATCTCCAAGGTTTTTTCCAACCTGGTTAATTCTAATTCTTTTTTATTACAAAATGCTAGATGTGCTTTCAACTTCTTAAAGTGCTAAAAGAGAAGATGAGGCATGTGTAACTTTCTTTGCAGGTTGCACCCTACACAACTTGTTTAATTAATGGCATATACTGGGAACAACATACTCCTCGCTTGTTGAGTCGGCAGGATGCTCAGAAGCTGCTGGTGCCAGTTAGATCTTCCACTGGTGCAACGGAGGGGTGTCCTGAGTTGCCACACAAGTAAGACACCTCAGTTCACTTGTAATGGTCCTGCAGTGCCATAGTTAAGTCATAACTTTAGGGAGTTTCTCTGGAGTATCTACCAAATGCTTCTGTTTCTTATATTCCTCTTGTGTGTTGCACAATGCCCCAAATATTCTGCTTTGCTTCTGGGCTTGTGTTCTTGTTTTCAGTTTGGAGCTGTGAAAGCTTCACAGTTCAAATAGCTGATGGGTATGGTCTGTCTTTCTGCAAAGGTAGTTCTGCTGTTGATCCAATAGAAACAGTGTGACATCTAGAAATTGTGCTTTCTGCACCATTATTGCTAGAGGTTTCTATGCCTGAGCACATTTTTTGGGTTAATTTATTCCTGCTCTGTCATGTGGCTTGTACAGGCAGTAGTGATGTATCAAGACCCTGAATAGCTTTAAGGATGGAACATGGGGTGCAAATCCAGAGTTAGTCTCCTTTTGGTGTGAGTGGGAGACACCCTTTCTCCAGTAGCCCTGTGGGAAGGATATGGCAGTGTATTCTGGTGAGGAAGCAGGTCTTTGTCTCTTTGACCACTCGATACTTTTCTTTGTCTCACATGACAAATAAAGAACTTCAGTGTTAACCATGAGTGGAGCCAGAGGTTGTGAGTTAGACTAACAAATGTTTGATCTCTGCTAGCTATCTGTGAACTGAAAGGAGGCAACCACTTCTTCAGGTCTCCCTTTATCATGATGGAGTTATTCTTAATGTAGGTCTGCCCAGTGACAGCTCAGGGGAATTGGTAGGTGGATAACGAACGGGAGGTGTTGGCAGTACATGGAATACATAGAAAAAATGATTCTCTTGTCCTTTGAGAATTTACATGTGAAATATGAATCCTGTCCATGTGAATGGAAATCTTATGACTACAGTAGGGCCAGATATCTGTTACACTTCTGGGTGTCAGCTGTGTTGTGTTGACTTCTAAATTGGTTAAGATGAATGAAGCTGCAGGTCTGACAGATCTTCTCACATTTCTTTTATTTCCTGTTCATTTGTAATCTCTTACACTTATGTTCCTTTGTCTTTTTTGTTCAACTGCTCTAGACTTATAGCAATATGTGACATTTCGGCAGACACCGGAGGATCTATAGAATTTATGACAGAGTGTACAACAATTGACAGCCCATTTTGTATGTATGATGCTGACCAGCATATTATACATGACAGGTGGGAGAGCCTTTAATTTTTATTGCTTTACTCTGTAATTTGTACAGTGAAACATTATGTTTAAAGACCATGTGTTTTGTACACTTCTGAAAGGTGGTACTGTCCAGTTCTGGGCTCCTCAGTTTAGGAGGGATGTTGACTTGCTGGAGCGTGTCCAGAGAAGGGCAACAAAGTTGGGGAGGGGCTTGGAACACAAGCCCTATGAGGAGAGGCTGCATCAGGAACAGTGTGGCCAGCAGGAGCAGGGAGGTCATTCTGCCCCTGTACACTGCACTGGTTAGGCCGCACCTCGAGTCCTGTGTCCAGTTCTGGGCCCCTCAGTTTAGGAAGGAGGTTGACTTGCTGGAGCGTGTCCAGAGAAGGGCAATGAGGTTGGTGAGGGGCTTGGAACACAAGCCCTATGAGGAGAGGCTGAGGGAGCTGGGGTTGCTTATCCTGGAGAGGAGGAGACTCAGGGGTGACCTTATTGCTCTCTACAACTACCTGAAGGGAGGTTATAGTCAGGCAGAGGTTAGTCTCTTCTCCCAGGCAACCAGTACCAGAACAAGAGGACACAGTCTCAGGCTGTGTCAGGGGAGGTTTAGGCTGGAGGTTAGGAGGAAGTTTTACACAGAGAGAGTGATTGCCCATTGGAATGGGCTGCCTGAGGAGGTGGTGGGGTTGCCGTCGCTGGGGGTGTTCAGGGCGAGGCTTGACAGGATGCTTGGTTCCATGGTTTAGTTGATTAGGTGGTGTTGGATGATAGGTTGGACACGATGATCTCAAAGGTCTTTTCCAACCTGGTCTTTTCTATTCTATTCTATTCTAGGCAGCAAGGAGAAGTAGTTTACAAGAGCTGTGTTCTCTTTTTCAGTGTTGAGGGCTCTGGGATTCTGATGTGTTCCATCGACAATCTTCCAGCACAGCTTCCCATAGAAGCAACAGAGTACTTTGGCGATATGCTTTTCCCTTATATTGAAGAGATGGTAAGGTCTTGTGTCCAGCAAGAAGGTAAAAGACTGGATGCTGGTCTGCATGTTTGTTGCTTTTCTGGTCTCCTGTGTATATTTAGAAGGAATCTGCTGTAGAACATAACTGACTTTGTACTTAAAAAAAAATTGAAAAAGGCTTTCTAAGTTTTGAGGCAATACATTCAAAAAAGCAGCACATGAATGAGACATTAGTGGCTTGGATATCTTATGGATTTATCAAGAACACTTACTGTAGGCAGAAAACATGCTTGGGCAGGTAGTTCATCGTTTCTGGACCTTGCCATTGATGTCTAAATCTGATTTCCTCGGGCCACTGAACAGTCCCTCACAATCAGACTGCTCTTTGAATTTCTGTAGATTCATAAAAGTCAAATGACATTGATCAGGGTCAGGAGAATGGCAGAGCTATGGCATACTAGTATTGTTCCCTGCATTTAAGTGGTATTTTAAATGCTGATGTGTTTCTCTGAAAAAAAAAATATTGTGGGAAATAAAGTGACCTGATTTGAAATAACTTCTCTCCCTAGCTGTTATCAGACGGCTCTGAACCTCTTGAAAGACAGAACTACTCGTCTGTTGTTCGAGATGTAAGTTTTGCAGTCTGGCACTCTGCTTCTCTTACTCTGCTCTAAAATGTACAAGTACAAAACCCCCTCAATGTTTGCTTAATGTATTTCTAGGCAGTGATTGCATCCAACGGGTCACTGACAGCTAAGTATCAATATATCCAGAAATTGAGGGAGAGCAGGTAATGTATCACTTCTTAAGGTTTATTTACTTCAAAGTTTTTCTATGCCCTCTTTTGCATTTATTTACCTTTGTGTTTTGGTGGAATACTCTATATTGTGCTGTGTCTAATGTCATAGAGTCATAAAATCATAGAATCAATAAGGTTGGAAAAGACCTCAAAGATCATGAAGTCCAACCTGTCACCCAAGACCTTATGACTAAACCATGGAACAAAGTGCCACGTCCAATCCCCTCTTGAACACCTCCAGTGATGGTGACTCCGCCACCTCCCTGGGCAGCACATTCCAATGGCCAATCACTCTTTCTATGAAGAACTTCTTCCTAACATCCAGCCTAAACATCCCCGGGTGCAGCTTGAGAATGTGTCCCCTTGTTCTGGTGCTGGTCACCCAGAAGAAGAGACCAACCCCCGACCTGGCTACAGCCTCCCTTCAGGTAGTTGTAGACAGCAATAAGGTCTCCTCTGAGCCTCCTTCAGGCTCAGCAACCCCAGCTCCCTCAGCCTCTCCTCACAGGGCTTGTGCTGCAAACCCCTCCCCAGCTTTGTTGCCCTTCTCTGGACATATTCAAGAGTCTCAATGTCCTTCTTAAAGGATGAGCCCAGAATTGGACACAGAACTCAGGGTGTGGCCTAACCAGTGCTGAGTGCAGGGGTGCAATGACTTCCCTGCTCCTGCTGACCACACTATTCCTTATGCAGGCCAGGATGCCATTGGCCTTGGCCACCTGGGCACAGTGCTGGCTCATGTTCAGCCTACTATCAACCAATACCCCCAGGTCCCTTTCTGTTTGGCAGCTCTCCAGCCACTCTGACCCCAGCCTGTAGCTCTGCATGGGGTTGCTGTGGCCAAAGTGCAGCACCCGGCACTTGGATTTGTTAAATGTCATCCTGTTGGACTCTGCCCATCTGTCCAGCTGGCCAAGGTCCCTCTGGAGAGCCCTTCTACCATCCAACGGATCAACACCTGCTTCCAACAACTTAGTGTCATCTGCAAATTTACTGATGACTGACTCAATCCCCTCATCCACATCAGCAATGAAGATATTAAACAGGATGGGGCCCAGCACTGATCTGTGACTGACCGCCAGTTGGATGTGGCACCATTCACCACCACTCTCTGGACTCGGCCCTCCAGCCAGTTCCTAACCCAGCACAGAGTGCTGCTGTTCAAGCCATGAGCTGACAACTTGGTCAGGAGTTTGCTGTGGGGGACGGTGTCAAAGGCCTTGCTGAGGTCCAGGTAGACTACATCCACAGCCTGCCCCACATCCACCAGACGGGTCACCTGATCATAGAAGGAGATCAGGGTGGAGAGGCAGGACCTGCCCTTCCTAAATCCACGCTGGCTGGTTTGCTTGTATGCTTAAGAAGTTTCCTCCAAGTTTGTATCTTTGGAGGTCCTGTTTCTTTATTGAAAGTTGTTTTCAGGATAGGGGATAAGAAAAACCAAACCTCAGTCTCCATTCATTTGGTTAAACAACAGGGCAGGGAACAGTTTCCTTTGCTTCAACAGTACAAAAGGCTTTACAAATGTTTTAAAGTTATTATTTGCTAAACAGTTTTTATCTGCAGAGCTGTGCTACTTTTAGACAAACACTTCTACAGTCTTAATTTTACAACTTATTGAAGATATGAGCTTAAAAGAAAAATAAGCAAAATGTATTTTTATGCTAAAATTTATACACTGACAAGAGTGTGTTTAAACAACTGCTGAACTGCATTATTCTGGTTGGCAGAAAGCAGTGCAAAGTCTGATGAGAATCCATTTTATATTGCAAGTCAATGGGAGAGCTACTTTAGTTTATTTACAGAGTAGTACAAGCTGAGTTGAAACAGTGACAGTTTTCATATCTGAGCTCTTGTGTGAAACCAGGACTTTTCAGTGGGCATTAACTTTTATTTGCCTTGTATTGGCTATCATGTTCCTCTGATGTACTAATATGAACCTAGTATAACTTACCTAAAATACACTCTCCCTAGCATGGTGTTGTGTACTATAGCAGTTACCTGTGATGTAAAAGCAGCAAGGCAGAGCATGAGAGGCTTTCTGACAGCCCAACATGACATAGGCAGCTGGACAGTTCTCAAGTGATCAGGTTACAGCAATTTGGCTATTGGGAAGGATGTACTGATCACTGAGGAAAAATGTATGGAACAGCCAGTAGCAATGGGAGACACAGCAGAGGTGTTGATGGGTTTGATCTTGTTTATGTTAAAGGAAGGAAACTAGGAGTTATGCAGCAGAAGAAAGGAAGCACTACAGTCTTGGGTTAGAACTTGGTCTGAATAGCACTCTGGGTTTGTAGACAAACTTGGTCCATTAGCTTTAGCTGCTCACAGCTTTCCATCTTCTGTTTCCTTCTTTTAATTTTTCCTGTAACACTTCCTAGGGAACGTGCACAGTCATTGCAGATGGGCAATAAGAAGAGAGTTTTATTGCTTGGATCTGGATATGTTTCTGGCCCTGTACTTGAATATCTCACTAGAGATTCCAACATTGCCATCACAGTTGGTATGTAAGACTCTGCTTGTTTTTAACTGCAAAATTGTGTCTAATTTGAATGTGCTAGCCTGACAGAAACTTTGTGGTAAGTAATAAATTTATCTGGTTCTGAGAACAGATAAAGAAAACCATTCTTGGTTCCCTACTGTTGATCAACCTTCTTGTAAACAACTGTTTTTGGTTAGAATTTGTAGATGATTTTGCCTTGCTGTTTTCTCTCAGGACAAGTTGATTAGTAGCCTATGATGAATCTCCCTCTGACCATGTTTATCTTCCATTGACTTTGGAAAGGCCACAAGGAAATAAAGACTGGAGTTAGAATCACAGATGCTTTTAAATCTCTGGAATCCTCTGCCCCACCTGCTGCTTTCATTGCCTACTACTGCCTAGGTTCCCATTGCCTTCCTTGTGCTGGCCCTGTGGAAAGCCAGGACAGGAAACCAATTCATTTTCAGTCAGATGAGGCAAATACTGGTTGCATTAACCTGGATATGCTGATGGCAGTAGGGGCAAGGAAATAGGAAGGGATGAGTGGAAGCAGGAAGACACTGGATTTCTCTGTTTTAAGTAGTAATATTAGCATATGCAGGAATCATAGAACCATAGAATCAATAAGGTTGGAAGAGACCTCAAAGATCATAAAATCCAACCTGTCACCCAACACCTCATGACTACTAAATCATGGCGCCAAGTGCCACGTCCAATCCCCTCTTGAACACCTTCAGGGATGGTGACTCCACCACCTCCCTGGGCAGCCCATTACAATGGCTAACAGCTCTCTCTGTGAAGAACTTTCTCCTCACATTGAGACTAAACTTCCCCTGGTGCAGCTTGAGCCTGTGTCCTCTTGTTCTGGTGCTGGTTGCCTGGGAGAAGAGACCAACATCCGTCTGTCTACAACCTCCCTTCAGGTAGTTGTAGAGAATAATAAGGTCTCCCCTGAGCCTCCTTTTCTTCAGGCTAAACAATCCCAGCTCCCTCAGCCTCTCCTCACAGGGCTGTGCTCAAGGCCTCTCCCCAGCCTCGTTGCCCTTCTCTGGACACATTCAAGTGCCTCAATGTCCTTCTTAAATTGAGGGGCCCAGAACTGGACACAGCACTCAAGGTGTGGCCTAACCAGTGCTGAGTACAGGGGCACAATGACTTCCTTGCTCCTGCTGACCACACTATTCCTTATGCAGGCCAGGATGCCATTGGCCTTCTTGGCCACCTGGGCACACTGCTGGCTCATGTTCAGCCTACTATCAATCAGCACCCCCAGGTCCTTTTCTGCCTGGCTGCTCTCCAGCCCCTCCAACCCCAGCCTGTAGCACTGCATGGGGTTGTTGTGACCAAAGTGCAGCACCTTGCACTTGGACTTGTTGAATGCCATCATGTTGGACTCTGCCCATCTGTCCAGCCTGTCAAGGTCCCTCTGCAGAGCCCTTCTACCCTCTAACAGATCAACACCTGCTCCCAACTTGGTGTTGTCTGCACATTTATTGACGATGGACTCAATCCCCTCATCCAGATCATCAATAAAGATATTGAACAGGATGGGGCCCAGCACTGATCCCTGGGGGACACCACTAGTGACTGGCTGCCAGCTGGATGTGGCACCATTCATCACCACTCTCTGGGCTCAGCCCTCCAGCCAGTTCCTAACCCAGCACATTGGTAGGACTAAGCTGTAAGCAAATATTCAAACTTTTCAGATTGAATTTTGGCCTTTAGTCATATCTGGCCTAAGCAAAAGCTTGATGTTTTTACCTTTGTAATGTTAAAATTGGTGAATTACGTGAATTATTTTTAAGGTTTTATGTTGTTCTTGGCTATAAATTGGAATTCTGTTAAAATGTACTGGAACAGAATGTAACCAGATTTGCCTATATGGTATAAGGGGTGTGGTGAATGTTTCTGGGCTTGCATTTGTTTTCTTGTTCTGTTTATCAAGCCCTTTAACCTTAGAAAACCAGATTTTCCTCTTTGCACTTTCCCCCTTCCTGGACTTCTAGTCATCTTCTTGCTTTCCAGCAGCCTGTGTTTTGCAGAAGTAGCTACTCCCATCAAAAAGTGATTGAATAATTTACCTGTGCTTTTATTTGGCCAGGTTAGAGAATTGACCATTTTTAAAACCAGGAGAAAACAGGTACTGGGCAGTGACCTGAAATACTTTGGGCCTCCAAGAAATTGTTGCGCTACTTGAAACGCTGCTTTTCTGCAGGATGGTGCTAATCCAAACTCAGTCTACCTTTAAAACACATGGAGCATACCATTTGTGTGTTGCAGCCTTCCCCAAGGGTTAGTGCAACGTAGTTTCATTACATTGGGCAACAAGAACAACAAACTGTACACTGCACTGGTTAGGCCGCACCTCGAGTAGTGTGTCCAGCTCTGGGCCCCTCAGTTTAGGAAGGAGGTTGACTTGCTGGAACGAGTCCAGAGAAGAGCAACAAAGTTGGTGAGGGGTTTGGAACACAAGCCCTATGAGGAGAGGCTGAGGGAGCTGGGGTTGCTTAGCCTGGAGAAGAGGAGACTCAGGGGTGACCTTATTATTCTCTACAACTACCTGAAGGGAGGTTGTAGACAGACGGATGTTGGTCTCTTCTCCCAGGCAACCAGCACCAGAACAAGAGGACACAGTCTCAGGCTGCGCCAGGGGAGGTTCAGGTTGGATGTTAGGAAGAAGTTCTATACAGAGAGAGTGATTGCCCATTGGAATGGGCTGCCTGGGGAGGTGGTGGAGTCACCATCATTGGAGGTTTTCAGGAGAAGACTTGATGGGGTGCTTGGTGCCGTGGGTTAGTTGTTTAGGTGGGCTGGATTGGTTGATGGGTTGGATGCGATGATCTTGAAGGTCTCTTCCAACCTGGTTTATTCTATGTAAGAAGAAGGCTTTGTCTGTATTTCTGTGTGAAGGTCAAAGCGAGAACAAAACCTGCCTGTGTCAGTGCTGTGTGGTTATTCTGTTTCACATGAGGTTGTAAACTTGCAGGAAAGGCACTTTTGGAGGCAGGCAATTACCCTTTATTTTTCCCCTTACCTTTGTAGTCATGCAGTGCTCTCTCAGAAAACTGATGAGCTTGTGAATGCCCAAAGTGTTTAATACATCTAGGACCATGATGTGAGTTTCTGATGGTTTCTCCTACACTGTCTTCTAGTAGATCTGTGGATGACTCATTTAAGTAAGGGCTGGTAGACCCAATGGGTGATAGCCAACCCAAATTAAAGCATGAAGATCAAGGCTGTTGTGTGATAGTCCACCACATAAACAAAGAACAATTCATAGAATGGCTTGAGTAGGAAGGGACCTTAAAAATAGACTAGACTAGACTAGACTAGAATAGAATAAACCAGGTTGGAAGAGACCTTCAAGATCATCGTGTCCAACCTATCATCCAACACCACCTAATCAACTAAACCATGCAACCAAGCACCCTATCAAGTCTCCTTCTGAACACCTCCAGTGATGGTGACTCCACCACCTCCTCAGGCAGCCCATTCCAATGGGCAATCACTCTCCCTGTGTAAAACTTCTTCCTAACCTCCAGCCTAAACCTCCCCTGGCACAGCCTGAGACTGTGTCCTCTTGTTCTGGTACTGGCTGCCTGGGAGAAGAGACTAACCTCTGCCTGACTACAACCTCCCTTCAGGTAGTTGTAGAGAGCAATAAGGTCACCCCTGAGTCTCCTCTTCTCCAGGCTAAGCAACCCCAGCTCCCTCAGTCTCTCCTCACAGGGCTTGTGTTCCAAGTCCCTCACCAACTTTGTTGCCCTTCTCTGGACATGCTCCAGCAAGTCAATCATTTAGTTCCAACCCCTCTGCCGTGGGCAGGGACACCTCCCACTAGACGAGGTTGCTTAAAGCCTCATCTAGCCTATTCTTAAACACTTCCAGGGATGAGGTGTCCACAGCTTCTCTGGGCAACCCGTTCCAGTGTCTCACCACCCTCACAGTAAATAACTTCTTCCAAATGTCCAATCTAAACCTACCTTGCTCTAGTTTATAGCCACTGACCTTATAAAACTTTCCTCTTCAGGTGTTTTTATGAGGAGTGACAGTTGAAGACATGGGACTTATGATAAAAATGTTGGCTTTTTGTAGCTAGTTAAAGACACTTCTGTGACATTTGTGCATAAGAGATGTATTCATTGAGTAGACTTTAAAACCACTTAGGTGTGAAAGTGTGCTTCTTTGTCTTTATCTGTTTTTCCACCATATGGGTGCTCAGTTACCTGGCCAGTGTAGGTGGTGCTGCTGTAGAAAACCATGGTGGAAGAACATATGCATGTGATGCAAGTAAGAGAGTGAGTTCTAGGGTCATCTACTGCACAAAGATAAGTTTAACAGTCCTTTATCTCCTGTTCTAGACCTGCTTCTTGGTAGTGTGGGAAAAGAGATGACTTCTAGTTTTGCATAAATACTTTGTACAGACCTAGTTTGCTGACAGGAAACCTGCAGACAAAGCTTTTATTCAATTTAATACACCCACAAAGTTTCTAACTGGTTACATCCTGTTCTCATTACATGTTTTAGCTGTGAGTGGTTCTTCTGAGGGTAAGTATTCTTTGTAGGTTCTTATTCTTGAGTTATAGCTGCTACAGCTGGACACTGGCAATTGATAACAAAATTGACTATTTTAGGGGAAGTTAAGTGCTTTATGCCTGATTTCTCTTCAACTGTTAGTGAAGGAAAAACATCCATGCAACTGTTTCTCTTGGGGAAGAAGGAGGTGTGTGTAAAGCACAATTACACATGGGAGTGCTTTGGACATCTTTAGGTAATGGTCAATGTGTTTTGCTTTTAAAACAGCATCTGTCATGAAGGAACAACTTGAACAGCTGATGAAAAAACACAGCAATGTTACTTCAATTCACATGGATGTCATCAAAGAAGAGGAAAAGCTGTCCTCTTTGGTGAAGAAACACGATCTTGTGATCAGGTCAGAATTCTGTGTAATACTTGGCAGGCTCAGCTTGAAGTCACACTGCTTTTTTTTCTCCTAGTTCATTGACCTAAATCATCATGGTAACCTTTTTGTTTTTCTTTTAATGCCCAAGAACTGGGGTCCTATTTGTGTATGTAAATAGTTGTAACTGGCCACTGCCTTCTCTTGAAGGGGAACATCAGGACTTTCAAAGGGGCTTTGACTACAGCATCTCTTCAGAAGTATCATAGTATCATAGTATCAGTCAGGGTTGGAAGGCACCACAAGGATCATCTAGTTCCAACCCCCCTGCCATGGGCAGGGACACCCCACACTAGATCAGGCTGGCCAGAGCCTCGTCCAGCCTGGTCTTAAACACCTTCAGGGACAGGGCCCCAACCACCTCCCTGGACAACCCATTCCAGGGCTTCACCACTCTCATGGGGAAGAACTTCCTCCTCACCTCCAGCCTGAATCTCCCCACCTCCAGCTTCATTCCATTCCTCCTAGTCCTAGCACTACCTGAGATCCTGAGCAGCCCCTCCCCAGCCTTCTTGTAGGCCCCCTTCAGATACTGGAAGGCCACAATGAGGTCACCTGGGAGCCTTCTCTTCTCCAGACTGAACAGCCCCAACTCTTTCAGTCTGTCCTCATAGGAGAGGTGCTCCAGCCCTCTGATCATCCTTGTGGCCCTTCTCTGGACACCTTCCAGCACCTCCAGATCCCTCTTGTAATAGGGGCTCCAGAACTGGAGGCAGTACTGCAGGTGGGGTCTCACCAGAGCTGAGTAGAGGGGGAGAATCACCTCCCTTGACCTGCTGGCCACACTTCCCTTGCTGCAGCCTAGGATCTGATTGGCTTTCTGGGCTGCAAGTGCACACTGAGAGCTCATGTTGAGCTTCACCAATTACAAGGAGAGCCTCCTTAGTGTGAGAGGCCAGTTGTGTCCACCAAAGTATATGCTCCTGGCATCAAATTTGCATGCTTGCAAGAGAAGGCAAAATTCTCACATGTCTTAAGAAAGCTCTCTTTCCAGATGTTGAAATGGGAGGAAATGACTTCGCAGTCCTTGCCATTTTGTCCCTTTTGGCATGGATGTCATGAGTGTTGTTTCCTTTCCATACAGAGCATGCCTTTCACAAAGTACTTCAGCGAGATCATTGTAACGCAAGCTTTCTCAAGGATGGGTTTTCACTTTGCATCTTCTAAACCTGCAGCATGCCTGTTTAGAAGGTGGCCTTGGAAAGAGGTCAGTGGGGTTTTTTTTACAAAGAGAAGTATGACAAAAGATGCTGTCTAAAGAATGACTCCCCTATTGCCCTGTGCCCTGTTCTGAAGGGCATATGTACAACAATGCTCTTCTGATAGGGTAGCATTTCACTTCTGTAGGTATGAAACTGCTCAGGGCAAGGCAGGTACGACTGTTGCATTTACTTGAGCTCTTTTGTAGGTATACAAGAAACATTTGTGTGTGTCTTTCCAGTGACAGCAGAAGTAACTGTCTGGATTTTGATGTTCCATAATTCTCCTTCATTTGTAGTTTGCTGCCTTATTCAGCACATCCTTTGGTTGCTAAGAAATGTATTGACAACAAAGTGAACTTGGTAACAGCCAGCTACTTAACACCAGCTATGAAAGAACTCCAGGAGAGGTAGGTGTGAAAGTAGCATCTCCCTGGTGTTGTTTCCTTCATTTTAGTGCATTATCTGAATATTTTGCAGTCCATTACACCTTAAACACTTACTGTGAATTTCTGTTTTCACCATTCTTTCTCTTTCTGTGATGGGGAACTAAGTACCTTTTCCTAAAGCTACATGTAGAGGCTGTGGCAGACCAGAGAAATGGGTGCATACCCTAATCTGGTCAGGCTAGCACTTTAACTGATGGAGTGTACTTTTCTGCATGCCCCATCTTATTCTATGTTGATGTGCTTTCCCCTCTTCCCTCAAACCTGTAATGATGTTTGAGCTGAGTTGATACTCAAGATGAGTAGCTGGACTGTCCTATTTCACCAGTGATAGCAAGCTTGTTTGATATCCTTCCCATTCCCCTAAACAAAAACTAATTCTTGGGTTATTGTGTCTGTAATAGTATCCTCCTTCATGCCACCTCCTTTTTGGGCAGGCCCATTGTAGTATTAGCTCAAACTAGTGACAGTTCTAATTGTTGTTTCTGTTGTCCTACTTTATCTGATTGGAAGTTGTTTTGGGCATGGAGGAGCTCTTCTCATTTATGGTACTGGAAATTCTGAAGTGAATTTAAGAGAGTGAGATGAGAATTGTACCTGCATGTGTAGGCAGCTGTTTCAGTCCCCACCCTGCTGCAGGAGCTGCTTAGGGCAATTATGGAATGGAATGGAATGGAATGGAATGGAATGGAATGGAATGGAATGGAATAGAATAGAGCTAGACTAGACTGGAATAGAATAGAATAGAATTAACCATGTTGGAAGAGACCTTTGAGATCATCGAGTCCAACCTATCACCCAACACCATCTAATCAACTAAACCATGGCACCAAGCACCCCATCCAGTCTCTTCCTAAACACCTCCAGTGATGGTGACTCCACCACCTCCCTGGGCAGCCCATTCCAATCTGTCTTTCTGCAAAGAACTTCTTCCTAACATCCAGCCTAAACCTCCCCGGCACAGCTTGAGACTGTGTCCTCTTGTTCTGGTGCTGGTTGCCTGGGAGAAGAGACCAACCCCCACGTGGCTGCAACTTCCCTTCAGGTACTTGTAGACAGCATTATGACTAGCTCTTTGCTGTCCTCTGTGTGACTGCCTTCCTGCATTATAGTACTGGTGAGGAGAATGTAGGATATTGAGTAGCTGATAGGATTTTCTTTTTCCACCAGCCCCTAGATGTTGTAGCAAAGTAAGAAAAACCAAGACTACAATGACACTTAGAAAATGGTCACTCTTCAGCTTTTAACATCTTCTGGTTTTCCCACCCACCCAGTCTGCAGACAGAGACTAGAACTTACTTTGTAGCAAAGTGTAATGGGCCTTTGTTGGAGTGATTTCCCAAATAAAAGGCCAGTGACAGTGAATGTTCTGACAGGTCTGCATTTCTGTTATTTAGTGTAGAAGCTGCTGGTATTACAGTCGTTGGTGAAATGGGTTTGGATCCTGGTCTTGACCATATGTTGGCAAAGGAATGTATTGACAAGGCAAAAGAAGTTGGTGCTACGGTAAGGTTGGCAGGTAGTGCATAGCTCTGCCAAGATTTTATTAGTTGTTCCTTTAACAGCAGCCTATTTTGGGCATGTCACCAATGTGTGATGGACTCTGGACACCTTACTTCTTCTTATGCTTGGAATTCAGTGTCAACTAATCTCATTGGTGAGCCCATCAACTCAAATTGCTTTGCCTCAGTGTATGTTTTGGTTTCCTCTCCTTTATTAACAGTTCCTGCAATGTGACAGCTTGACACTGTTGGGCAGTGAAAATTCATTTGGTTTCTCCTGTCCAATGTAGACCTTCTGCCCTGGCCCATTTTGGGGGATAATGTCAATAGAAAGTTTAAGAATGAATGGGGATTCTGCGGGGTAGGTCTCTTCTATTTGCATCTTTGTGTATCTTCTCTTCACTTTTTCTTTCCTGTGGACAAATGTGACAGGTTGTATCCTACACTTCTTTCTGTGGTGGCCTACCAGCTCCAGAGCACTCTGACAATCCCCTGAGATACAAGTTCAGCTGGAGCCCACAAGGAGTGCTGCTGAATACAGTTCAGTCTGCTACGTATTTGAAAAATGGAGAGGTGAAGTAATCCTTTCATTTCCATTTGAAGTCAGACAAAGGGGTGGTATTGGGCTAAGGAGGGAATGAAGAGTTTCTAGGGTGCTGTGTTTACTTTCAAGGCAGTGACAGTTGGCTAAGGATGTTGCATACATCACTCAATGCCATGTTTGGAGCATGATGGCACCTGGGTGCTGCCAGCTTAATTCTTCCTTAGTGTGGGCAGGCTGATTGCAAGGAAGGAGCATGTTCTAATCGTTAAAGTACTAGATTAAGGTTCATGCTCTTAGTTCAGCTTCCCTCCCTGTTGTGTGTTGCCTTTGAAACTTAATTGCCCTGTCTTTGGCACTGTGAAACAAAGACAAGAGTGCATCCTTCTAGCTGCTTTTCTATGTAGTCGTGTTTGTAAACCAAACAGCTGCATTTGCACAGGTGTGTAGCAGACCTCTTGATTTTGTTTTTCAGGTGCCATCTGTAATACCAACGATCCACTGAGTGGGTTTTGTGAAAGTATACAGTGTTTTCTGATGTGTTACATATGAGCACCTTTATGGTCTTTGTGCAAAAGCCATTAGGCTGAATAAATGTTACTCCATATTTTATGGAAAGATCATAACTGATTTGTGCAAAGCTATTGCAAGCCATTATCATGTTTCTACTTTCCAGCCCTGTCTGTTTGATCACTCCCACTTGCTCTTGAGTAGTTCCTGAGCAAGGGCTCTTCACATGTCAAGGAGACTGCCTTGTATAACCATTGCAGAGTTTAGCTAATTGTCTAAACTCTTTGATCTGCGAAACTGAGAAATCTTTTGAAACGTCTTTATCATGAGATTTTGGTGCTCTGGTGTTCTCACTGCAGTAAGAAAGGGGATTGGATCGTTACTTAAAAAGCAGCAACATGTGGTTGTAAGTTTCACGTGGAGAATGTGAAAATATTCCTTATTTAATTCTGACCTTGTTCACCGATTGCTAGGAAAAAGAATAGATCTGTGTATGAATGATTCATTTCTGAGAACATTATGCAAGCTTGTTAGTAGATTGTGCAATTTTTCCTCCTTACCACTAAATCCTTAGCTGTCTGACTGTTGTGTGTAGGAGAAAGGTTGTTTTCAGATAGCTTTGGAAAGCTATGGAGAAGATTTGCCTTTGCTGGGATTAGAGAAGGCTATGTTTAGTCTTTGACTCAGAAAAGGATGTAAACATCTTGTAACTGAAGGAGAGAAATTAGGCAGAATTTGGTTGGATGTGTTACAATATTGTTTTGTTATTCTGACCTATTGTATGCCTTAATTACCTGCATGCCAGTAGAAAATGACCAATTAAGATGTGACATGTGTGCCTTCTGCTAGACTATATAACTTTGCTGTATAACATAATAAGCATTTCACCTGCTTACATCTTGTCCTGGAAGGTGTGCTCCAGGTGAACAGAACAACTATATTACAACAGTTGTGCAGGATTCTTCCACACTAGTGTCTTTATCTGAGAAACACCTTAAGATGTTTCGACAGTGCTGCAGACTTTATTGCTTGAGTCTGTCTTCTAGAATGAAACCTTGCCCCTTTGCTCAGAAGTCACAGAATGAGTTTGTATTGATGCTGCATAGCAGATCTGTGCATCAGCTACTTGAAGGTAGCAGGGTTCAAGACTTTGTCTGGGTGTGCTTAATAGAACTTTGTGTTCCTTCAACAATGTGTTCTCTCTGTGCTTTGTAGCTGCAAGTAAAGATACACACAGGTAGCAATTTTACATCAGTACGTTATCACCTGATTGATTTTAACCTTTCAAAAAGACACAAAATCCCATCCTTCTCCTTACATTTGCTTTCTCCTCCCCCATAAAAGAAGAGAATAAAAAAACTGGCCAAAAAGCAGGGAGCCTATGGGCAGAATTTCTCTTCATGATGGTGTAGTTTTGGGAGGTGATCCAAAATGACACCCACGTAAGTGAACTGGGAGCCACCCACCGTAATATAAATACAGCAGGAATTAGCAGTGTGTGTGAGCTTGTTTTAGCCCTTTGATAGTAAGGGCTGACATACTGCACATTCCTCACTGACAGGATAAGCTTAAATGGCTTGTGCAATTGCTTCATTCAGATCGTGCCTTTGTTTGCGCTAGTAATGTTAAGCGTATTGTTCCCTTTTCTCTATTGAGCTCGCTTCATCTTCTCTGTTGTACAAGAAATGACAAAGCCCTGCCCCAAAATAACGTTGCTGTTCTTTCCAAACTTTAGATTGTCAATATTCCAGCTGGAGGAGCATTGCTTGATTCTGTTACTCCGATGGATTTTTTCCCAGGATTAAATCTCGAAGGTTTTCCTAACAGAGACAGTACAAAATATGCTGAGCCATACGGTATCCAGACAGCTCACACTTTATTAAGAGGCACCTTAAGATACAAAGTAAGTTGTTGTTGTTATTATTAGGTGCTGTTTTCCTCAAGTGATGAATGTTGTAATTTCAAGAAAACGCTGTATTTAAGCCAGCCTTTTATAGCTTTGCATTTGCTGTTTATGTGCTCTCTGTTATCCTAACTGGGAGATGGCTGAAAGCACTCCTCTCATTTTTTCCCCAGTGTAGCTTTATGTGGTTTATTTGGCAGGGGTTTGTTGCAAATCAGAAAACTGGAGACTGGATGGAGCGCTTGGTGCCATGGTTTAGTTGACTAGATAGTGTTGGATGATAGGTTGGACTTGATGATCTCAAAGGTCTTTTCCAACCTGGTTAATTCTAATTCTAATTCTAATTCTAATTCTAATTCTAATTCTAATTCTAATTCTAATTCTTGTTCTAGGCAGCTGGTCATTTAGCTTGCCTAGTCTGTACCTGTCTTTCTTTTTCTTTTTAGAATGGAATAGAATAAATAGAATAGAGTAGAATAGAGTAGAATAGAGTGGAGTAGAGTAGAATAGAGTAGGAGTAGAGTAGAGTAGGAGTAGGGTAGAGTAGAGCAAAGTAGATCTTCAGATCAACAGAAGATTAGAATAGAATAGAAGTAGAGCAAAGTAGATCTTCAGATCAATGGAAGGTAGAATAGAATAGAATAGAATAGAATAGAATAGAATAGAATAGAATAGAATAGAATAGAATAGAGTGGAGTAGAGTAGAATAGAGTAGGAGTAGAGTAGAGCAAAGTAGATCTTCAGATCAATAGAAGATTAGAATAGAATAGAAGTAGAGCAAAGTAGATCTTCAGATCAATGGAAGGTAGAATAGAATAGAATGTAGAATAGAATAGAATAGAATAGAATAGAAAAGAATAGAATAGAATAGAATAGGAGTAGCGTAGAGCAAAGTAGATCTTCAGATCAATAGAAGATAGAATAGAGTAGAATAGAATAGAATAGGAGTAGAGAAGGGTAGAGCAAAGTAGATCTTCAGATCAATAGAAGATAGAATAGAATAGAATAGAATAGAACAGAACAGAGTAGGGTAGAGTAGAATAGAATTTAATTAACCAGATTGGAAAAGACCTTTGAGATCATCAAGTCCAACCCAAAATATAAACAGAATATAAAATATAAACATAAAAAAATAAATAAAATATAAAATATAAACAAATGCAAAAATATATATAAAATATAAATAAAGTATAAACAGAAAAATTGGAGGGAGTCTGATGGGTTTGTGTGATGCATGTTGGTGCAATGTGTTTTTAAGACAATCTGTTCTCTTGGAGCTAACAAAAATTCGAACTTGCAGTTTATTGCTTATGCTCTTACGAAAAACAATGTAAAAATCATGTTTTTCCATCAAAATGAGAAAAACATTTAAGTGAGTAAGTGTAGCTCTTTATTGTGAGCAGTTGTAGCATTTTGTTCAGTCAAGAAATGTGTTTTCCTTCTGAGCAATAGACCCTTCCTTTAATTTGTTAGGTGCACAAAGCAGAATCAGACCAATATTTATTCTTCTTTTAATTATTAATTTGCTGGTCAATATACATTAAGTAGGAATAAGCCTCAAACTGTATTGAAGTTTTGAAAAGGCTTTTATGGCTCTTGTGGCCATGTCTATTGAGTTAAGGTTTATGCCAAGGTTTAAGTTGCTGCTGCTTTGTGCACGGCTTGAGGAATGTGTATGTCCTTTCCCTCTTCATTCCTCTGTTGCAGTACAACAGAATTTCTTTATTTCTTGGAGGGAGGCTGGCTTAGCAAAAGAAGATGGAAGGCCAGTGTGGGGGAATGAAGGTTACCAATTGCAATAGCTCTCTTTTTGTCAGTCTAGATACGATCTCTTGTTCAGAAGCTAAAAATATGTGGAAGGCATCTATCTCGTCATGAAGTCTTAATATGACAGTACCTACTCATCCAGTTGGTGCCTGGTAAAATTTTCTTCTTTTGTATAAGCATTAGCACAAGGAACAGCAAAAATGTCAGGATGACACTGAGAGCTGTTAAGAATGTGTTGCAAGAATGATTATTACTGTGGCTAGTGCTGGTTTTTTAACTCCCCAGAGCATCACTTTGGGTTGGGGTGATGTTGGTAGGGTTGCATGGAATGGCTTACCATACCTCTACCTGTGTGGTGCCTACGTGCCAGAACGTAGTGCTGAGCAGGGCAGAAGTTAGTGTTGGCCCTTTGCACATGTTGCTCTGTTGCAGAGCACAAAGCAATCCATTCAGTGTGGAGACTCACATCTCCTGAGTGCCTTTTATAGATTAGGGTCAGATAGCTGATGGAGTCACTTTAAAAAGATGTCACAGAAGTCTCTCACTGCAAGCCATCTGAACTGATAACCCGGTGCTGGTGAAGGTGGCTCCTACTTATAATTAACCCTCTTTCAGAGTGCCGTCTTTCCACCATTCTGCTTGTTTACAAATGTTTCTAGTCACTTGCATGCAAGTGTCCTCAGGTATCCAGCAGCTGTGTGGGAGTGTTCATGGGATATAAATATGAGCAGAAACCAGCTGAGACTTTTTGTTGTCATGCAGATTGTTGCAGCCTTTGCAGTTTCTTTTAAATACCATTCCACCACTCTCCTGGTTTTGTCTGTGATATTCCTGAAGGAAAGATACAAACACACAGAATTCTTACCTCTAAAATCAGTTTATTGGATGTCCATACAATCACACTGGTGTATAACTGGGGTGAGCTAAGCTCAGCATTTGGGCTCTTTGTATTTGGTAGTTTGGTTATGGGCTATCTGGCTGATACAACCCTGTCTATAATGTGCTGCAGTTGGAAGTAGTGCTGGCCAGCTTAGCCCTCTCATCTCATTAACTGATGCTACTTGCTGTGGAAGTATTGATGTTAGAATAAGTCATTAAAGAGTGTATTGAAAAAGTAGAGGGAAGGGTAGAGAGGGCCTGAGGAAGGTGTCCCTCTGTAGCAGTGACCCCATTGGCTTTTTGTTACTGTGGCTGTCTTCCCATGGGAATATTTCCTAGCACTGCCATGGTTATGTCCTTCACTACATTCAAACCAAGGAAGAATATTCACCTCAATTTCAAGGGATTGTTGTTCTTAACCATGTTATTCTTTCTTTTCAGGGATACTCCAAAGCTATGGGAGGCTTTGTAAAACTAGGATTAATTAACCCAGATCCTTATCCTTTGCTAAGTTCAACCACGCCACCTCTAACCTGGGTGAGTGACTTTGATTACTTTCCCTTCTTTCCTCTATTTTACTATTATTTTTCTTATTGCTAGACTTGGATGTGCTTGCAGCAATGGGAATCTTGTATTGCATCCTGGTCATCTTTGGTTGTTGTTCCTGGGAATCAGGAAGATTTTCTTCAGCAGGAATATAATACAGTGCTGGATCAGGTTCCTCAGAAAGCCTCCAGTGTCAGATATTCCAGGATTTAGCTAGACAAAGCCACAGCTGACTTGAGTGTTGGTGTTAGTCCTGCTTCAAGTTGGGCATTGAGATAGATGCCTCTCAGAGGTCACATGCAATATTTTTATGAGTTGTCTTAAATCTTGTTATTCGGAATCCAGCCTATGAGTTTGCACTGGTGCTGCGTGTCAATATTGGTACTGGCCCATGATCTTCAGTACCAAAGTGGTTTTTAAGGCATCAAGAAGTAAGATTATACTGAGTATACTATTTTTTAATGTTAAAACTCTGTACAAACATTTATTTGTGTGTGTGTGTGTGTCTTCTGTTATGCTGCCTTTCTGTCTTGCTTACTGACGCTTCACTTCATCTTAATCTCTGCCTATGATGCATGAATCCTGCTGCTGTTACATTTGAGTCGAGGTTTTGCTTGTCTCTGTGGGTGAAGAAGGATACTTCATATTTTGGTTTGGTATAAAGTCAGCTGAACTGGCAAGCAGTGGATTACTTGTCAGCTCTGTTTGTCTTGTGAGAAATTTTTTCACCCATTTTGGAAACGTCTGTGAGTCTAACTGTCGGCTGCTCAGGTGAACAAAACCCACATCTGTCTCCTGCTTTCTTCCTTGTGCTTTTATTAGCATTAATCTGGAAAAAGACACTAGGCTTATGCTGTGTGAAGGTCTGATGAGAGTAGGGTATTTTTCTCATGATGCTATTATTTCAAGCATGTTTTGAGTGTTCTCAAAACCATGGAAGCACAAGGTGAAGAGGCCCAGTCTTACTTGTCTCTTACTAACACACAGCACTGCTTGTCTTCTCAAGCTCTGAGAGTTTGTGGGTTGCCATATGGGAATTACTTTTATCTTTTTGAGATTATTTTTGTTCACTTTCCATTTTAGGCTTGGTATCTTCAAATTCTCTTTGCAAAGACAGGTAGAATTTCCAGTCATTCTAAGCCTCAATGAATAAGTGTACAGTGTAATGCAATCTGTGAACATAACTATAAACTCACTGTAAATGTTGTCTCAGCAATGTTGTTACATCTCACTACTTTGCCTTTATCTGCTGCACCTGGGAAACAAAGGAGGTAGCCTAACCTGAGTTTCTGAACAGCCTCCACAGTTTCTCTTTGCTTCATACTTTGTTCATAGCTCTGTTTATTATTCATCTTGCTGAGAATGAAGCAAGCAATAATTACAGTATCACAGTACCACCAAGGTTGGAAGAGACCTCAAAGATCATCAAGTCCAACCTGTCACCACTGACCTCATGACTAAACTATGGCACCAAGTGCCACATCCAGTCCCCTCTTGAACACCTCCAGGGATGGTGACTCCAGCATCTCCCTGGGCAGCACATTCCAATGACGAATGACTCGCTCGGTGAAGAACTTTCTCCTCACCTCGAGTCTAAACCTCCCTTGGCGCAGCTTGAGACTGTGTCCCCTTGTTCTGGTGCTGGTTGCCTGGGAGAAGAGACCAACCCCTTCCTGGCTACAACCACCTTTCAGGTAGTTGTAGAGGGCAATGAGGTCACCCCTAAGGCTCCTCTTCTCCAGGCTAAACAATCCCAGCTCCCTTAGCCTCTCCTCATAGGGCTGTGCTCAAGGCCTCTCCCCAGCCTTGTTGCCCTTCTCTGGACACGTTCAAGTGTCTCAATGTCCTCCTTAAACTGAGAGGCCCAGAACTGGGCACAGTACTCAAGGTGTGGCCTAACCAGTGCTGAGTACAGGGGCACAATGACTTGTCTGCTCCTGCTGGCCACACTATTCCTAATGCAGGCCAGGATGCCATTGGCCCTCTTGGCCACCTGGGCACACTGCTGGCTCAGAATTAGTATCTAGATAGCACAAAATGGCCTTCAGATATGCACAAAAATATTCAGAAAACGTTTTGGTAATATTCCCAGAGCTTTATTCATTTCACCAGTCTGTAGCTTTCCTTTTGAAAGGGACATTCTCCAGTTCCATGCTATCTGGAAGATATCCATAATTCCTGACTCTCTGGCCATCTCCAGGTGGCTTCTCATTCACCTTAACATCCTCCCAATATTCCCTTGTTTGTGCAGATTCCTGTGTTCATTCCTGACTGCCAAAGGAAGGGATAAGACTGACAGTAGGAGGAAGCAGCTGAGTGGTGGGATACTGTAGTGGTGTGATGCTTTAGCCCACAAGCACCAACAATAAAACCACAGCTAAACTCAGCTGGAGAAGTGAATGGAAAGCTGTATTTTACAAGCAATGATGAAGTGCAATGAATATATACAAAATACACAGTGTTTACAATATCATACAAGAGTTTACAGGAAATAACACAGATCCTCCCAAGGAGAATCCCCCCTCAGGTTCCCCCAAAACCTCTCTCCTCCTCCTCCCCTTTCCCCTAGTAGTTAATTAGGTGAAAAAGGAGAAAGAGAGAGAAAAGGATATTAAGGGAAATTCATTAGCTTAAAGCAGTTGTTAGGAAAGTTAGTTATTCTTATTTTATCATTATGCAGTTCAGGGTTGACATGCATGCAGTCCGGCCAAGAGCGAAAGTCAGAACAGCCTGAAGCTGAAGTGAGTGAGAGAAAACAATGTGAGAGATACTTGCTGTGGTATGTCTCACATCTGACCAATGAAATTCATTTAGAATTAATCTTTGTTTTCCTTTTTACACCTGAACATTCAGCTAGAGAATTCTGCAGCTGTCCTTTTTTGTAAAGGCACAGCCTAACCTGTTTCAGCTACAAAGTGTTTCAGGAAAATATGGCCTCTGTTTTCACTTGTTGCAATTAAAAATCTCAAACCACCTCGCTTCCCCTGTATGCATAATGTGTCTTCTCAGAAATCCTGGCTATTAACTGAGCTTAGGGGACAAGTGGGCTCTTGAAACCTTGGCTGAAAAGGAGTGGGAACAAATATGAGGCCTTCAGGGGCTTTTTTCCTTGTGTTTTAATACAGAAAGAGCTCATGTGCAAACTGGTTGGAATTAAGTCGCCTGCTGAGTACCACGTTCTGAAAGAAGCTGTGTTTAGCAAACTGGAAAAGGACAAAAGTCAGCTGGAGGCAGTGGAATGGTAAAATGCTCCAGTGAATTTTAAAGATTAAAACATAAACAAAGAAATTTGCAGTTCTGTTCATTTTGGTTGATGGTGAGGCTGTTGATAGGCAATGATAAAAGTCTGTCTCATGTCTTTTGCTAGGCTAGGCTTACTGGGAGATGAACCAGTTCCAGAAGCAGATTCAATTGTGGGGGCTCTTGCAAAGCACATGGAGAAGAAGCTGCCCTTTGGTATGTGAGAAATTAATAATTTTTTTTAATGATTTTGAGTGGAAAAAGTCATAGAATCATAGAATCAACCAGGTTGGAAAAGACCTCAGAGATCATCAAGTCCAACCTATTACCTAATACCTAACAACTCCTGACTAACTAAACCATGGCTTCAAGTGTCACATCCAATCCTTTTTTGAACACAGGGATGGGGACTCCACCACCTCCCTGGGCAGCACATTCCAATGGGCAATTACTCTTTCTGGGGAGAGCTTTCTCCTCACCTCAAGCCTAAACTTCCTCTGGTGCAGCTTGAGACTGTGTCTTCTTGTTCCGGTGCTGGTTGTCTGAGAGAAGAGAACAGCCCCTTTCTGTCTACCAACCTCCTTTCAGGTAGTTGTAGACAGCAATAAGGTCTCCCCTGAGCCTCCTCTTCTCCAGGCTAAACAACCCCAGCTCCCTCAGCCTCTCCTCATAGGGCTTGTGCTTGAGACCTCTCCTCAGCCTCGTTGCCCTTCTCTGGACAGATTCAAATGTCTCAATGTCCTTCTTAAATTGAGGGGCCCAGAACTGGACACAGTACTCAAGGTGTGGCCTAACCAGTGCTACGTACCAGGGCACAATGACTACCCTGCTCCTGCTGACCACACTATTCCTTATGCAGGCCAGGATGCCATTGGCCCTCTTGGCCACCTGGGCACACGGCTGGCTCATGTTCAGCCTACTATCAAGCAGTACCTCCAGGTCCTTATCTGCCTGGCTGCTCTTCAACCCCTCCAACCCCAGTCTGTAGTGCTGCATGGGGTTGTTGTGGCCAATGTGTAGAACCTGGCACTTGGACTTGTTGAATGCAATCCTGTTGGACTCTGCCCATCTGTCCAGCCTGTCAAGGTCCCTCTGCAGATCCCTCCTACCCTCTAACAGATCAACACCTACCCCCAACTTGGTGTTGTCTGCAAACTTACTAATGGTGGACTCAATCCCCCCATCCAGATCATCAATAAAGATATTGAACAGGATGGGGCCCAACACTGATACCTGGGGCATACCACTAGTGACTGGCTGCCAGTAGGTCTTATCAGCCTTAACTGGATTAATTTTTTTGCCTTCATTAATAAACCTTTATGTTAGGTTGTTTTGTTTGGTTTTTTTATGCCCTGTGGTGTTCTCTACTCCCCCTGTTTATCCTTTTCTTTCCCTCTTGCATTTGTTATTTCACCTTAATATTTTTGTCCTCCTTAATAATCCCTATCTTAAGTCACTTCCCTGGTACACATGCTGTGTGTGTATAGTGCTCTGCTCATCAGGAGCCTCATCTTGATATGACTGAAACACAAGAAGTGAACAATTTGTGTGCTTTTCTTTTAGGCACTGGAGAGAGAGATATGATTGTTATGAGAAATGAAATAGGTCTCAGGCATCCTTCTGGCCATTTGGAAGACAAATTCATTGATCTGGTTGTCTATGGTGATAACAAAGGATATTCTGCAATGGCTAAAACAGTAGGATACCCCACAGCTATTGCTGCTAAGATGGTTCTAGATGGTAAGTGGCTGTTCAGACTTCACTAAAAGTATTTTAACCCTCTGTATCTTCCTACCTGTAGGAAGCAGATGTGTAGTGTTTCTACAATGTGTATATATGTATATTAAAAAGAAAATAAATTATTACTTAGAGAACTTTAGCAAGGAGGGTGGACTAGGTGATCTCTAGAGATCCCTTCCAACCCTTACCATTCTTTGATTCTGTGATCTTTAGTCACTTAATCTTAAACATTTCACTGGTGTAGAGGAGGCCTTTAGCATGGTAAATTACAATTGATCATGCCACAGTGAAGCAAGCTGGCATATACCTGTGCTGAGGAAACTAGCAACTTCCAATACTGCTTTCTGGATTGGTGAAGTCTGAAGCTTGGGATAAATGACCTGGTCATGTTGTATATATATAAACAGGTAGACTCTGCCTAGTCATCACTGTGGCTGAGGAAATACCACAGAATCACCAAGGTTGGAAGAGACCTCAAAGATCATGGAGTCCAACCTGTCACCACAGACCCCATGACTAAACCATGGCACCAAGTGCCACCTCCAATCCCCTCTTGAACACCTTCAGGGATGGTGACTCCACCACCTCCCTGGGCAGCACATTCCAATGTCAAATCACTCTTTCTGTGAAGAACTTTATCCTCACCTCGAGCCTAAACTTCCCCTGCGCAGCTTGAGACTGTGTCCTCTTGTTCTGCTGCTGGTTGCTTGAGAGAAGAGACCAACCCGCTCCCTGCCTACAACCACCCTTCAGGTAGTTGTAGACAGCAATAAGGTCTCCCCTGAGCCTTCTCTTCTCCAGGCTAAACAATCCCAGCTCCCTCAGCCTCTCCTTATAGGGCTTGTGCTCAAGGCCTCTCCCCAGCCTCGTTACCCTTTTCTGGACACGTTCAAGTGTCTCAATGTCCTTCTTAAACTGAGGGGTCCAGAGCTGGACACAGTACTCAAATGTGTGTTTTTCTCTTGCTTGTTGCTCTTAATCTTTAGAACTTCATTCCTCTGGCTAACTGAAATGAGCAACATTATGTGGGTTTTTTTAACACCCCCCCTCAAGAACCCAAACTTTGAAGTTTAGGTGCTTTTCACCTACATGCACATTCACAGCTTTATGAATTAAATTCAACCTGTGCATGCTACTGTGTGCTTCAAACATTGTTTCCTTCTTCTTTGATCCAGTACTGATGCTGTGTGAGAACATAATGCCAGAGTTCATAAATCTGTGTGTATGTACATATTTATATAATGTAAAAAATATTAAAAAAGAAAATTCATGTAATTGCAGATTGATATTTGTATCTGTCTGCCAGATGCTTACTCAGCCACTCCCTCACTCCTCTTCAATAGGAGAGGGAGAAAACAAGATGAAAAAGCTCATGAGTTGAGATGAAGACTTACCAGTTACAGTCATGGGCAAACTTGGGGAGAAAAAACCCACTTGATTTATTGCCAATTAAAATAGGTTTGGATAGTGAAAAATCCCACAAAAATATTCAAACAACACTTCCCCTGTGCATTTTCCAGGGCTCAAATGTACTTCTCCATTTCTGACTCTCCAGTCTCTTCCCTGTGCTGGGCTGCAGGGGAGTCTTGGCTCCGGTGCCTGGAACACCTCGTCCCTGCCTCTTTCTCTGTCATTGGTATCACAGGGCTGTTTCTCACACTTCTTTTCTCACTGCTGTACAACAGTCTGAAATTAAACTCTCTCAGCTAAAGTTAAATTTCTTTGTGGAATACACTGAATTTCACCATTCTCCTGCATTACCCAATAAGTGTGACCCGGACCTTCTGCTGAAACCACCCCTCGGACAGGTTTAGCCTCTCCTGAGGGCGAAAATACCCAAACAGGTTTACCTAACAGATTCTTCTCTCTAACAACAGGAACTCTATCACCTTCTACTTTCTGTATCAGATCTGAATGTGCCGGTCCAGCTCGGTTCACTGAACCTCTACTATTCACCAGCCAGGTTGCCTGTGCTAAATGTTTCTCCCAGTTTTTCAAAGATCCACCTCCCATGGCTTTGAGAGTGGTCTTCAACAAACCGTTGTAGCGTTCAATCTTCCCTGCAGCCGGTGCATAGTAAGGAATATGGAAAATCCACTCAATGCCGTGCTCTTTTGCTCAGCTCTTTACAAGGCTGTTCTTGAAATGAGCAGCATTTTGTCCTTCCTTAAACAGATTTTCCCAGAGGTGCCACCATCTTGGCAGAGGGGCTCAGCTGTGTCCTGTGGTGGGTCAGTTGGGGTCAGCTGGAACTGACTGTGTCTGGCATGGGGCAGCTCTGGCCCCTCCTCACAGAGGCCACTCTGCAGTCCCCCATTACCAAAGCCTTGCCGAGTCAACCCAGTAAAGCACCTAACACTTTCTCTCCTGCCTTTATTTCAGGTGAAATAGATGCCAAAGGCATGGTTACACCGTTGACAAAGAATGTTTATGGACCAATACTTGAACGTGTTCGGGCAGAAGGCATTGTGTACAGTACTCGCAGTGTTATCAAACAGTAACTGGAAGCCCTGGATTCAGTTGGGGTTTCTCTTGTCTGGGTCCCCCCCACTCTTTAGAGAATCTCAATTTGGACCAGCTAAAGGCAGCACCTGCTGTTTCATGCTCATGTGATGCTTTCCATAAAATGAGTTGCCTGACTTTGATGTAGAAACTGTAGATACCCAAACGCATGATTTGTGGCATTTTCCTCTTCAAACTGTTACGCTGTCATGTACATTTCAGCATCAATCAGATGGTTTTTGATTAACAGTTTATCTTCTAAGTGTGTAGGGTTAGGGAGACATTTAATCTAAAGGAAAAATCTGTTAGGGGGTTCTTTTCTCGTGGAAGAGTCTGGTTAATGAAGTCCCTTGATTAAGTCTGATTGTTCACGTGATGAAAGTAATTTATCAGAATAGCAGAGATGGAAGTGGTACTGAAATGTTGTGTTTTGATCACCCTTTCCCTTTGGAGGCATTTGTGAACGTTCTCACAATAACAATATGCAAGGTATAGTTTAGAAATCCTCTACTATTAGCAAATAAGATTCTAGTAAATCTTGAAAATATGCAGTTGTTAACTATTTTAAACCTAGGCCTTAATATTTTTTCAAATCCTTTTCTTATGAATGTAAAAAATGAATTGGAAGAGGGAGGAAGCCTAAAGCAAGCCTCTTCCATAACCTTTCCTGTGACAGAATGGAAGCCGTTCGCAATATGTTGAGACACCTGCTGTTACGCCTCGCCTTGTGCTGCGAAGAGAGCACACTAGCATCTAGCTCTGCAGTTAGGAAGGGTATTATGTAATGCAAGACAGTTAATAAGCCTAGAAGCTGCTCCAAATTGTTTACTCTTGCCAGTCACACTTTGTGCCCACTCCAGGTTAAGTACTGTTACAAAGGGAATAGACTGTGTGGGATAAGCAGCTTTGAAACGCAGTAGGCGTAGAAGTTTAAATCACTGGGTTTTGAGCCAGCTTCCAGCCTTTTGCTATCATGTTCCTTTGAGAGTCTATCCCTACCACTCAGTATAGTGCCTCTTTAGACTGATGAGTTAGCCAGTGTACCAGCTCATTTGATGCCAAGTGCTGTGCTGCACAGATGTGCCAGCTCTCGCACCAGTTTAGCTGCGTCAGCCCAGAACTGAGCTTTAGCTTCTCTCTGACAAAACAGCAGTTGCCTTCTTCCAGTTCAGGGCTGCTTCTGTGGCTTTTGCTCAGGGATTCCTACATCACCACGCAATGCAAGCATGGCTTACACTTCATCAGTTAGGTCTTCTGAGTTGTAATGCTGTGGGCAGATACCATTTGCACTGGTATCTGTGCAGCTGCCAGGAGCTCCCCTTTTCTACAGTTGAATACTGATGCTGGAAGCTGTCTGCTTTCAGCTTTGCTCACAAGTGCACTTTGCTGATAAACGCACAGCCTTTTTCCTCCTGAGGAAGCATAGTGCTAGTATCATGGTCCCCAGGGGCTGGAATTCCAGGTGTTGCTCTGCCTGGTAGCAAAAGCAGCTATACTTAATAGCTGCAGTTTTGATCTCCAAGTCCTGCTGCTCAGGACTTGGATTTTCTTTGTGCATGGATAATGAAGTAGCAACTGCAATGAAGAGAAAGATGAAAGGAGCCAAAGGGAGAAGGCATGGTGAAGGGCAGGTATTACTGTCAAAGAGGAAGGCTTTTTATACTGAACCACTGAATGCTTTTGTACTGTCAAATATGGATTCTGTTACAGTGCCATGCCTTTTCTGAGTAGTGCATGAAATCCTTGCTCCACTGAGTTGTTTCACTTCTCACTGACCTCACAGAATGTTGATCTGGTGTACGACTGATACACGCAGCTGGGGTAAGGATGGAGCCTTCAATGAATGTTGTGCTCTCTCTGCTGCCTCCTCCTTCCCCAGGCAGATTGAAAGTCTACAATTAAGGGTTGAAATTAGACCTTGATCTACTGGGCCCTTCTAGTTGGGTGCTTGGTAAGACCAGAATTTCACTTGAGAATTCTCTGTTTCCCATTTTACCCCACCAAGACACAACCATGGCGTTGTGATTCTAAATATATGCATGCACCTTGCTGACTTTTCTACCTAGCAATTGCAGTATGCAAAGAAAATTGGAATTTTAAAAAAGAATGTAGTCACTTTGGAGCACAAAAAGAGTGAGCACTGCAGAGTGTTTGCCTCTAGACACAGAGCTAATATTTTTGAAGCATTTTGTATCAGAATATTTCTGTTCCCCAGTGCAATGCTGCTTTTTGTTTTCTAAGTTTAGACTTGAATTTATTGCTCAGCTTTTGTATAAAGATTAGACTTCTCAGTTATCTTTGAATACTATTGAAAAGCTAATTGTATCTTAAACACAAAATTGCTTGAAAAATAAATCTGAAGCCCCATGTTTAATTGTTGTGTCATCTTTACACTCCAATGTATATGAGTGCTATTTTATTCCATCATGGTTTTATTGAAAGGATGTCTATACATGGACTTCTCTATGTACATGAAATAGCTTTCAGTACTTCTTGATAGACTCACAAGGGATCTTTCAAGTAAGCATCCATATCTGACACCCATAGATACCTTTATATAGCATGGCATGGCATGGCATAGCATGGCATAGAATAGAAAGAACAGAATTAAGCAGGTTGGAAGAGACCTTTGAGATCATTGAGTCCAACATCATCTAATCAACTAAACCATGGCACCAAGCACCCCATCAAGTCTCTTCCTAAACACCTCCAGTGATGCTGACTCCACCACCTCCCCAGGCAGCTCATTCCAATGGCTAATCACTCTTTCTATGAAGAACTTCTTAACATCCAGCCTAAACCTCGCCAGTGGAGCTTGAGACTATGTCCTCTTGTTCTGGTGCTGGTTGCCTGGGAGAAGAGACCAACCCCCACCTGGCTGCAACCTCCCTTTAGGTAGTTGTAGACAGCAATAAGGTCTCCCCTGAGCCTCCTCTTCTCCAGGCTCACCAACCCCAGCTCCCTCAGCCTCTCCTCAGCGGGCTTGTGCTCCAAACCCCTCCCCAGAACTGGACACAGGACTCAGGGTGTGGCCTAACCAGTGCAGAGTACAGGGGCACAATGACTTCCCTGCTCCTGCTGGCCACACAATTTCTGATCCAGGCCAGGATGCCATTGACCTTCTTTGCCACCTGGGCACACTGCTGGCTCATGTTCAGCCTACCATCAACCAATATCCCCAGGTCCCTTTCTGCCTGGCTGCTCTCCAGCCACTACTCCCCAGCCTGTAGCACTGCATGGGATTGTTGTGGCCAATGTGTAGAACCTGGCACTTAGATGTGTTCAATCTCATGCCCTTGAGCTCTGCCCATATATACATATGTTTGTACCTAGACATTGTTTCCAGCTGTACTCTTAAGATGATGCATTTGATTGTTTTAGCATGTTTTGTGCTTGGGCACAAGGTCAACTACTTAAATGGAATGCTGGAGAACAGTAAATGTATAAATGTCACCCCTTGCCCCAGGAGGAAATGAAAGCTTAGTATCTCACAGTCTGCCTCAGTGCTCAGTGAAGGCCTGGCTCAGCTGAATATGTAGTTTGGTTTCTGCTATCACTGCCTGGGCTGAAAGGCTCTTAAGCTGTTTGTTCTCATCAGGCTTCAAGGAACAGATTGTTTGCCTCTGTCTTGTCTCTTAATTTTTCATTGTGGAATTTATTTGAGTTCCAGCTCTCTGTGACATGTAAGATCCTAGTTTCATTCTTAGATGGAGGTTCTTAACCCCAGTTACACAGGAACTCCCTCTCTTGCCTTAGTGTTTCACATTCTCTCAGCCCTAAATATTCCTACACACAAAAATTCCATCACTTTTTGGGGCCTGGAGCACAAAAGTGCGACTTCCAGACAAAGGGCATAAGCTCAAAGTACAAAGCTGTTTAAGGGGAAAATACCTGGAGTACAGTGGTTGTGACTAGGCTGCAAAACTAACAAAAGAAGGGGGAGATGAAAAAGGAATTCAGTTGTGAGTGCCCAGCAGAATTTATCAAGGCAAATCAGACCATCTGACACACACTGTGACTAAATCAGTTTGACTTGCCTGAGACAAGGGCCAGAATGAAATTTGGAAACAGAGAGGAATCAGGAAATTTGGCCAGATGTCCTGAGAGACTCTTCTTCTCTCTTGTGCCTTTGAAAGGAAAGTCCCCAAAGCACAAACCTGTGAAACAGAAATGGCTAGAACTTAGGAGAGTAGTACAAATCCAAGACTGTAACCTAGGATGCCTCAGACTCATGGTAGTAGTTAGGTCTCTGATTCTGTTTATAACTGCAAGAGGCTCCTCTCCTTTCCAGCCCCACTTTACTTATGCTTCAGAATGAATAGAGAGAAATACAAGAATTTAACTTTGCCAAACTCATCTTGGAGGAAGTATTTACTATAGAAAATGTCTCCCCATCTGAGATAACTTGTGATCTTAGGGCATTCTCCTTCTATGACCAGGTGACCCAACTGGTGGATGTGGGGAAGGCTGTGGATGTAGTCTACCTGGACTTCAGCAAGACCTTTGAGACCATGCCCCATAGCAAACTCCTGGCCAAGCTGTCAGCCCCTGGCTTGAACAGCAGCACTCTGCACTGGGTTAGGAACTGGCTGGAGGGCTGAGCCCAGAGAGTGGTGGTGAATGGTGCCACATCCAGCTGTGTGTGGCCAGCAGGAGCAGGGAAGACATTGTGCCCCTGTACTCAGCACTGGTTAGGCCACACCTTGAGTCCTGTGTTCATTTCTGGGCCCCTCAGTTTAGGAAAGATGTTGAGTTGCTGGAAAACATCCAGAGTACAGGGGCAGAATGATCACCTTGCTCCCGCTGGCCACACTATTCCTGATAGAGGCCAGGCTGCCATGGGCCTTCTTGGCCACCTGGGCACACTGCAGACTCATGTTCAGCCTACCATCAACCAGTACCCCCAGGTCCCTCTCTGCCTGGCCGCTCTCCAGCCACTCTGACCCCAGCCTGTAGCACTGCATGGGGTTGCTGTGGCCAATGTGCAGAACCCAGCACTTGGATGTGTTCAATCTCATGCCCTTGGACTCCGCCCATCTGTCCAGCATGTCAAGGTCCCTTTGCAGAGCTCTCTTACCCTCTAACAGATCAACTCCTGCCCCCAGCTTGGTGTCATCTGCAAATTTACTGATGATGGACTCAATGCCCTCATCCAGATCATCAATAAAGATGTTAAAGAGGATGGGGCCCAACACTGATCCCTGGGGCGCACCACTAGTGCCTGGCTGCCAGCTGGATGTGGCACCATTCACCACCACTCTCTGGGCTCGGCCCTCCAGCAAGTTCCTAACCCAACGCAGTGTGCAACTAGTTTTTCCATATGCATTAAACTGCAACACCACAATCATGGAAATGTTGCTGATGTTAGTAAATTACTGAAGTTGTCCTTTTGGGTTTTTTTAACTCTCTACCTATTTTTGCTTTCTTAGGAAGCAGCTCACTAATCAAGTTATTCTTGGCATGCATGCCTTGGAGCAGCTTGTATAAAAAAACCCCAAACCAACTGAACACTCTGATACTGACATTGTTTATTGATACCCTCCTTCTCGTAGGAGATACATAACATCTTTTCCACACTTGACCCAGTTTGAAAAGGCAGGCTGCATGTCTTTTGAGTCTGTAGCTTGGATTACAAGGACAAAAATTAATTAGAATATGGCCTTTGTCTGAGAGAGGAACTGACACGCATTTATTAAAATCTGTAATCCATCACAGTTGAAGATTAGAGAAGATTTTTTTATGATTCTTCTTCTTCTTACCCCCCACCTCCCCTTAGATCAGAACCAATATGTGTGAGTAAAGAGATTATCCTAAGCACTTATGTTTTAAATAACTTGTCAGCATGCTAACATGATGAATGTGATTACAAACATCTCTGGAAGAAACCTTGAATGACAGCTGATTCCTTGGATTATCATTTTAAAATGTCTGCAAAACATTGAGGTTGAAAAGAACAGTTATATCAAGATGGGATTTCAGAGAGGATTCCTGGGTTTGCTTTTGGACATCAGAGGCTTGAAAAACACAGTAGAAATAATTGGCCTACGTAAGACTTTGTATATGAAATTACATGGAACTGCAAATACTTTAACAGAAGGTATCCTGGTCTCCAAACTGGTGACACGTGGGTTTGATGGGTGGACCACTAGATGGATAAAGAACTGGCTTGATGGCCACACCCAAAGGTCTGTCAATGGCTCCATGTCCCAGTGGAGGCCAGGGACAAGCAGAGTCCCTCAGGGATCAGTCCTGGGACCAGGCTTGTTCAACATCTTTGTGGGTGCCATGGACAGTGGCACTGAGTGCACCCTCAGCAAGTTTGCTGATGACACCAAGCTGTGTGGTGCAGCAGACACGCTGGAGGGAAGGGATGCCATCCAGAGGGACCTGGACAGGCTGGAGAGGTGGGCACAAGCCAACGTCATGAGGTTCAACAAGACCAAGTGCAGGGTCCTGCATCTGGGTCAAGGCAATCCCAGGCACAAATCCAGGCTGGGCAGTGACTGGCTGGAAAGCAGCCCTGAGGAGAGAGACTTGGGGATGCTGGTGGGCGAGAAGCTCAACAGGAGCTCTCAATGTACACTTGCAGCACGGAAAGCCAATCAGATCCTGGGCTGCAGCAAGAGAAGTGTGGCCAGCAGGTCAAGGCAGGTGATTCTCCCCCTCTCCTCAGCTCTGGTGAGACCCCACCTGCAGTACTGCCTCCAGTTCTGGAGCCCCTATTACAAGAGGGATATGGAGGTGCTGGAAGGTGTCCAGAGAAGGGCCATGAGGATGATCAGAGGGCTGGAGCACCTCTCCTGTGAGGACAGACTGAAGGAGTTGGGGCTGTTCAGTCTGGAGAAGAGAAGGCTCCCAGGTGACCTCATTGTGGCCTTCCAGGATCTGAAGGGGGCCTGCAAGAAGGCTGGGGAGGGGCTGCTCAGGATCTCAGGTAGTGATAGGACTAGGGGGAATGGAATGAAGCTGGAGGTGGGGAGATTCAGGCTGGAGGTGAGGAGGAAGTTCTTCCCCATGAGAGTGGTGAAGCCCTGGCATGGGTTGTCCAGGGAGGTGGTTGAGGCCCCGTCCCTGGAGGTGTTTAAGACCAGGCTGGATGAGGCTCTGGCCAGCCTCATCTAGTGTGGGGTGTCCCTTCTCATAGCAGGGGGGTTGGAACTAGATGATCCTTGTGGTCCCTTCCAACCCTGACTGATACTATGATACTATGATAAAAATCAAAAAGCAGTGAGTACTGTGAGGCTACAAGCCAGTTTTCCTAAAGAAAACCTGGAGAAGTAGCATGTGTGCATTAGAGTTTCTTACATTACTGTGGTGAAGAGCAGAAGTGTAAGGCAAGAAGGTTATGGGATATGATTTGCAAATGACCAGAAGTGTGGGCACCCTTAGAGATCAAGAAAGAAAAAAAAAAATCATAATGAGAGGGGGGAATTATATAATATCTACTTCCTTGTTAGCCTGGATGTGCAGGTGGAGTGGGTGTTGGTCAGCCTGAGCACTTTAAAGAAGTAGGGAGGAACCCCCAGGCCTCTGGGAAAAAGAAGTTATTCCTTTCTTCAACTACCTGGCCATGGAAGCCATTCTGCCTCTGTACTCAGCACTGGTTAGGCCACACCTTGAGTCCTGTGTCCAGTTCTGGGCCCCTCAGTTTAGGAAAGATGTTGACTTGCTGGAAGGTGTCCAGAGAAGGGCAACAAATCTGGGGAGGGATTTGAAGCACAAGCCCTATGAAGTGAGGCTGAGGGAGCTGGGGTTGCTTAGCCTGGAGAAGAGGCTCAGGGGAGACCTTATTGCTGTCCACAACTACCTGAAGGGAGATTGTAGCCAGGTGGGGGTTGGTCTCTTCTCCCAGGCAACCACCAACAGAACAAGAGGACACAGTCCCAAGCTGCACCAGGGGAGGTTTAGGCTGGATGTTAGGAAGAAGTTCTTCATAGAAAGAGTGATTGGCCATTGGAATGTGCTGCCCAGGGAGGTGGTGGTGTCACTGTTCCTGGGGGTATTTAGGAAGAGACTGGATGGGGTGCTTGGTGCCATGGTTTAGTTGATTACATAGTGTTGGATGATAGATTGGACTCAATGATCTCAAAGGTCTTTTCCAACCTGGTTAATTCTATTCTATTCTATTCTATTCTATTTTCAGTCAGTACACACCTTTGTGTACACCTACTTTGTGCCTAAAAGCTGTGAAGAAAGTGTATGTGTAACTCAACAGTGTTATAAAAATAGATACCTTTAAGCCTTTTCTCAGTCCCATTCTTCCTGGACTCCAGAACTAGCAAATATGCAGGTATGACAAGGACCACAGGGCAGGGAGAAACCCAACCAACCCCAAGCAAAAACAACCCCCCACAACCAGAAACCCAAGCATAAAACCAGAATAACAATGTGTTTGGTGATAAAAGTAGGTTCCTGCATGTCTGAATTAACCAACCAGGTATGGCTGTGAACTGATGCGGTGAGATGCTGCTCGCCTGGCTAAGGCTGAGAAACTGCTGAACATGAGAGGGGAGACTGCTGAAGAGAGCAGGAGTGAGCAGCTGGTAAATGTCCCTCTGTCTCATAGTCTATGATTTTATTTATATATTTTTTTAAGTTTCCACTGTTTAGATGCCTCTAAAGCTGAATTTTATTCACTTTGTTGCAGCTCAGTCCCAAAGATTTCCAAAAGTGTCCCTCTAGACAGATGGGCAGAATCCAATGGCATGAGATTGAACACATCCAAGTGCTGGGTTCTGCATATTGGCCACAACAACCCCATGCAGTGCTACAGGCTGGGGTCAGAGTGGCTGGAGAGCAGCCAGGCAGAGAGGGACCTGGGGATGCTGGTTGATGGTAGGCTGAACATGAGTCTGCAGTGTGCCCAGGCAGCCAGGAGGGCCAATGGCATCCTGGCCTGGATCAGGAACAGTGTGGCCAGCAGGAGCAGGGAGGTTATTGTGCCCCTGTACACTGCACTGGTTAGACCACACCTTGCGTACTGCGTCCATTTCTGGGCCCCTCAGTTTAGGAAGGAGGTTGACTTGCTGGAGCGTGTCCAGAGAAGGGCAACAAAGTTGGTGAGGGGCTTGGAACACAGGCCCTATGAGGAGAGACTGAGGGAGCTGGGGTTGCTTAGCCTGGAGAAGAGGAGACTCAGGGGTGACCTTATTGCTCTCTACAACTACCTTAAGGGAGGTTGTAGACAGGCAGAGGTTGGTCTCTTCTCCCAGGCAACCAGCACCAGAACAAGAGGACACAGTCTCAGGCTGCACCAGGGGAGGTTTAGGCTGGAGGTTAGGAGGAAGTTCTATACAGAGAGTGATTGCCCATTGGAATGGGCTGCCCGGGGAGGTGGTGGAGTCACCATCACTGGAGGTGTTCAGGAGGAGACTTGATAGGGTGCTTGGTTGCATGGCTTAGTTGATTAGGTGGTGTTGGATAACAGGTTGGATGCGATGATCTTGAAGGTCTCTTCCAACCTGGTTTCTCTTCTATTCTATTCTATTCTATTCTATTCTATTCTATTCTATTCTATTCTATTCTGTTCTATTCTGTTCTATTCTATTCTATCTATGCTAAATGTGTACATTCCACAGGAAGAGCAGCTGTCTCCACAGCAGCCTGGGGTCCTTATTCTTGTAAGCAAAAGCTCTGTTACATGACAGTGAGGACTGTCGAGTGGACATGGAAAACCACAAGCACCAGCTGGAGTATTTATATTTATTTTTGCAATGCCATAGGTAAAAACAACGTAACAATGCCAAGTACAGGTGTTATTCTCATAAAAACTTCTCATTTCAAACCAATGGTTCCTATTTCCCACAAAAAAGTTAAAACCACATGCAGCTATGTGAAGGCTAATCGCTTAAGATGCACAATTAGGTATTGGGAGACCGTGTTAAAGCCAAACCATACCGGACTACATCATTTTCGACGAGGCAATGACACAGAACTAGAAAACTGACTCTGTAGTAAAATATAAAAATCTACAATTATAAATATAAACTTGGTCCATGGATCACTACAGAAGTAGCAGTATTTACAGGGAGTAGCAGATTGCTATTCTAGAGGTCTAACCGAAGCCTTAAAACGTTGAACGCTATGAGGAACAGTATTTTATTTACATTCTACTATATTAAAAGTTGCGCTTCTAGCAAATGTAAATCGTTATAAATACAGCAGATCAGATACTAAACCCATGACGTGTCTGCCCTCGAGAGCCCCCTAACACCTATAAATAGAGTCATTTTAAGTTCAAAGTAAAGCCAAATCAATCGATAACTAATAATACTGAAAAGTAAAAACCAAACCATACCACAATTCAATTCTTAGAAACACTGTAAAAGTCAATCAAGTTAGTCCCGACATAACAAGGTATTACAAGAAATCTTTCCAGAAAAGGCACACATTGTTAATGATAAAAGTTCCACAGTAAAGTCTATGTAACAGGAATGATTGTTTGGGCAATGGTTGGGATCTGAGGAGATATATCTATATATATAGATCGATCTATCTATGTATCTCTATATATATCTATATATCTATTTATAGTGACTGGACAGATTTTTCCCCCAACCTGAAGTATAAAACTGAAAGTAGTAATGGTAAATTCCAGGTGTGACTGGTGTGATGTAGGTATGTGTGTATTTAATTGGATGTGTTAATTAAACTAAAGACTCTAAACTTTCAGCTGCATTTCCATCAGGTAAAGCTGAGCCATTACTGTCCATGGATGCTGAAGGGTTTTCTTCTTGCCTTGTGCTGACAAGGCTGAGGATAGCTTTGTACAGAAACTGGTACTGTTCCTGCAGAAGAAAAGAGGATATAGACAGTGTGTTATGTGTCAGAAACAATAACATTAGATTATCTTGTAACACTGTTACTCAACATTAAATAACAGCTGATGTGTTAAGTCTTCTAATCTACTGTGCTCCACCATTTATTATCATAGAACCATAGAATCAGTCAGGATGGGACTTCACCACTCTCATGGTGAAGAACTTCCTCCTCACCTCCAGCCTGAATCTCCCCACCTCCAGCTTCATTCCATTCCCCCTAGTCCTAGCACTACCTGATATTCTGAGAAGTCCCTCCCCAGCCTTCTTGTAGGCCCCCTTCAGATCCTGGAAGGCCACAATTAGGTCACCTGGGAGCCTTCTCTTCTCCAGACTGAACAGCCCACTTAGCAGCATTATTCATTTTCTGACTAATGGCTCCCCCATAAACACTGTAAAGCACAACATTTAGAAACACAGCACAGGTAGAGAAAACTGTATTTTAAGAGAAGAAGAAGAAAAAAAAGGGTAATCTGATCCTGATTACAGTCAAATGTAAAGTTCCCATTGACTGAACTGGACCAGGATTTGGTCTATTTTTTGTCTGTTGGCTGTTTGCCCCCTTGAATACATTCTCATGTTTTGTTGTTTGAATTATACCATGGCAGACTGTTCTCTTTCCTTACTCTTTTTGGTACTTGCAGTTACTGTCTATGTTTTTGAAGATCCTGCCAGGAAGAGGAGGTGGGAAGAGAGATGGGATTGTAAGAAGATTCACTGAGGAATGCACTGCCTAGAGGAGCGGAGGGCTTTGGTTGGATGCAGCGGGAAATGGGGAGTGCCAGAAGTCAATTGAATGGCAGTGTGGGCAGTGTGGGAAGGAGGAAACAGCTGGATGTTTTGTGCAGGGAGAGCAGCTACAGTGAAGTGCACCACGTTACAGGGCATGCTCTGAAAGGGCAGTGGAATATTTGGGGTTCTAGGATGGATATACAGAATCACAGAATTGTTTTGGATGGAAAAGGCATCTAAGATCATGGAATTAAATCATCAACCTAACACCACCATGGCCATTAAATCATGTCCCAAAGTGCTATGTCTACACATATTTTGAACACCTTCAGGGATGGTGACTGTGCCACCTCCCTGGGCAGCCTCTTCCAATGCCTGACCACTCTTTCAGTAAAGCCAATCTAAACCTCCCCTGGTGCAATCTGAGTCCATTTCCTCTTATTGTATTACTTGTTACCTGGGAGAAGAGATCAATGCCCACCTCACTACAACCACCTTTCAGGTAGTTGTAGAAAGCCAATAAAGTCTCATCTCAGCCTCCTCTTACGAGGATAAAGAATTCCTATGATGGAATGAGTAAGGAATATTAAGACTAAAGAGAGTGTAGTTAGGGGTCTGCACTATTAGGCTGGACTAAGATATTTGGGGTAGAAAAAGCAATTCATTTGACAATCTGCAGTAAGAGGATGGAAATCTGGAAATGTAAGAGAAAGGGCTCAGGTATTTGCTAGAGGCTCCTGAGGGAAGTGGAGTGAAGGTCCTGATGGTGCTGCTGGGGTGTTAAGAGTTCCCATTTTCACTCCATTGTTTGTCAGGCTCCTCAGCCTGGGCTAACTGGGCAGGGGTAGAGGCAGACACATCTGTCAGTCCTGTGTCATGTCCTGCTTTGGCTGTCAAAAATGTGAAAATGCCAACCCTAACACTTCATTTTTATAGCATTTTTCTTATTACACTCATTGTAGTACTAGGGCAGTCAGATTTCTAGTGGGATGACCAAAGGGGCAGGGTTCACAGTTTGTTTAATTTCTGTGATGAATTTTCATTTGTATGACACTGACTTTGTAATACTGTTACACTTTTCATTATTTATTTATTTATTTATTTATTTATTAGTTTCTTTTCTTTCTGCAAGCAGTGACAATGGTGTCACACGAACACTTAGTGTACTACAAAAGATCGAAGTCCACCCTAAAATGGAAAACAAAAGGTGACTGCTTCAGGGTCTACTTGGAGAACAAATTTATTCCTGCTGAATTACAACCTTCATTTACATGACATGTTGCAGATTTGATGATGGGGATGGTAGTTCTGCACACTTTGAATACGACCACCTGATAAACACACAACAGATTTTCATGGGAAATACTTTGTTTTGGAATAAGCATCAGGGTCCACTGCAGCAGCTCTATAGAGAGTTTTGATTAATTCATGCAGAAATAAAGATGTCAATGGTTCAGTAATACTGCCCTAAGGTCTTAGCATGCTAATAATAAGAGGCATTGGAAAAAAACCATGTGCACACATTTTGCTTATTACTTACAATGTCTGTAAAGACTCCAGGCCTCATCAAATTTATCATCTTTGCTACGTGGTAAACATCCACTGAATTCTCATTTTCCAGTTGATGCATCAGTGTTGTTAATGCGCAGAACGTGCCTGCTGTCACCCCTCCATGCCTTTGTAAAGTGAAAATAAAACAAACAACAAAACAACCAGCAAACCTTAAAAAAACCAATAAACTGGTTCTGGTTTCCACAGCTGGAGAAAAGACAAAATTCAGGGTAAAGTAATCTGGTATGAATCTTAATGCTTTCTGAAAGAGGCCTGCCGAGCAGCGCCTTAACACAACCTTCACAGCACCTGGCTACAACTTCTGGAAAGTTTTTAAAAGCCAGCCTTGGAGTTATTTCCCTAGAATCCTCTCCTAACAAAATCCTGAAGGCCTCAGGTCCTGCAGCATTTCAACACTTCAGTAATTTTGGCCATTTAAAAACAGCTAGAGAAGGATAAGGTGCCTCGTTGAAACAGTCACTTCTTTCAGTAATTGACCATGAAGTACTGACTGATATCCTCTCAACAATCATCCAGAGTATCCAAATGACAGAACTGAAATGAGAACACTGAAGTATAATAAAGTAAAAACGTTTCTGTTGCTGACACGGAGGCAGCAGCACTGTTGTGAGGTGAAGACTTTGTTTCTTTCACCTTTCACTCTGTATTGGATGGAAAGATGTTTCTACAGAACAAAACATCAAAACAAACTGAAAGGTCTTGTTCTTACTGTGGTGGGTTAACACCCATCCTGAAAAAAAACAAAACAGGGTGGTGGGCTTGCGGGTGCTTTGCCTTCCCTGCTGGGCATTTTCCCCCTGGGAAACTGAGTCTGTTCCACTCCCTGCCCAGCTAGAGTATAAAACGCAGGACATTGCAGCCATTAGGCCTTCTTTTGGCTCCTGCCTCTCCTGGATGGGAGCTACTGCAGCTGCTTTCCTGCTCTTCTGCCACGTGGTTGAGCCTGATCCTTCTCTCTGTTGCCTCCACGCCTCTTCAGAGAGAGACTGGTTTTGTATTCTTCTTCTCTGTCCACCTCCCATTTATCCTTGTTCCTTGCCCTTGTGAACCTTACCTGTTTTATATATATATATATATACATATAGTTTAAAGAAAACTCTTTTCCTCTCTACTTCCAGGCCGACTCCAAATTATTGCTTGGTGGATTTGCTCCTTCCTTTTTTTTCCCCCCCTCCCTTTCTGTTGGGAGGGAGGAGGGTGGAGCAGGGGAGAGATTCTCAGCCTTGCCCCTATCTGAGCTCTTAACTCCCAGCTGAGGCTTAAACCACCAAAATTTTGTGAGGTGAAGACTTTGTGCCTTGTTTCATCTTTCACTCTGTATTAGATGGAAAGATGTTTCTACAGAACAAACATCAAAACAAACTGAAAGGTCTAGTTCTTACTCGTCGTGTACAATCATGGGTCCATCACGGTTGGAAGTTTCCTCTTTGATGATGCTGATCAGTTCAAAAGTTTTACTAATAGGACTATCAGGATTTGGCCATTTTGGACACTGAAAATGCCTCACTTCAAGCACATAGTCATCCTAAAGGAGTGGGAAAAAAAGCATTAATCAATTCGGTGAAAGACTTGCTGTCTATTCTCATTCTTAACCCTGTCCCAGTCTGGCTACATATGCCAGATACAGAATCCCACCGTGTGACAGTTTTGGCTGTGCCTTTAAGGAAAGGGTAGCTACAGAATTCTCTAGCTGAATGTTTGGGTGTAAAAAGAGAAATGACAGGAAGATAATTCTAAACAAATTTCATTGGTAGATGAGTGGGATGTAGTTTCACGATCTTGCATTCTGTTCTCACTCCAGCTTCTGTCTTTCTCTTGGCATGCATGCTGACCCTGGACAAAACTGCTAAGATAAGCAGCTAACTTCTTAATAACTGCTTTGAACTAACTAGAATTTCCCTAATATTTTTCTTCTTTTTTCTTCTAATTAACTAGAGGGAGAGGGGAGGGAGAGAGGTTTGGGGGTACCTGAGGTGGGATCCTCCTCGGGAAGATTTCTGTGTTTCTTTCTTTCCTGTAAATTCTTGTATAATGTTGTAAATACTGTATATTTTGTATATATTCATTGCATTTCATTATTGCTTGCAAAATACAGCTTCATTTGCTTCTCCTGATGAGTTCAGCTATGCTTTTATTTGTTGGTGCAGGTGGATTAAACCATCACACCACTACACACTGCTGGGGATGCTGAACTACCCCTACTCCCCATGTCATCACATTAGCTATAGAGGTTGCTCCTTCCCTGAGTATTTCAAGGCCACAGATATTTATCACCCATTTACCATAGCAAATGTAATGAAATGTAGGCATTACCTTTAACAAATCAAGTTCTGACTTACACATTTATGACAGTGTTACCTGTGTAGCCTCTAAAATAAAATCTTGGATTATGAGCTTCTCCTCATTAGACAGACACTTGTGCTCTTCAGCAATCATAGTGACTTTGAAACTCTCACAGTTTATAGGCTCATCTTTGTTTGGCCAATATACAAATTCATCTTCAGCCTCCCGGGATGAAAAAATAAGAAAGAAACCATAAAAGTAAGTAATATTGAACTCTCAAAATAAAACTGAATCCAACATAACAAATAATCCATCATGCATGCAATCAATGCAGCCAGCTAAACTGACAAATCAAAATTTGAGTGGGATTACAAACATCATGCATTGCACGTGTGGGGTCCCAGGCATCAGTGCTGGGCCCCATCCTGTTTAATATCTTCATTGCTGATTTGGATGAGGGGATTGAGTCAGTCATCAGTAAATTTGCAGATGACACTAAGTTGTTGGGAGAAGGTGTTGATCAGTTGGAGGGTAGAAGGGCTCTCCAGAGGGACCTTGGCCAGCTGGACAGATGGGCAGAGTCCAACAGGATGACATTCAACAAGTCCAAGTGCCGGCTGCTGCACTTTGACCACAGCAACCCCAAGCAGTGCTACAGGCTGGAGTTGGAGTGGCTGGAGAGCTGCCAAACAGAGAGAGACCTGGGGGTACTGATTGGCAGCCAGCTGAACATGAGCCAGCAGTGTGCCCAGGTGGCCAAGATGGCCAATGGCATCCTGGATCAGGAATAGTGTGGTCAGCAGCAGCAAGGAAGTCATTGTGCCCCTGTACACTGCACTGGTTAGGCCACACCTTGAGTCCTGTGTCCTGTTCTGGGCCATTCAGTTTAAGAAGGACATTGAGACTCTTGAAGGGCAACAAGGCTGGGGAGCGTCTTGAACACCTCCAATGATGGTGACTCCACCACCTCCCTGGGCAGCACATTCCAATGGCTAATCACTCTTTCTATGAAGAACTTCTTCCTAATATCCAACCTAAAGCTCCCCTGGTGCAGCTTGAGACTGTGTCCTCTTGTACTGGTACTGGTGCCTGGGAGAAGAGACCAACCCCCATCTGGCTACAATCTCCCTTTAGGTAGTTGCAGACAGCAATAAGGTCTCCCCTGAGTCTCCTCTTCTCCAGGCTAAGCAACCCCAGCTCCCTCAGCCTCTCCTCATAGGGCTTGTGCTCCAAATCCCTCCCCAGCTTTGCTGCCCTTCTCTGGATGTGTTCCAGCAAGTCAACATCTTTCCTAACTGAGGGGCCCAGAACTGGACACAGGACTTGAGGAGTGGCCTAACCAGTGCTGAGTACAGGGGCACAATGACCTCCATGCTCCTGCTGGCCACACTGTTCCTGATCCAGGCCAGGATGCCACTGGCCCTCTTGGCTGCCTGGGCACACTGCAGGCTCATGTTTAGCCTACTATCAACCAGTATTCCCAGTTCCCTTTCTGCCTGGCCACTCTCCAGCCACTCTGACCCCAGCCCCCAGCACTGCATGGGGTTGTTGTGGCCATGTGCCGAACCCAGCACTTAGCTGTGTTAAATCTCATGCCAATGGACTTCGCCTATCTCTCCAGCCTGTCAAGGTCCCTCTGAAGAGCTCTCCTTCCCTCTAACAGATCAACACCTGCCCCTAGCTTGGTGTCATCTGCAAACTTACTGATGATGGACTCAATCCCCTTTATCATCGATAAAGATAAATGATACATAAACCCAGAGAAATCAGCCACAAAACTTACCATATTCTGGCTATCAGGAAGCATGACTATTAGCTGGGCATTATGGTCCCATATCATTCTCCAGAAATCCTTGATAGTGTGGAGTAAGGGATGCTGGGTAATGATGAATTCATTACTTTGATAATAACCCTGCAAAACAAAATCAACAGTTGATCAGAAATGATGACCAACTATTAGCTTTGAAAGGAAGCTTCTAGTGGACAGAGCCAGAAGTCTAGAAAATAAATTGCAGGCTGGTGACTCCTTTGACTTCCTGCAGTTATCAGAAGAATATAAAACTTCCATAGCAGTATTTTCCAGATGGAAAGAATAAACTCAATTACACTGAAACAATTTCTCAAACTTATAAAGGTTGATTAAAAGACACAAAATAAACAAATAAATCAGTGGAGACTTCAACAGCCAAAACAAAAATGTATTAACTCAGCCACACATGCTAATTATTCTGCATTAGCCAGGCTTCCAAAGGAGCTGACAATCTGAAATAAGTAGAAGAATACTTGAAAGATCTGCAAAAAATCCCAAGCAGCCTCTTAATTTGTACAGATGTCCCAGGTAACTTGCCACAAAAGAGAGTTCCTTTGCACTAATGCACCTGCTGATGGGTAAAGCATACACAGCACTGCAGGCAGCTTTACTGAGTGTCTGGGAAGCATTTAGTCCACTCTCTCAACAAATGAAGGGGAAAAAGAAAACCCAGGAAACAAAAGATAAAAGGAAGCTGATGGAGCTATGGTGCTTAGGGCTATGCTAGTTGCAAAAACTCTGTATGGTGAGCAGGTAGGAAGGGAAACCACACTATAGTTATTAACAACTAACTTTCACAGACTCACAGTTTGCATTGGGCTAGAAGGGACCCTCAAAGGTCATCTTCTCCAACCCCTCTGTCCAATTTGTTAGATAACACTTTTAGGTCATCTCAAAAGATCCTTCCATCAGTGGCATTTATGTTTACCAATTTTTAAAACTATGATGGGATTTCTGGTTCTATAGATTTTCATAGAAAATGAAATGTACTTAACCAAACTTTAAACCACCAATAACAGCAATCATACTTCCTGGGGGAAGCAACTCTTCCAGAAAGAAGGAAGATCTCAAAGCCAGGACTGTGCCACCCTGATCTGGAGACATGGCAGCTCTGAAAACAGCTATACAATGGGACATTGTATTTCACAAATGAAGTTAATTGACTTACCATAATATAGGAAGCATTGATGTAGTCTGTCCCTTCACCAGACAGTGATGAAATGCCCACTCTAGATCTTTCCACTGCACAAAAAAAAGTCATCAACCAGTATATATGCTGCAATGACTCATATACCATAGCAATTATCATAGAATCATAGAATCAATAAGGTTGGAAGAGACCTCAAGGATCATCAAGTCCAACATGTCACCCAGCACCTCATGACTACTAAACCATGGCACCAAGTGCCACGTCCAATCCCCTCTTGAACACCTCCAGGGATGGTGACTCCATCACTTCCCTGGGCAGCTAACAACTCTCTCTGGGAAGAACTTTCTCCTCACCTCGAGCCTAAACTTCCCCTGGCACAGCTTGAGACTTTGTCCTCTTGTTCTGGTGCTGGCTGCCTGCGAGAGGAGACCAACCCCCATCTGGCTACAATCACCCTTTTGGTAGTTGTAGACAGCAAGAATGTCTCCCCTGAGCCTCCTCTTCTCCAGGCTAAACAATCCCAGCTCCCTCAGCCTCTCCTCACAGGGCTTGTGCTTGAGGCCTCTCCCCAGCCTCGTTGCCCTTCTCTGGACACGTTCAAGAGTCTCAATGTCCTTCTTAAATTGTGGGGTCCAAAACGGAACACAGGTCTCAAGGTGTGGCCTAACCAGTGCTGAGTACAGGGGCACAATGACTTCCCTGCTCCTGCTGGCCACACTATTCCTAATGCATGCCAGGATGCCATTGGCCTTCCTGGCCACCTGGGCACAGTGCTGGCTCATGTTCAGCCAGCTGTCAATCAGTACCCCCAAGTCCCTTTCTGTCTCTCCAGCCACTCTGACCCCAACCTGTAGCTCTGCATGGGGCTGCTGTGGCCAAAGTGCAGCACCTGGCACTTGGACTTGTTGAATGCCATCATGTTGGACTCTGCCCATCTGTCCATCTGGTCAAGGTCCCTCACATCTCATACTAATGATGACACCATCAATCAGGGTAAAATATTATCCAGCCATTTATTTTGTCTTTCTATGTATAACATTTAAATTCTTTAATTTCTTCAGTAAAAGTACTTTACAGAACATTTCTTCATGCTAGTGCAGATGTCTTGAGTTCTTGGTGAAGAAAGATTAAAGGTTTGACATGCACACTTTGCTATACACATTTTGCTACTCTGAGAAGCTGATTAGAGCAAACTTACCAGGAATGATGGAGGAAGTTCGATTTTTTTCTCTGTTACACTGTTTGAGTGCAGTTGAATAATCACACTGCTGTGTGTTGGACTGGCTCAGTAACTGAAATAATGAAGTTAAAGAAATAAATGATCAGGTAACTGTACAAAAGCCATTTCCTCATTAGCTGCATGAAACGGAAGGGTGCACGTACTGCAGGTTAGCTGTCTCTCTTAAATTTAGGTACCTAGTCATCTGGTTAAACTATTTAGCAAGTCATCAGAATCTTGTTTGTTCACTGTTTTATCCACTCAAATGATGCTTGAGCCCTGGATTGATAAGCATGTCTTTAAAGGAAATGCCAGTTTATGCTGTCCCATACCCTGCCCCCCAGTGCTTAGTGCCATCCTGGTATCATTTCTATCTTGCCTGCACAGCTGTTTGCTTAAATAGTTGTGGAAAATAGTAAATGTCTGTGCAGGAAAATCTGCATTGTTGACACAAACAGTGTAACTCCTGAGGTAAGGCATCTCTGGATATCCCAGTTATGAGCTCTCCACACCTGTGATATATAAATAAATACTATTCCATGCAGTCCTCCTCAGAATTAGAATCCTTAGAGAGAAAGGTTCTAGCAATTAATTTCTGTTTAAATTAGGGACAGCAAAGTTTGCTTTGATATGCAATCTGGATAACATTTAATTGTGATTTACTTCTCTGGATTCAACTTCATTTGAAAAGGTAGGATTTTCCACGTTTCCTCTATAAGTGACCCTGTGAGTAAGCCAGACTGCTAACTCTTCCCACGAGCCAATGAGCTGTTGTTCATCTCTTTCCCCGGGTCACTGCAAGTCCTGTACATGTACACACTGTTCTCCATATCCACAAGCACCACAGTGTGCTTACTGCAGTGAAGTCTGTCTGTTACCCAGTCCTGCAGAATGGGGGAATATGCTGATAACCAGGATAGCTCATCACATTTTTACCAGAATGACATCTTTTCATACTATTTTACTTTTGGAATCTTCATGCAAAGGCATGTAGTCAGATTTTCCAAAACCTACTTACTGGACTATTTCTCACACTCTTGGCTTTTTTTCCTCCCCACCTTGTTTAAGAGTATGCAAATAGTTCTTTTGTCCTGATTGACTGCACACATTTCACAGTATCACAGTATCACAGCATCACTAAGGTTGGAAGAGACCTCGAGGATCATGGAGTCCAACCTGTCACCACAGACCTCATGACTAGACCATGGCACCAAGTGCCACGTCCAATCCCCTCTTGAACACCTCCAGACACGGGGACTCCACCACCTCCCTGGGCAGCACATTCCAATGATGAACGACTCGCTCAGTGAAGAACTTTCTCCTCACCTCCAGCCTAAACTTCCCCTGGTGCAGCTTGAGACTGTGTCCTCTTGTTCTGGTGCTGGTTGCCTGGGAGACGAGACCAACCCCTTCCTGGCTACAACCACCTTTCAGGTAGTTGTAGAGGGCAATGAGGTCACCCCTGAGCCTCCTCTTCTCCAGGCTAAACAATCCCAGCTCCCTCAGCCTCTCCTCATAGGGCTGTGCTCAAGGCCTCTCCCCCAGCCTTGTTGCCCTTCTCTGGATGCGTTCAAGTGTCTTGATGTCCTTCTTAAACTGAGGGGCCCAGTACTGGTCCTAAACTGGTCTGAGTGTAGGCTTATCAGTTTAATTTTCCACAGCAAAAGCTAATGAAAGTTCTTGTGTTGAGATACTTTTAATTAATTCCAGCTTGCAAGCCTTAAACTTTTCATGCTACTATCTTTGAGAGCTCACCTTGAATTGCTTCTCCAGTCTGGTCTTCCCTGTTGGTCCAGGTATCAAGAGAGCATTAACATAGGCATGAATGTGAGTCTCAAGGATTTCTGTTTCTTTGCTCAGTATCGCTTCAACCAATGCATCATGAATGAAGATGTATTGCTCCTATGAAAACAAAATCCAACATCCAATCACTTTCAGATTCCTCTGAACATCTCTGGCTAAGCTGCTACTTCTGGCAAGGTCAGTATTTCCTCACAGAATGCTGCTGTAGGAGCTTTCTCACAAGTGACCATCTAGAATGAAAGCTGTCCCTCCTCTGCATATTTATAAGCACAATTGAACTACACGGGCAATGTATATATGATACGATACCAAATCCTCACCACCTGTGGTATCTCTTCTTCACAGCACAGTTAAAAATGCAAGCATAGCCTTGAACCAAATTTTCAAGTCAGGCTGTCATGAGATTTTCCATGTCTTTCTTGCAATAGAGTGATCACTCCCAGTTCCTACTATGATCCACTATTTTCTCTCTCACATCTTTTGGAACAAGTGCCCATGTGGTTGTTGATTACCTTATTGTTTATTGAAAGACAATGGGGAATCTAACTACCTGTTCCCCAAACTTGAAAGAGACTATTAAATGTCCTGCTGTTGTCCTCATTGTTTTCTTCTGGTCTTTCACTATTCCATATATAAACTCCAGTTTAAAGCAGCTGTAGATAATCTTCTCTCTGAAACATTTTTTTTTCCCCACTTTTTTTTGGCCTGATATCAACTGTTTGATCAGATTCAGTGAATATATGAACACCCGATAATGGTGTTTCCTTAAAGAAATCTGTGACAAGAACACCAAGAAAGTGCTAATGTGGGCAGCATGATGCACACAGACTTCCTCTCATCTGAGACCTCCCTAATAAACAGACTAGAGCCCACAGATGAGTAACTTCTAGTGCATAGCTCTAAGTGAGCTTAGAAGGATAGAATAGAATGGCATGGCATGGCATGGCATGGCATAACATAGCATTAAAATAGAATAGAATAGAATAGAATTAACCAGGTTGGAAGAGACCTTTGAGATCACTGAGTCCAACCTATCAACCAACACTACCTAATCAACTAAACCATGGCACCAAACACCCCATCAAGTCTCTTTCTAAACACCTCCAGGGATGGTGACACCACCACCTCCCTGGGCAGCCCATTCCAATGGCAGATCACTCTTTCTATGAAGAATTTTTTCCTAACATCCAGCCTAAACCTCCCCTGCCACAGCTTGAGACTGTGTCCTCTTGTTCTGGTGCTGGTTGCTGTAGCTCCCACCTGGCTACGACCTCCCTTCAGGTAGACAGCAATAAGGTCTCCCCTGAGCCTTCTCTTCTCCAGGCTAAGCAACCCCAGCTCCCTCAGCCTCTCCTCACAGGGCTTGTGCTCGAGACCCCTCACCATGTTTGTATGAAAAAAAAGCAAAGCAAAAGGGGAAGCCTGGTCTGGTGGGTGGTTGTCAGTCTGTCTGGTGATGCCAAAAAGAAGACTGTACCATATCTCCTCCTGTAAGCAGAAACAGTCTGTCATATAGTCTGTAACAGTCTCTTGTTATATATATTTCAGCCTTACCTCTGTTTGCACCAAGTAGTTCCTTTGGGTACGAATGTGTTTCAAGAATCCAAATATGTTGACTGTCCCCTCATGCTGAATTTGCTGCAGCATGCTGTCTAACACTATGTACGTGCCTGTCCTTCCAACACCAGCACTATAAAACAAAAAAATAGTCGTGAGCCTGACGCAAAACAATAACAAAAAGAACTGTTTCTTAGGCATAGCTTTTCCAACAAGCTGCTGTGTAGGGAAGGTTCTACTCTACAAATGGTGCTATTAGATGACTCTATTATTTTGCTAAACTTTGGAGGCAGGAAATGAAGAAAAAACTCCAACTCATCTGCACAAGAAAAGATCTAAAGATCATTTTCTCAAAAGACTTTTAAAGCACAAATTGCTATGAAGTTTTGAAGCATCAAGTGAAATAGAACTAAAGGATTTCCTGCAGTTTTAGGCTTCTGACACTTAGGACACTTTGTCTTTGCAAAGGATATCTAGAAAGAGTGGCATGTCAGAATTTTGGGCACAGTTTATGTGCCTGAATTCTTGTATGTTGAAACACACACTGCTTTTTAAGGGAAAGTCGCCACTCATTACAGACACAGAAGATTTTGAAGATACTGGACTGATGAAAAGCCCCAGAAGTGGCAGAGCTGAAGAAGCTGAAGAAGCTCTTTAAATGAAAAAGCTTACTGCTCTCCAGACACAGCCAAGAGGGCAAACAATGGTTGAAATCCCTTTTTGAAAGGGAAGATCAGATAAGAGGGCTAATCAACTCAAACCTGTTAGGAAGTCTGACTCATTTAGCACAAACCCAGTTGTATAATAATTAAAAACTAACCATTTATTTTATAAAATATCTGAGTAGGGAGTATAAGGTCAAGAGGTTGTTTTATCTAGTCATATATGGGAAATAGTCAGCTGTAATTCTCCTCTAAGATACAAGGAAACATTATATGTATTGGTACATGTAAATTGACAGCAACAGTGTGCTGGCTCTACAAGGTCCCTTAGGGCCTGATCCAAGCTCAGTCCATACATGCTGCTTCAGTTGTCTCATTTCTTTCACAGAGGTGGCACAAAGCATGAGCATTGTGAGCTCAGATTGCTGTAATAAACTGTGTAAATAAATGTGATATAAAACTGAAAGGTCCAGGTTATCAACATGCTATCAGACACAAGAAAGTATAAAGGTTCCCAGACATCGTCTGTATTTGGTTACAAAATATGAAACACAGAAAGTACCAAAACATAAAAATAGCTAATAAAAGTTTCATGAAGCTCCTCTTAAGTGTCCTCCATACAGCCTGTAAAGATAAAGAGAAGTTATGTTTCTAATACAAGATGACTCCTTTGAAATGCCATAGTGCATGGGGCCAGATGAACTAAAAGCTGAATAAAACTACCCACAGAAGTGACCTATACATGACCCAATGGAGAGGTCTGACTGAAGCCACACAACTTACCACTGCTGACATTTTAAATACTCAGTTTAACTGACTTATAATGTACTGATCTTTCAGCCTGCTGGCATTTAGATCTCAGACTTGATGTTTTGGGGAAACTCTTCATTTGAACTTCCTGAGAACAGGCAGGATCTAAATAGCAGCACAACAACCACAACGTGGAATTTCCATTTTCCAAGATAAAAACAGATTTCAGTCAGATTAGATCATCCCAGAAAGAAAAGTTATCTTCATTTGCAGCATTTGTGAGATGACTTTACCTGTTGGCTTCCTCAGAGTCAGCTCCAGAAGGACAGAATTCATGAGGAGGTTCTCTTTTCAAATGTTCCATCAAAGATGAGGTACTACAGTGGAAAACCAGAACCTGCTTATATATTTTACAATAACCCGGTCCTTTCTGGGCATTGTGAAGTCATTCCAGGCCCTACAAGCCCTTATTAACCGATTTTCCCTGAGCTGCCCAGTTTTAGTGAGCACTGTCAGAACACCTGCCTGCACATTGCGGCGCATGCAGACCTCAAACCGTTCCCCAGAATGCTCCTTCAATACAAATGGCTGCCAGAATGCAGAGTAATGTTAAGAACAGCAGAGTTGCAATTCAGCCAGGAAGAGAGTGAGTCTTCTTTTGCAAACAGAGCTTCTTTTAGGATTGCAGAGTATCCCTGCACCAAAGAAAGCAGGAGCCAAAAACATCCTACCAATGTATTTGCAGAAATGAAACAATTACTGCTATATGTGTATCTTGTCAGCTCACAGGAGTCAAGAGAGTACTACAGAAAAGTGCAAAAATGTAAAAAGAAAAGCATTTTTGGAAAATAAAATAGAATAAAAAAGAAAAAGAGCAACAACAAAAAGAACATAGTGCAGAGAGCAGCAGCATCTCATTTACAGCTATTGTGGAGGTTTATAGAGGTGGCATAGACAGTTTATTAGTTGGCCTTCCCAAGGATAGAAATATCAGCTAAGAAATTAATCTTATTCCATAGGGAATTGTTAAATCTATGAGTGAAATTTTGCTTAACCCACCACTCAAAATTTCCTTTTTCTGCAAAACAAAAGTGGAGTGAACCTTATGGCAGTAAAAATCACACCTGCAATGAACCACAACAGGCCCGACAGCGTGGCGCTTGGCATGCGACGCCTTCCGCACGAAGGTGAGCACGGGCAGCGTGTACTCTGGAACACCCATGTCAGGCCACTGGGTATAATGGTACTGAGTTACTACACGTCCACTAGACCTCCCTTTCTGGGAACCCTGCAATGGAAAAAGAATTCCATATGTAAGCAGCCTACATCTGAATGTAATTCATCTTCATAATTTCATATCCGTATCTTGAATTCGTATCTGAAATTCCATAGTTCCTAAACAAGCACTGTTCCTAGTTAGTTAATAATATGCCACATAGCTATCAATATTCCAACTTTAGAATAGAATAGAATAGAATAGAATAGAATAGAATAGAATAGAATAGAATAGAATTAACCAGGTTGGAAGAGACCTTTGAGATCATTGCGTCCAACCTACCATCCAACACCATCTAATCAACTAAACCATGGCACCAAGTATCCCACCCAGTCTCTTCCTAAACAAGTACTTCATAGAGAAGAGGAAGAGTCTGTGTTTCTGCCATATCAGCTTGCCCACTGAATAGAAAAATGATCTGGCACAAGTCCCTTGAAAAGCCATTAAGATTAGGAGCACTGGAGGGATACAAAATGACAGCTGCTCTTTCTGACACTGCTCCTCTGTTTGGAGAAAGAGTAGGATTCATCTCACCCAGCCTTACTGATCTACAAAGGAAATAGCCTTGTATAGGCTGTTTTTCTAAGCTCTCTTCCTCAGTAGCAACTTAGAGGCAGGGATAATTTCAGAGAGATGACCTCATTCGAAGATTGGTTCTTAAAATAGGAAGAATAAATTACTTGACAGTAAGGGCTGTATGTTGTGGAATAATTGTAGAGGAAGGCTGAGAGACTAGATGTCTACCATTTAGGTGGCTGAAATAAATGTAAGCTTTCAGAATCTTGGAAAGAACAACCCCATGTACCAGTGTAAGTTGGGAAGAGACCTGTTGGAGAGGAACGTAAGGGAAAGGGACCTAGGGGTCCTGGTGGACAAAAGGATGACCATGAACCAGCAATGTGCCCTTGTGGCCAAGAAGGCCAATGGCATCCCAGGGTCTATTAGAAGAGGTGTGACTAAAAGGTTGAGAGAGGTTCTCCACATCCATTCTGCCCTGGTGAGGCCACATGTGGAATATTGTGTCCATTTCTGGGCTCCTTAGTTCAAAACGGACAGGGAACTGCTTAAAAGAGTCCAGTGCAGAGCCAGAAAGATTATTAAGGGAGTGGAACATTTCCCTTATGAGGAAGGGCTGCGGGAGGTAGGTCTCTTTAGCTTGGAGGAGACTGAGAGGTTACCTCATTAATGTTTACAAATAGGTGTAGGGAGAGTGTCAGGATGATAGAACCAGACTTCTTTCAGAGATGCTCAATGATAGGACAAGGGACAATGGGTGAAAGCTGGAGCATAGGAGTGAACATAAGGAAAACCTTTTCACTGCGAGGGTGACAGAACACTGGAATGAGCTGCCCAGAGAGATTGTGAAGTCTCCTTCTTTGGAGACATTCAAAATCCACCTGGATGCCATCCTGTGTGACTTAATCTAGGTGATCCTGCTGTAGCAGGGGTGTTTGAGTAGACAATCTCTCAAGGTCCCTCCAAATGAGCTCTTCAATGCGATCACTGCTTTTTCCCTGATGGTCTTACACTGCACCAGGACTACAGGACAGTGTCACAGTTTGTTGATCTGTTTGAATTAACTGTAACTTGACAAGCATCTTGGCTGGCTGAGGCCAACAGGATTCAGCTTTACATATATAATGGAAAAGAACTGTCAACTGCCTTAAAAAAATATTTTAAGCAACTTCTAACACTCCCTTTTGCCCGACTCTGTTTTCAGGATGCCACAAACCTTTTTGATCTTGGTATTTCTAAGAGTAAAATTCCTCACAGTGTAATAGGCAAGTACGTGAACACTCTTCTGAGTAACCAAGAAGTTTCCATATTCTTCACTACCTTCAGCAGGCCAGTACTGGTCACATTTTCTCTGTAAGAAAGCGAATAAAAAACAGAGGAAAAGAGAAAGAAAACATCATGTCAAACTAGTAAGCAGAAATGTTCAAATGTAAGAACACAGTCAACCAGAAAAACACACAGGGACTGTCAGTACCCTAATTTGTAGTAGACATGATCTTCAGCACAGGAGAACAAATAATGTGTGTTTATCTTGTGCTGTAAAGAGAGATGGCTGTGCAAAGATGCTCTTTATCTGGAATACTCAGAAAGAGTAGAAAGAGAGTCAGAGCTACAGCACTCTAATGTTGTGGAACTTGCCGTTCTGTGGGCACTCTAAAATCTAAAGAAAATAACAGACACCCTATGGGATCAGCAGGATTACATTCAAATGGGGAGATTTGTATGTGGCTTTTGGTTGCTTCATAGTATGTGTAGAGTATATTATCAGTGATGCTAAGTGTGACCAGAATACACAGTAAAGAGCCATGATGTCCAGCATTTTGGCTGGGCAGCCATATAGCCTTCTCTATGAGAACTAGAAAAGTACATGTTTGTAGCATGACATCACAAATTAAGTGGTACTCCCAGAGTGGCCCTAGTCTGCATTTCCTGTGCCTGCACAGCTTAATAGATGCTTAATTTGTCATATGACAAAACTTACATTTATTTTAGTCACTGATGCCAGTGTGTGACCCTGTGCTATATGCATATTCTCATCACACAACCAGAGAAACACCCATCCTGTGATAGGGTTTGACGTTATTGTGTCTCACTGGACAAAAGTGTATCTAGTCATGCTGTAGGAAAGAAACTGTGGGTCCCACAACATGTTGACAGAGAGCAGCCAGTGAATAGCCAGAAAAATTCACCTGAAATATGGCATTCTCCTTTCCAGGGTATAAGGCAGCCCTGAGAAAGGGAATGACAGAGAGCAGACTGGTAGCAGAATGTAATGTATGTATGTATGTATGAATGAATGTAACATTGGTCCACTCCAGAATAGAATAGAATAGAATAGACCAGACCAGGTTGGAAGAGACCTTTGAGATCATTGTGTCCAACCTATCATCCAACACTATCTAATCAACTAAACCATGGCACCAAGCACCCCATCCAGTCTCCTCCTGAACACCTCCAGGGATGGTGACTCCACCACATCCCTGGGCAATCACTCTCCTTATGAAGAACTTCTTCCTAACATCCAGCCTAAACCTCTCCTGGTGCGGCTTGAGACTGTGTCCTCTTGTTCTGGTGCTGGTTGCCTGGGAGAAGAGACCAGCCCCCACCTGGCTACAACCTCTCTTCAGGTAGTTGTAGAGAGCAATAAGGTCTCCCCTGAGCCTCCTCCTCTCCAGGCTAAGCAACCCCAGCTCCCTCAGCTTCTCCTTATAGGACTTGTGTTCCAAACCCTTCCCCAGCTTTGTTGCCCTTTTCTGGACACATTCCAGCAAGTCAACATCTTTCCTAAACTGAGGGGCCCAGAACTGGACACAGTACGCAAGGTGTGGCCTAACCAGTGCTAAGTACAGGGGGAAAATGACCTCCCTGCAGGAAGTCCCTTTTTCAGTATAAGACAATTTGGGTTTGTTTGTGAAAACACATTTCTTTCAAGACTTGTTGTTGACAGTTGAGTTTAAATGTTTTCTTTAGTTCTGTGCTACAAATGCTCAAAGTTGTGCTTCTTATAGCCAATCCTAGCAGCATCAAATACTAAAACTCCTGCTTTTTGCTCAAAAACTGCCTAAACTAGGCTTTTAAAAGAGAGAAGGGAATCTGCTAGAGGTAGGTCTATCAACATCAAGGAAACAAGTAATAGACAAAGGCACTCATACCCTTCCTTTCTCAACGAGATTAGTTATCATCACAATAACTTCTACGTTGTGTTCCCATATCATTCTCCAGAAATCTTCTGCTGTTGATTTTAGTGGCCCTTGAGCCGCGATGTAGGCTTTTGGCTTGTTGTAGCCCTAAATTGAAATATAACAAATGACACTTGTCAAATCACAGTCCATAAGCAAAAGGAGGTTGGGAGGAGTACATGACACTTTATGTACCTATTTTTAAAGAACCTCAAAAGCTTTCAAGCACTTTTGAATTTATAACTACTCAAATTGCAGAATCCCTGTGGTGCCAGATGACACATAAACACCACTGTTATGTCAATGTTTAGTATTCTAACAAACAGGCTATACCTTCAAGTGCCCCTGTTCCAGCAGAATATTGCCATGATAGTGATTGTGAGACATCTGTTATGATAGTGGTTTAAAAAAATGAACCAGGATCATTCACATGTAAATTACTGGGTAATGAAAACTGAATAAACGCTGCCTTGGTGAGGCTCTCAACCAAACTGCATCTTGGTCTCATGAGATTACCTCAGGCAGAAGAATTAATCATGTACAAAAGTGTATACAAGAACAAACATTCAGATATGAAATGCTTCTGAAATAATTCAGAACATTTTTTATTTCATAAAGCTCTTCACTAAGCTTTAGCTGCTACAATATCAAGAGGGATTCAAGAAAGAATTGGAGTTTTACCTGTGGTTTAACTTTGTAGGGTTAACTTAGATTATTTAAGGGTTCTTTGACAAAATCTGTGATATTGTACTACTACTTTCTCTTTTTCCCTTTCCTTTCCCTTTTTTCCCCCTTTAGTCCATTTACCTTCATACATCAGTATTTACAGATCAGGCTGACAGATGAATAGGCTGGCAGGTAGAAAAAGGCACTTACATCAACATAGTTTGCATTAATGTAATCAGTCAGTTTTCCATCCTTTTCTGCAAGCTGTGCTAATTTAACCCTAGTGTGATCATCTGTAGTAAAAGAGGGAAGAAAATACGTAACAAGCATAGTTTTCAGCAAGAATGATATTTTTCTTCTAAGAAATCAATGGATTTTTACAACACTTGAGACTAATACAGTGACAATCACAGATGAAGCATCCTGTGCTTGGATCAGTGTATGAATCAGATTGAAAATTCATGTGTGTAGAAAAATAAACTAACAAAGTCAAGGATTCAAGGGATTCACAATTGAGTTGCCTGGCACCTTGTGCCATTTTAGGCACTGTGACATACTCCCATCCTCAAGCTGCTGCTTGTGAAGGGGCGCAGGTCTTCTTTAAGTCCTTAAAGTGTTGTGTCTGACAAGAGCTCTGCTTAAATGACAGCAGGCACCAGTGTTTAGGAAGTCATTCAAAATTAAAGACAACGAAGCCTAGGGAGTGAAGGGACCTTGGAGAAGCTGGTCAGCTGGAGTTTTAGCAGTGGCTGTCCTGGGGAGAGCTAAAGCTTCCTGTAGCCTGCATTGATTGTATGAACTGGAGACTTAGCACAATAGCACAAGGCAATTCTTGCTACTTGCTCTGCCCTAAGATGCTTGACCACTGGCCTTTGACAACAAAGCTGCTGGGTTGGCACCTTTTGTATGATCTGGTACAAACAGTGGCAGAAGAAAATCCCTGACTTTCCTCCACTCTGGAGGAATGTTCAGGGAGGTGGAATGGGATTTCTTGCTGCTGGTTTACAATGCCTTCCATCAGATGGGCTAATGCTGCCTTTTTTTCTATTAAACTCTAGCAACAATGGATGCTGAATGTATATTCAGCATAGAGCTTCTTGTTACCAGAACAATGTTGAAATGCTACAGAGAGTTAAGAAAACTGTATTAATCCACCAAAACAATCAAGAACCCAGAGGCAATAGCTTGAAAGAGAGATTAACTAAACTGAAAAGATGTGTTTTAGAAAAGCAAAACCTGAACTAGTCAAGAAGGGTGAGGCAATGGGAAAAAGTGTCCTGGCTAATGTAGTTGGTCAATTATGTCGTGGCAGGGCACGATACAACTTAAACCCAGTACATTTGTATTCATATATGACAGGGATTGAGAAGCTCCTAGAGAGGATAAATCATCATTATTCCAGATCAAAGATGGATTAATTTTGGCAATCAAAAAACAGCTTCTCTGTCTTTGTAATGGCATTATAATGAAATCCCCTAACTCCCTTTGGGTCATCACAGAAGCCATAAATATGTCTCGCTAACACATGCCTGTCGCAGCAGCAGAATCCCAGAGGACTAACTCGAGGAGATGTGGAAAACCATGCTAGTCCTTCCCAAGCATTTTGCTGAACAGTGGCCAGAGCTTTCACAGTATTTTTTTACCTCTAATAACACATGCACCTATACTTTAATTATATCTTAAACAAAACACCAAATGATGAATTTACTTACAAGCAACGATGTTTATGTATCGATTCTTATTCTTGTTGTCAGGGTGATTAGAGCTGTCTGATGTAATACCTAGATCTACAGTACAGCTCTGTATTTCCTGAAAAAAAAAACAACCACCCCAGTATGTCATACTTTAGTAAACATTAAGATACACAAAATGTCTTAAAACACCACAACTCAGCATGAAAAGAACCACAACCTTATGCCCAGTTATCTAAGATATTTTATAACTACTTCATTGCTAATAAACAAAAAAATAAAATGCAGTGAAAGAATTCCTTACCTGATAAAACTCTTTCAGTGTCTAATGAGGGAATGAATGCAAAAAAAGTAAAAAAAATCAAATTCCACAGCACAGAACAAATGGATAAAAGTGCTTATATAAGTTACAATTACTATATGGAAAACAGTTATGGTCATGCAATATATATATATCTCTCCATAATAACAGCATGCTAAATATTTTGACATAATCTTAAAGGAAACAAAAGGTAATTTTCCTGTTAAAATACTGGGTTTAGTTTTCTTACCTAGCTTTAATGTTAGACCTTAGGCTGGAGAAAGCCTATACTTATAAGCAACATCACTGACTTAACTTTAGCCAGATTATCTATGTTTTTAACTCCTAATTGAATTTGTTTCTGGTCCTTATAACTGCATGAGTTTCTCTGTGGAATGCTTTTGCTGTCTTTTTGTTCACTGTAGAACCTTCAGTAGAGCAGGACAGAGTGATGCTCAGCCAGCCTCATGGCACTCTGAATGACAGCATTACAGTCCTTAGTCTGCTGGCAGTTTTGCAATGACACCAATGTTTTCATCAAGGGAAAGGCTAAAGAAGACAGGCAAAAGGTCTATTAGACTCAAAGTTGTTTTGTTGCATTTCATTGATTAACTGACAGGAAACTCAAGCATTTATAAGGTCCACATTGTTAAGTAGGAAATATGTTGTCATCATTAAAAGTACCATAATAATGTTTCTCAGCACTTTTTAGGGTTTGTTTTCATTTTAATAATCTTCAGCTATTTTTATTTATATATATATATATATGTCTCTGTGTGTGTGTAAAGTGGCTACCAGTCTGAAAGTTAGATTTGAAATATGAGCTGGCTTATAGAAATATAAATAAAGGCCCTGAACCACCTCTGTACTCTCCAAAAGTATTGCTGACTCCACAAAGCCAATTACTATATTTATTTTTTTTTCCCCCATAACTTTTAAGTTCTTTTATCAGTAGAGGTAAGGCCAGGACACTAATTCTGGGTAATCTGTAAAGCCAAAAGGGATCTCCGAGAAATGATGAGGACACCGAGTTTTTGGTAATAGTTAAAACCAAGCACGAAATATTTCAGATGGTACAGGTATAGCTCAGCAAGATGTAGTGTACTTGCTCACTCTTTGGATCATGGCTGTAATTTAGGAGAACTATTTCAGGAAAAGAACAATTTTGGATAAACACTTTGATTTCTATATCGCCATCCCCAGCGAAGGTGAAAGAACTTTGTTGTTACTGCATTTACGCAGAGTCCTTCAACATCTGCTCTTACTAACAGTTGCCGAGCTGGAGCCCAGCCCTGCCAGTGCATGTGCACATGCATAATGTGAGCACGTACTGGACATTCACAAGTATTTACAAGTTTGGTCCTGCAACCAGGTGAGTATTCTGAATGTTAAATGAATTGGAGAAGAGGATGAAAGTGAATGACATAGAATTTTTGGTCCACTACAACACCATATACTGGCTAGGGAATCAAGAACAAACCCCAAAGATGCAAACCCATGATTTACTTATTTCTTTAAAATTGATTTTCAGTACTGTTGGCTTTGCAGGAGGAATATTAGAATAATAATTTAGACTAATAGATAACAGTTTTAAAACTCCTTTCCATCTCAAGTGGCTGATTTTGTTGCAAATTACTTGTCAAAAATTTTTCAGGGCACGTTTAATTCCAGAGTTTGAGTTAATAATGTTCATTTTATGTGACTTAAGTTAGACCATACCTAGTTTTTAAGTTGCTTCTAATGCACACGAATGGGAAAACCAATACACTTCATTAGTTACACCGTGGTGACAGTAAACATTGTATCCTGAGAGCATATGCTCCAAAAATTTGAAAGGCTGCTTCTGAACCATATACTTTAGGAAAGGAACTGTCAAGCTTGCACTACAACATATGAAGACTACATTAGCTCCCCTGTTAATCAGAGATCTTGACGTGTTATTACTTCATAGATTCACAGAATCAGTAAGGTTGGAAAAGATCTCAAGGATCATCTGCTTTGTTTTTTCTCTCTAAAAGGAAAAAACAAATGTGGGGTAGCTTCTGCAAAATTCAACTCACATTAGTGTTGGAAAAGCTTTAAGTCTATGTCTGCATCTGATAAACCACAGAGACTGCATTATCTTTGCAAAGTTTACTCACACAATCACTTAGTGTTTCATCACAGTGATAAACATTCCTATTTGCATCCCAGTCCTGTTTGCTTTCATACAGCTCCCTAGTCTTTATGCACAAACAGCCTTTACAGGGCTCACGGTACTCATATTTACAAGAACTGGTGAAATTGGTCCCCAAGTCAGAATGCATTGTCCAGTTCTTTGTTTCCAGGCATTTAAACTAAACATTATTTGTATATACTAAGAAGAAAGATGACATCATAAAGTCATACCTCAAATTCTTCAGAAAAACCATTACTTGCATGTAAATCTGCAACATGTTTTGGAAAATGCTTTATTGGAATTGCTCCAACATCATCTTAGGGGTGGGAAAAGACAAAAAATATATTTATGAAGAATAAAAAGCCAGAGAGATACACAAAGAAGTTTCTATGTAGGCAATCCACACAACATCCTGAAATGAAATCTTTGGCAAGAACTTTGGATATACAACTCCCACAACAATAAAAGCATCCTTTAAGGTCATTAACATTTCTAAAACAAACAGCTAACACTTACAAATTTCTAAATGACTGTTTGGAAAGGAAATAGAGAAAATGCCTTGCTAGGTTTTGCTTTGTCTGCAACACGCTGAGCTTGCCTGTGAATTGAAGAGCACTCGAAACTCCCTGTGAAGTCATGGGGAAAAAGGAGGATTAGCAGTTTGCGACAAGATATTCAAAAGAAGAGGGTTGGAGCAGAGCTCTGAATAATACTGATAAAGAATCAATGATCAGGCAGAGTTGCCTGGGTGCTCTAGGCTGCTTAGTGTTGCACTGTGGCTCTGATACAGTACATGGGCTAGCTGCATAGTCCCAAGCCTGCTCAAGTAAGTAGCATTATGTCAGCAGCACAATATTGACTGATGTGCTCTGTGTTTGGTATCCAAAGGAAACAACAACTTTTTTTCCTTTTTTAATTTTTTTTCCCCTTTTTTGCCCCTGTTTTGCCCCTACTGCATTAGTGAGCACTTCCAGCAGGGAATTTTCCTCCCTTATTCTCCCCAGGATTCCATGATGACGTACTGATAACAATCGTATGTCTGATCTGGAAATACTGACTGCAAATTTCCACATCAGGCTTTATTCTTCATGCTTTAAGTGAGAAATTTAATCCTTTGTAGATAGCCACCACTACATTCTCAAGCAATATGTGTGATTCATGCAACTTCTGATTCCTGAGAGTGAGTTTGAAGTTTCCACCTGATATTTATATTTCAGGACAACTGAAATATACTTTATTTTTTGACTTGATACGAATACAAAACCAAACCCCAAACCAAAACCAAACCCAAAGCCAACCAAACAAACCCCCCACACTTCTGTAGAACGTTCATTAGGCATCATATAGAAAACCTTTGGGACTTCAATTCTTCTCCTTCTTGCAAATATGCTGTGTAAAGAAAGTAATCTCTTCTGTTAATTACCTGCTAAAGGTTGACATTATTTCTGCTAATTTTTGATCCAAGGAATAATTCTGTTGTTTTGGTGGGGTTTTTTTTTAAGCCTTTCATGGATTAAAAGTATGTTTATTTCACGATTCCTAATTTCATCACTCTGTCGTATGAAAAAGAAAGGTCAAAAAGATTGAATAAGGATCTGCAATTTACCTCAATAACATTGGGCCACCTAATAGTTTTAGCTTTCAGTTATTAAGACCTTGATGATTTGTATTGAGATCCGTCTGGTCTTCCACTTAGATGAACAGATCTGAATATAAAAAGTGAATTTATCTAGTCGTGACTATGAGAAGCTGAAGAAATGTGTAACACTATCTTCATACTTTGGAGATGAAACTTGGCATAAAGTGTTTATTCTAAAAGATATGCAAACAAAACCAGAAGGGAAAGCAAGTGCCCCTAAGAGCTAGGACAGTGAGGGAGAAAGATCTCAGGACTGGCATAGAGTTTTATTTCCTTGCTAACCTCCCAATGCACTTTTGACTCCAGGAACCTATTTTACACTTGGATGGCAGCTATCACTTGAAACTACTTAAAGGCAGAGAGGGGATCCTAATATTATCTTGTAATTCATTACTTGTTCTGAATGCATCTTTGAATCATGCTGTGAAGTGCCAGGGCTTTTTTTTTCTGTGAACAACTGCAATTCTACTATCTCCACCAATGAAAATTCATCAGGGAAAAACTTAATATATAAGGAGATATGTGGAGTGAGCTTTTAGTCACAGTTACAATAAAAATTAAACTTAGCTGTTACAAAATGCTCTTCCTGCCCTGCACTCTGTGTCAGTGCTGTATCACAGCTACTCTCAATTGTTCTAAAATTCCAGTGCTGAAACACTTATGCAATAGAAAACACAAAAACTGTTCACTTGCTTCCTGTTGCACACGAGATAAACTAAAAACATTTCCTCGGTGCTTGCAGCTCTTTCCAGGCACTATTTTATGTATCTTTCAGGCACTTAGAAATACTTTTCAATTTAAGTAAGCATTTATCAGCATTTCAAAAGAAAGCCTCTAGCACCAAACCACACATTTTTAAGCACTTGGAATAGCTGTAAGTGCAATCATCTTATGACAATGGAAAACACTATTCTCACGTGGGTTAGTCCCTGTTTGAGTTGAGGGGGCAAAGGCTTGGCAGTCTGGGCAAGCACAAATAATTTGTTTTGCCTGTGTCCATGAGAGGGAAAATTGTTTTCTTAAAGCCTTAGCACTTTGATGATAAAAGTCATGAGATAATCTAGCTTGAGATGAAATCTGAGGTGTTGGAGAGAGATGCACAGGTAACGTAAGTGCATCTGCGAGTGCATTTCCTTCTGTAATGAATCCCGGAAGATTTGTATGTCTTCTGATATGCATAACATAAAAAGGATGTTCTCTGAATGTTAATAAATTCCATAAATTTTGAAACAAGAAAAACAACTTGTTCATTTGAAACAGGGTCTGTGGCACATGAGATAAACCAAAAATATCTCCTCAGTGCTTGCAGCTCTTTCCAGGCACTATTTTATGCATCTTTCAGTCACTTAGAAATACTTTTCAATTTAAGTGAGTATTTATCAGCATTTCAAAAGAAAACCTCTAGCACCAAACCACACATTTTTAAGCACTTGGAATAGCTGTAAGTGCAATTATCTTATGACAACGGAGAACACTATTTCTTTGAGGAGAGATGGTCAGGAAAAACGGCAAGAAAATGATATTGTTGTACTGTAATATAGTCAATGACACAGGATAAGAGCCATTGCCACCGGACATTCATGTATAATCAGGCAATAACCCAGCCTATTAAAGATTAGAAAAAACCCAATAGCAATCTATATAAGAAGCATTTAAAGATGCCTACAATTCAGTTATCACAGAGTCTAGTATTTAGGATTTGTTTAATTAAATGTGTTCCCTAGTTATCTACACGAGGACTGAGGTTGCTTCCTTCGCCCGTTCCAGGGGAGCCTTTTCCCCTGCTGTGCAAGAGCAGTTTGTTATTACTTGTGGAACAAAGGTATCCTTTTCTCATTGGTGAAAATGATCTGCTGTAGAAGTAATCTATTTAAAATACTTTCCATTCTACTTGGATTGAGAAAGCTGGGAGTACTACACATGCTCCTCTGATACTCTTTGAGGAGGAAAGAAAACCAATGGTTATCCAAATAATTGTGGTCGACATTGAACCAGAAGGTGCTAATAATATCTCTTTTTTCCTTCTTTCTTTCTTTTTTTTTTTTGAGAAGATCACAGAGCGCTTTACCAATAGTAATTATGCTAGTAAAAATCTGCAACTTAAAGAAAAGTTTGTTATTGCAAATAAAAGGCAGATAGATGAGGCATATATTGGTCCTGCTGGTAAAAAGAATAGGTCATGTTCCACACAGAGGTGACAAATGTAATGAAACCAGAAATACAGCAGAATATGTTGCTGGTGTAATCCTCTGTTTTGCAACACTGGACTAAAGCTTTTTAATATGGCTCAGATGGCTACACTACCAGCCCAGGAGGCTACATCCCTAACAGCCAGAAAGCACAATTTATCTTCAAGGCAACCCTGTAAGGTGAGGACTTATCTTCTATGTTACCTACAGGAAAGAATATTAGTAACACCAGCGTCTGCTTACATCAAGTGTACATACGTTTGTTAGTACATGAGAGCATAAACCTCTCTTGTACAGAAGTTACAGAAGTATGTGAGGAATTCATACAGACACATACAAAGCAGCAGCAGCTTCCAATAGCTAACATCAATCCACAGAACAATTGACAAAAAATACCTGAGACAGGGAAGATTGGAGCTGGGGGAGCAGAAATCACTCGAGGTGATGTATTGTCTTCTAAATAAAAGTGAGCAGTCTGGAAACATTTCCTAGAGGGGAAGAAACAGAAATAAATATTGGAAAAAAAAAATATTATCTGAGATCTTTTGACATTCTGGCATTATTCAGCAAGAAAAACCCCCACTGCTTTGAAACCCAGTTTTCATAGAGTGTTGATACTACTGCATAATAGAAATATTCCCCAACACAGCTCCAAAGTATGCATGCAAACTGAAGATACTACATCAACTCAGCCTAATACATAGTTCATGCATCTTTACCTATACCACAGGCAGAAGACAGAGCACACACCAGACATACTGAAAGCTGAAATAGGAACTCAGCATCAGGAGCTATTGTAGATGCTGCACAACAATTCCAAGTGTAAAAAAAAATGCCATTATCTTCCTTTCTTATTCATATTCACAGCCATAATTACTGCCCCCTTTCATGTGACTAAACTAGCCTGAAGTTGGAGCAGTGTACAAGATCAGTCCTGGCAATTCATTGACAGACCCTACTGCAGGCAGTAAATGCAGTAAAAGACAATATGCTCTGTAATGGACAAAATAGTGACTCTGAAACTACTATGATGAGGGATAAACAATTTGTTTCATAATGTAATCACAGCACCTAGGGACATCTTAACCAAGGAGGACTTCCTGAAGTTGACAGACAGGAATAGGGGAATTTGTAATTCCAGGAGATGCTAACTTTGTTGCAAAAGCATTGAAACATGAATGCAAATGGACTCAACCTTACCTATGACCCACGTTATTTGTAGCTGTGCTGTAATCCAGATGTGAGGATAATAAGAGTAGCATCTGTTAAGAGTCTAAGCTATTAAAGCGACTAAACAACCAACTGCTGCTGTAAGCATTGCAAAGCCTCCTTAATTAAAAAAATCTCCATATGATTAGATATGCTAATAACAATCTTCACTTTGGGTCACTTAATCTATTTGAAATATTATTTACTAATCATTACATTGAAAAGGAAATATATGCATCAGGAAAATATTCATCATTTTTCCATTACAAGATTTTGCTTCTTCAAAGCTGTTGGCTGAAACTATTGTGTGACCATTTGCTCCTTTGGGCAATCACTGCTATTTTAAGTTCTTCTGTATTGTTCCTGAATTGCTGCACCTCATATAATTGCTATAATCAAATAAGACATTTTGAAGCTACTTGGTAAACTAGGGAATATTTGGATGTTGTCATGCTTTCCAGAACCATTAATGCAGATCTTGAAGACTTTGGTAAGCTTACTTGAATGAAGCCCCCACTTTCAGAATGTGTTGGGAATTTTCTGTCTGTGTACAATGCAGATTCTCTTAAAACAAAAGGACAAGTGGACAGCTACATTGAAGGGAAGACTGCGGCATGTAAAATAGTTCTGGTGATTCACATGATTGTTCAATTTGGAGTCCAGATAGAACGTGTCCAGAGAAGGGCAACAAAGCTGGGGAGGGGTTTGGAACACAAGCCCTGTGAGGAGAGGCTGAGGGAGCTGGGGTTGCTGAGCCTGGAGAAAAGAAGGCTCAGGGGAGACCTTATTGCTGTCTACAACTACCTGAAGGGAGGTTGTAGCCAGGTGGGGGTTGGTCTTTTCTCCCAGGCAACCAGCACCAGAACAAGAGGACACAGTCTCAAGCTGCACCAGGGGAGGTTTAGGCTGGATATTAGGAAGAAGTTTTTCACAGAAAGAGTGATTGCCCATTGGAATGGGCTGCCCAGGGAGGTGGTGGTGTCACCATCCCTGGAGGTGCTTAGGAAGAGACTTGATGGGGTGCTTGGTGCCATGGTTTAGTTGATTAGATAGTGTTGGATGATAGGTTGGACTCGATGATCATGAAGGTCTCTTCCAACCTGGTTCTATTCTATTCTATTCTATTCTATTCTATTCTATTCTATTCTATTCTATTCTATTCTATTTCTATTTCTATTTCTATTTCTATTTCTGTTCTATTCTACTATATTCTCTAAAAGCCTATTTGCGGTGTTCACAGAAGAGCTTTGGCTTTGCATGACATGTTTGGAGTAAGGCTATCTGTTATGTAGTTAGTTTTACTTAGGAATGGCAATTTTGGGCACAGACCAAGAACATGTTCAGAATGTGCTTCCCCTCTCTAGAGGCTCTAACTTGACCACTTGATAGTTCCTGGCTTCTGAGGTGAGAGAGGCTGTCTCAACATTACTCTTAGGACTGCATGTGAAGTATCTCAGAGAGGTTGGCAAGTACCAAAATACTTCAAGCCATTAAACACTTTTGGAAAGTGCTACTGCCTGCTGGGCACAGAGCACGCTGATGCACTGTGTTTATTAAAAACAGTACCACCCCAAACATGTCAACCAGCCTGACACTAAGCTCTAAATAAAAAAAAAAAAAAGGTCCTTCCTCTACTGCCTACTGCTTATGAACAATGAGTGTAAATAAAGTTAATGGATGGAGTTTTGCTACCTCCTTGCTTGAGAGGAGACTGAGCTAAAAAGAATTTAATTACCATCATGGCTTTCACATATAAAGCACTACTTTGAATATCCTTGCAATATGCCATACATTCACTAGCCCTCACTGAGCCACTCTATCTCTAATCTTTAACAATTTAATTGTGGTTGAAAATAAATTACACCCTTAGCACATTTGTGAGACAAATTCGTGGCAGTTGACTTAACCTGTAATAAGACTCACAAATAGGCACTCCATCTGCTTCTGCATCAGCAGTGAAAGCCTTCATGACTAAAGCTAATGCTAATAACCATGTCTCATTATCACTTGTTGTTAATGAAAAAAGTGATGACTATTTCAAACTTCCAGACAAAGGTCCCATCACTCAATGTTAACCTGATTATTTAATTTACACCCTTCATCACAGCGTTTAGATCTTCAACCTAAAACTGTTATTTTTAATTTAGAGACTGCACTTCTTTGAACACACTTTATATATGGAGACACTGCTAAACCAGTGAATTAATTAGAGTGTCTCTGTTTGCACAGGAAGGCGTACAGCAGCAGCTCTTTGGTTTAACAGGAGGGATATTGCATCTGAATGAATACTTAAATGGGAACTACTTGGGACTAGACTACAGAGGATGTAATTTTTCTGGCATGTTGGACCTTGGCTGCGGATATGTGCTGCCTACTTCTCCCCTGGGGCAAGGACTGATTAGAACTTGACTGGGGTTGTCACAGAGGCAGGACACACAGCATGATGTTGTGTGCATGCGAGTGTGCATGTGTGCAAGGTGTTCGCTGCTCCTAATGGCTGAGGAAGGGAGCTGAACCTCGGACGTCATCTGTGACAGGATGGGTTTTCACATCCACTGCTCAGCCAGAATAGTCTTAGAGGCACAATTACTTCTTCCTCTGCTAATTTCAGGGTATTGTCAATTTCAGAATTTCAGGCTCTTGCAAGATCTTCCACTAGGTGTTCTCACACACTTATTAGAATTTATTTTTACATGGTTCTGATTGTTCAAAGATTTGATGGATCCAAAGGATCTTTAAATGGATCCTCAATGGATCCAATGATTCCAGTCAGTCCACTTTAAATGTCTCCAATTAATTTTTAAGTGTTTACAGAAGAGTTCACAGAATCACCAAGGTTGGAAGAGACCTCAAAGATAATCAGGTCCAACCTGTTGCCACAGACCTCATGACTAAACCATGGCACCAAGTGCCACATCCAATCCCCTCTTGAACACCTCCAGGGATGGTAACTCCACCACCTCCCTGGGCAGCACATTCCAATGGCTAAGAATTCTCTCAGTGAAGAACTTTCTCCTCACCTCGAGCCTAAACTTCCCCTGGTGCAGCTTGAGACTGTGTCCTCTTGTTCTGGTGCTGGTTGTCTGGGAGAAGAGACCAACCCCCTCCTGGCTACAACCTCCCTTCAGGTTGTTGTAGACAGCAATAAGGTCTCCCCTAAGCCTCCTCTTCTCCAGGCTAAACAATCCCAGCTCCCTCAGCCTCTCCTCATAGGGCTGCGTTTCAAAGATGTAGGCTGGTAGAGGAAAGTTAAAATAAAGTCTCAAGCTGTGCCAGGGGACGTTTAGGCATGAGGTGAGGAGAAAGAGTAATTGGCCATTGGAATGGGCTGCCCAGGGAGGTGGTGGAGTCACCGTCCCCGGAGGTGTTCAAAAGGGGATTGGACGTGGCACTTGAAACCATGGTTTAGTTAGTCATGAGGTGTTGGGTGATAGGTTGGACTTGCTGATCTCTGAGGTGTTTTCCAAACTTGTTGATTCTATGATTCTATGAAATGACTGTTTGAGGTGTTGTGAGTCATAGGGTTGGTCACTTCTGAAGAACTGCTGTCATGTAACTTTGTGAGGTTTCATGATAGCCAGATGATACTCATGTGTGTCTATAGAAATAAATGTAGCTGGAACTGCATTAGCAGTTTGCTGTTCACATTATTAGAGCAAGCCTGATACTGAGATTCACACATGTTTCTTGAAAAAGCATTTGAACTGTACAGGTCTCACTGACAACTGTTACCAGTTTACTGTTTTCCATGTTCTTATCATAACCACCATAAAAATAGATCTGCACAAATAGCCTGACATTTCTTCCTACGCATTATTTCCCCATGTTTATTTTTATCAATCAGTTCTATGAACTATTCCTAAGCAGCACACATGTGCATAAGCAATTTCCACTATATTATACATTGGCACAGAGACACATTCCATTTCAGTGGCCTTATAGCAGACAGGGTTAATTCAGCAAATGAGGACGATGAAGCAATCCAGAAATGAAAAGAACAGACAGAGGAGATTCAAACATCCCTGCTGTATTTCTGCTGCAAAGACACTGTCAAGTAAATAGATTCTGAGAGAGACAGACAGATTCTAGATCGATGTGGACAGAAAATTCTCTCTAAAGCGGTAAAAATACTCCTATCTAGAGTATTCAAGGCTATTAAATGGGCGAAAGAATCTCCTTGTTTATTCCACTGTAATCTTAATCACGCTGAAGAAATGAAAGGAAAAGGACATTGCCTGAAAAATGGCTTGAATTACAAAAGAAGTGGAGCAATTCAGAATCGTGTATTTTCCTATCTCCTACAACACTGGCATTAAAAGTTTTCATCCCTGTCAGAGAAATGAGTATTTTGATCACAAAAAGACTGCAACTGTGCCTCATGAGATAGTGAAGAGACTGGGGAATTTCCTCAAGTGCTGATTAACATTTTAATGTTAAAAAAAAAACCAAACCACCAAAACACCCCAAAACCCAAACAACAGATGGTGCAGAATTATTTTTTCTGATACAAGTCATTCAAATGAAGAGCAAAATAATTTTGCCCTTTTTTCTTTTTTTTTTTCAGCCTTGAGTAACTGGAACTTGTTGCTCTTGGTAGAGAGCATTTGCCCACCAAATTATGCACACCTTCTGCATATTAAAACTGGGAGATAATAGTGCAAGCAACTTAAAAGCACTATTTGTTCAAATATCCAGCCAGGATGTACCAAAGCAATTTTTGTCTAGTACTATTGCCAAAGCAATCTTCTGCAAGCCTAAACTTTTTCTGAAGCTGAATAAGTGATAATAATTTGAAACTGAATAAGGGATAATGATTTGTCCATATAAAAAATAAAAGCCACTGACAGTTTACATCCATTATTTAATACTAAACTAAATCTAACTATGAAGATTCTTACAGACTTTATACTAATATTTTCCCAGGCTTAATAAAAGCTGCATAGCAATGAAGCTCGGGTTCTGATTTTCCCCAGTCTTTAGAAAGAGGTGAGGGCCTTGACACCTTTAAAAAAGGGCCATGTATTCCTACCTACAATACATAGTCTTTATGTTTCATTCCTCTGAAATAAGAACCATGCTACTGGTGTTATCATAATGCCAAGGAAATTTTCTTGAGGATTAACAAAAAAAGAGCTCCATATTTTATTTTGTAATACACAAGAAATACAGCAAAGATTAAATTTGAGGCAAGAAGATATTGCCCTTAACGGGATTTTTGCTTTATTTTGCAAGGCCCACGTTACAGAATTGTTCATTCCCAGAGAAAGAATACAAAATGAGCACAATGTTATTCAACAGAAACAAGCTTGTAACGTGTAGGATTACTAGAACTCCACTGTGCAAATCTGGGTCTTAAAATAGATGGAGTCCCTTGGCAAATGGAAAGGATTTCAAACACTGTTTAGCATCAGGGATGAAACCCTTTGCAAGACAAATATGACCTTTCAGGTTGCATAACGTGAAAGACAGGAAAAGGTTCTCAATATGAAAATGGTTAGCTAGAAATCTTGTGATTGACAGTGTAATTATCATAGCTTTGGTGTTGGATGATGGGTTGGAAGCAATGATCTTGAAGGTCTCTTCCAACGTGGTCCATTCCATTCCATTCCATTCCATTCCATTCCATTCCATTCCATTCCATTCCATCACAGCACCACAGTATAACCAAGGTTGGAAGAGACCCCAAGGATCATCAAGTCCAACCTGTCCCAACAGACCTCACAACTAGACCATGGCACCAAGTGCCACGTCCAGTCTCCCCTTGAACACCCCCAGGGACGGCGACTCCACCACCTCCCTGGGCAGCCCATTCCAATGACAAACGACTCGCTCAGTGAAGAACTTTTTCCTCACCTCGAGTCTAAACCTCCCCTCCATTCCATTCCATTCTATCCAGCTAGACATGATTTAAGAAATGAGTTGTTCAATTAAATACTTTGGAAAGGAGAAATCTTACTGAAAATTCATGGCTCAGAAGTGTCTTTGATTGTGCCAAAGGGTGGATGACTCACTAGCACACTTGCCTGGAAAAAAAGAGTCTCAAACTCAAATCCTTAAGCCTACTTTCTACAGAGACAGGATATACTCTGTCTCCATGTGGGACATACTCTGCTGGGCTGATAGAAAACCTGTGTCAGGTGACGAGAAAAGTCAATAAGCACAATCCTGACATCAGAGCCTAGAAACTGCAGTGGTCAGCAGCTTGGAAAGGGCAGTTTGGGGTTCTAGTTCGTGATTCTTCGCTTTTATACATTTTAGGTTAAGCAGAATTGAGTATGAAAATGAAAAAAAAAAACAAAAAAAGAGAGACAATAATAAATGAAAGAAGAAAAAGCTCTGCAAACATCTGTGAGAGTTTAGGGCCTTCCTTCTCCTTTGTTTGCACAGCTCTTAGAAGAGCAAAGTCCTGTTTCTTCCTGCTAGTTTATGTGTTAGCACTGCAGAAGCAACACCAAACAGCAAGAATCTCCATGGCAAGAAGTTTTCCAGTCTATTTTCCACTTCTGAACCACCACTTTATTTCCTCCCTGGCAACCTGCACACTTGAGAAAGTGTTAGAGTTGTGCACGAATTTTGAAAGCCCTACGACAGCTTAAGCAGACATATCTCTGGCTTTAACTAGAACCAATGAAACAGAGTCAAAGGCTTGAGAACTGCCACATGCTGTCACATGGTGAATTAGATCCCTAGTATGCTTTTAGCTCAGGCCAGTTTACATTATTACACACAGTGCTTGACAAAGTTTGGAGTTAGCACAGGGCAAAGACCATTCCCAGTAGGTGAATGTGAAGGCAGGCACTCTGTATTTTTCCCCTGTAAGGGAAGAGACTCCAGCTGTATGTGAGAGACCTGTACTATGCCAGCTAGTCTTATTCTATTTCACAATACAGATACAGTTTTTATCCTGAGTGGTTTTGCTAACATGACTTACAGCTACCACATCTCTTTAGCCTAATGATTTTTTATTACTGTCTTACCAATTTACTAAGTTACAAAGAAAGAGTCCTGTCAGGGAACCTGATGTGGCACTTGGTGCCATGGTTTAGCAGTCATGAGGTCTTGGGTGACAGGTTGGACTTGGTGATCTTTGAGGTCTCTTCCAACCTTATTGATTCTACGATTCTATGATTCTATGTGTGTGCACATGCAGTGCATTCTCAATTACCTTCTGAATGGTTTGAAAGGCTGGGGTGGTGGGAGGCAAATTTTGGTTTGGCAGTATCTTAGAACAACTTTTTAATCACAGAACAACATCAAAGCTACTTGTTAAGGGAGCTGAAAACATTTGTACTGTCATAGCATCATTAAACTATCACACTTCAGTCTTGCTACTGCACACTCCTAAAGTCCTATACGAAATGCTTATTCATATAGTCACAGAGTCACAGAATGCTAGTGGTTGGAAGGGACCCAGAAAGATCATCTATTCGCATCCTAAATTGACAGCTACCTGAAAGACAGGAAACACATGCCATGCTATTTATTTTTCTTCTCCCTCCTGCTCTTAGCAGTGCTCTGTAAAGTCAGTTATAGAATAGAATAGAATAGAATAGAACGGAATGGAATGGAATGGAATGGAATGGAATAGAATAGAATAGAATGGAATAGAATAGAGTAGAATAGAATAGCTTTAAGTTGGAAGGCACCTTCTACACTCATCTCATTGAACTACCCTGCAGTGAATGGTAACTAACTAGATCAGGTTGCCTGGAAGTCACTTGGCTTCTAGGCATTAATAAACACAAGCGATAGTTTACTAAAATCTCTCAATATGTAAATATAATATTTGCAATGGCTCAACCTTCTGCGACCCAAAAGAATTGCAGCTGAGCATTTTGGACAAAAAAAACCACCTTATTTTACCAGCTTTGTGTCACTGCAGCACAGGGAATAATATGAAGATGTGGTGAGAGACAAGATCCAGTCTCCCTCCTGTAAACCAACTCAATATTGTCATCACATTTTTCAATTCAAGATCTCTTTAGAACTGAGAAAAAAAACCCCACCAAAACCAACTGAAAAACAACTTACCTCCAGTATATGAGAATACCCACAAGAATCACTAGACAGATAAAAGTCAGGGCTGATACGACCACAAGTGGTATAACTGTCTTCTTCTCTGATTCCAGACTCTCAGCTAGACCGATACGAGACTCATGGCTACTATTACTTGCCTCTGCAGTCAGAGAAAATTGAAACATTCCATGTTTAAATTCTGAGAAATGCACAACACATGTGAATGTGTCTTATAATGAGCCTACTTAATATCACTTACCTGTATTGCTTACTATGCACTTCAGAAAGTGTATACATTTGCAAACCAGCTTACAGAAAATAAGCAGATAGAAGGTAAAGCAAAGTGTTCAAGCTTAGGTGACTCAGCCTTCCAGCAGTGGAGACTTCTCTTTGTAAGAATAGCAGATTGGTGTTAAAATATAGAAGAGAGTAATTTATTTTCACCTGTTTATTAGCTGAAAGCCAACTGAGTTAAGGAATCTGAATAGATAATGTTGGAATGTGTAATAATATTTTGTTGTTTAACTGTCACTCATATTAGCTCTGGCTAATATGGCTAACATTTTCTTTCTTTTCTAATCTGGCTAAGACTTTCTTAGAATAGCCCCTATGAATTTCCCCTATTGCAGTCAAGCTTTGGCATTTTAATGCATTGCCCTTTCTGCAACTTGCCATCTAGACACATTCTTCCTCCCCAGACTATACTGCAGCCACAATTAAATTGCCTATCTCCGTATTTACAGGTGATCCAACTTGTTTACATATTGTCTAGATGTCACGTTTCTGTCAGCCTTGTAATGATGAATGACAGGAATATTTGGGCACAGGAATCTGTGTGAAGATCAAAATAATGTTTTCTAATCTCACTAAGTAAGGGAAGATGATGGGTGGATGAGACCAGTCCTGGAGTTTTAGCTTTGTCACATCTCCAGAAGTAAACAACACTTTCAAACTGACTTTGAGACAAGATAACACATTCTTTTCAATTTGTGAGGGAAAACACAGAAATAAGCACTTCTGCACTTGTTAGAACTAACCCCCTAGATTTGCTAAGAATGTTTCCTGCTTTGGTGAACAGTCCTAATTCAATGTTCTGTATGGGAGTAGGATTTTGCTGTATGGAAATCAGCCACACTCCGCTGGGATTTCAAGGGACCAGTTCTACATGAATAAAAAGCTTTGACAAAAGGGAGGAGGGAATGAAGTTGGATCTGGGAAAAAAAAACAACCACAACCACCAAACCAAACTACCCAAATGACAACAAATACATGCACTAAATATGACACCAGAAACCAAACAGCTTTCCATGCAGCTCTCTGCTTGCTTCCATTTTCCTGAGTTTAGGGGCTTTCAAGTTTTATATGCCAAAAGGTCTAGGCTCTGATCTTGCAGACATCTTCTTGGTTTCAGTTCAAAGTATTCCAGCACCCAAATCAATCACTGCTCTTTAAATCCTGTAGCTCAGTGAGCAAAGTGATTGCAGGCACAAGTTCCTTCTGAAAAATCCAAACCAGAGTTTCTGGTGAGTAGGCTACAAACTAGTGTTACCTGTTTATTTCAGAAGAAACTATGCTTCTTCTATGAGAGATGAGAATATGATCCCCTTGAAGCATTCACAGTTGTTTATCCAACTCTAACTCAGAGGGTACAATTCAGCCTTATTTGTGTAATGACAGGGTTCCCTCAAACTGCATGACCAAGAATACATGCTCTGGGGAATAAAGAGCAGTCTTCTCCTGTAACTGGGGGCTCCTTGCCTACATGTCCACCACTCCAAAAGGCAGTCATATAGATATATAATGCATTTCTTTGCTCCTTAATAAGAATAATGGATATGTGTATTTATTTATATTACTTTCTCTTTTTTTCAGATGAAGTTGAAATGTTTAGGTAGCAAGAGAGACGTTATGAAGAAATCCCTAGTTCAGAACAAGTATAATTATGCTAGATAGACTGCAAAGTTGAAATGACTGCAATGGTCACAACAAGAAAGGTCATCAATTTCTGGTGAATTCACTGTAATATATAATAAACTCTCATCTGAGAGTGCTTTTGTTTTATTCTGGGGTGGGGTTTTTTTGGTTTCATTTCTTTATAGCTGAAATAAGCAAAGATGTCTTTGATTTACAGGAGACCATGTTAGACATGCTCAGATTGAATGTCCAGTTTATTAAAAGACAGTATTTGGCATCATTTATTGGGAAAAATAATGCACATGGAATGATATTGTATAGTGTCTTTCAATAATAACTAGAAGACAAACTCTAAGCCTGTTGTACTCCTCCTCCTCCTCCTTTCCCGGTAACATATAATAGCTTTTGAGTTACTATCATTGATAATTCAAATGACTCCCATTGTATAAACTCCAAATCTTTTCTGCTAATACTCATTCACATTATTACCATAGATTTTTAACTGCTGATGTTATTTTTGCTGATTTTTAAAGAAATGTTATGCATTTTACACAATGTCATACCCATTTGCCTGCTGAACTAGTTCACTTAGTCTTATAACCCCTACCTTGTTAGGATTCTTGCTAATTTCAATGTATATTCTATTTTGATTTTTATCTTCTATGTGTTTTTTTTTTTTTTTCACATTCTAGTAGCCTCAAAGTAATTTTCCTACCTTTTTATGTTAGTATACTGTGGCTCACGAGTGATAAGGATCTCATGAGGTTTAACTGCGTTTTGTAGGACCGCATGAAAACAGCCCGCTTTGTGGATGGCCATTTCTTAGAGGGTTTAGTTGAATGATACTGCCCTCTACAGGTGCTGTGAGTACTGACTGGAAATTCAATTTGCTTTCTAAAATACCAATGTAACCTTGTTTGTTGGAGTTTAACCTTGTTTGGTGTCCCCTCCCCCTTTCACCCTTCCCCCGCTCCCCCCATGTAATCGATTATTTCTGACTTTACTCTTGGATTTTCAACACTCTAATAAGAGGCAATGCAAATTATGTGCCTGAATTCTTTAGGTTTTCTACAATGCAAAGGAATTGCTTTATATTTGTCAGGGGTTTATCTCTGCGAGGTTCAGTTTTGCCTTCTGAACTTATTCTTGGAATCAAAGATCACAAATACTCTTGCTGACTTTAAGATGACCGAGTAGGGAAACAGCACTAAATATTAGCAGGTACAGGACCTGGCTCCAAGTATTTTGGAAATATGCAAATCTGGCACAAAAAGTCTGCATCTCACTGAAATCTGAAGGTGGCATACAGGATAAGAATGAAAATGAACGCTTTTGTGAGTTAAGATGAATCAGAATCAAACTGAAGCATCTTCTTCCTTGCTCAATACATCTCAGAAAATACAAAACAAACACAAGGAGGAGATGTGCTGCTGTAAGTTAAAAACCAGAATCTCAGAGGTATGTTTCCTCTAGCAGAGGAACAGTTTCCTCTGGTGCGTTTCCATAAGGGCAGCACTTGTCTTTGTACAGAGAACTCATGTCCCTCTTTAAGCTTTGAAATTAAAATGAAGCAATTAACATTGAAACAAATTCTGGTTTTAGACTGTGCATCACCCAGTGTCTGCTGACAGTATGCATCTGTCCGAAAGCAGAGCATGAATCTTCTCATTGAAGCATATTTCAGGTGCAGTTTTAAGTAGCCAGAAATAGCATTCACAAGATAGCCAGCTCAGCATGCACCCCGTTCCCCAACGCTTTCTTAAATCACACCCACTGGCACTGTTATGTTCTCCTCTTATTATATGTAGATAAACCTTCTCATTCTCTGGCACAAAAGTATCCCCTCACAGCTTTCCATGGTATTCATTAGACTTATGGATATCCATAACTAACCTGCCTCAGAGATGTTGAATATTGATGAGTGATCGCTAGTAACAGATGAGGCTGATGACTGTGATGATCCAGGAGTTAATTCTGAGTTACCTGCTTCAACTGCCCCTTCAGTGTCTCTCTCATTAAGGTCAGGAAAACTGAAATCTGTTGAAGTTTCATTATCATTAAGGCTATCTGAGGTACCTTGCCCAGAACCACTTTCTTCATCACTTGTGAAAACAGCCCAAGACTTAGACTCTGATGTGTTCTGCAATGGGATACTAGCAGTCTGAACGTGGTTCTCCAAAACTGTTGGGTCGATGTGCTTCTCAGGTATCACACTCACAGTTGAAGTCAGTATGGATGTATAATTATGTCTGTCCGTGGTATGGTTTGTCTGACTGTCTGATGTAGCAGGAGCATTTTTCTCTTCTTCTTCAGGTTTCTCAGAATGTGAGCTTATAATTAGGTTACTCTGATCCTTGTAATTGTTTCCCTTTGCATTTTGTTCCTGTTCTACCATATCCTCAGCTTCCCTATGGGAAGTACATGAGATACAGTTACTTACAGGGAAGCCATCATCATATTCATCGTAGTCATCCTCAACTACAGAAGGCCACAAATCGGTACTGGATATGACACTGGGAGACAACCCAGAGGATTCTCTAGAAGGAACCAGCAACTTACTCAGAGTTACAGGGATCTCACTTTGGGGAGGAACAGCCATCACAGAAATATGTGTATTTGGTAAAGGAAGAGTGTGATGAACGGACATGTCAGAATCCGAAACAACTGGAGGCATATGAACAGGATCAAACCCAAGTGTAGAACTTGAAGAAACACTGGCAGCCTCACTTCTTTCAAAACCACTTGAAGAGATATGGCTCTCTGCAGGAGTAGCTACAGGTGGCACTGTATCACCTGTTAGGAAGGGAGTTGTTGCAGCATTCACTGCTTGGGGGGGAAAGGCATTTGTATTTTCTAAACTGGTCAGCTGGAATGAAACATCACTACTGTACAATGAAGGCATAACCTGCTGGACATCTTCACCGTTAAACAAACTGGATGAAACATATTCCTCACTTGCATAAGAAACAGATACACCTTGAAGTGATGCTGTGGGCTTACTAAAAGTGTTTGACAACAAATCAGCAACAGAAGGTGCAGATGTAGAACGCAGCATTTTTTCAGTTGTAGCAGAACCTGGTGCCAGTTGGTGCAATATTTGGTCAAATGTAGAACTATCTTTATCAACCCTGGAGCTTTCAGCCAATATTGGATCACTAGGCACAACTGCAGCCGTGTTAAGCAGAGTGCCATCGCCAGAAGATTGGAAGGAGGATTGCAGTAACACTTCGTTATTTAGTGCAGCTGAGGTTTCATAAAAGTGCAGCTGAGTCGAGGATAACATTTTACTATAAGCAGGGGCAGAGAGAGCTTGATCTGAGCTTGCACTAAGCATAGATTTAAGCAAAGTGTCATCAAAGGCTGGAGTTGTAACATGCAAAGGCTGAACGGAAAGGTGGTTTTCTGTAAGTTTACCAATATCATGATCAAATATCTTAGTAGTGGGAAAAGCAAGAGAGACTGGAAGGATTCCCTTTGTGCTAGAAACAGGAAGTGGGCTTTCTTGCAGAGATGTATTCTGCTTAATTACATCATTATTAGAAACAGATGTAGAAAGTTCAGGTACCGCTTTACTTTCAGCATTGGAAGCCATTCCACTTAAAGAAGAGGAAATTTGCAGTTCTCGCTCATCTCCATATATAACATCACCTTTTGGAAGCATCTTATTAACATCACTAAACCCAGATGATTCATACATTATCTCATCTACAGAATCAGAGGAAGAAATGTTATGTACTGTCAAAGTATCTGTATCAGGCAAAAGGGACTCACTACCAGAGTATGCTTCAGACCAATCCACTTCGCTAGATAGAGAGCGCGTAGGCTGCAGCAAAGTATCAGCTTGTGGCATTACAGAAGAAGGTTTATGCATCAGTATATTGTTACGGCTGCTAAATAAAGGATCTTGACGATATATGTCAACAGAATCATGCACAAATTCTGTGGAGTCATAGGAAACAGTAAAGCTTTGGAGGGAGCCCACATTACTAGACAAAGCATAAGGAAGTTCAGACATTGTAGACAGTACATGCATATTTAAATCACTGCTGGATGGTTCAACTTGAGAAAACATGTGAGTTCTATTATGACCAAATATCAGTGTCTCTGAAGCAGCATGAGTAGTCTGATGTGACACCACATCAGCATATTGAGCAATGCTTGGCTGTATTAATGTATCACCCTCTGCCAATGTCAAAGAAGCATGCAGGGACACCTTATCACTTGCAACAGCCGGAGTAGCACTGTGTGGAAACATTTGAGAAACTGTATACAAACGGTGAAACATTTTACTACTGGAGGAAGCAGAGGAAAATGTAAGCAAAGGTACATCATCATAGGAAGACAGGGTGGGTTCAAATGACACAGCAACACTGGGAAATACAGGTGTAGCATGCAAGGTCACATCACTATCTGATGTAGCAGGGGTAGTGTCGAGCATCTGAGAGTCAAACAGTAAAGGGGTGACTAGAGGAAACACTTCACTACTGTAGGAAGGTTGAAGAGGTATCTCACCATTATAGATTGGCTGAGTTGTCTGAGAGAGTACCTCACTGGCAGCAGAAGCAGAACCATATTCTCCAGAGCTTGAAGAGACAGAGTGAGGTGATAATTCAGCAGAGGAGAAAGCAAAGGTAGAGTAATGCGGCAATTCTAAATCCACATCTGAAGTGTCTTGAGAAACCACGGGGCTGCTGGAATAGGGCACTGTAGCTGGCTTTAATCCTTCTACATAAGCATCAGTGTAACTGGTCTGAGACAGCTGACTGTTATCCAACGTACCAACAGATTGAGTTGTCAGGTCTGTAGAATTATGAAACCATACACTCCCATCGGTGGAAGAAATATGCTCTGGAGGCTCATCAGAGCTTGTGGGTGTTACACCTCCTAAAACATACTTAATGGAGCCTTGGGAAAGAATATCTTGCATGCTTATATCTGGGCTTCCTGAAGGAAGAGCATCTTCTTGAGAGGTCTCCTCTGTAACCAACTGTGCTGAAGAAGTGGTAAAAACAGAACTCCAAAAGTCATCAGATTCCCGATGAGGTTTTAAAGGAGACAAGAAATCTTCATCACTGTGGCCAGTAGGGGTTATTCTTGTTGGTTCAGTGCCTGAAGCAAGGTATATGTATTCTTCTTCAATGCCTTTGGTGGAGTCAGTGAGTTTAGGAGGAATTCCAGTTATTGTTTGGGATTCCAGAAAAGGCTCTTCCTCTTCTTCAGGTATTTCACTAACAGGTGGTGAAGTAGGGTAATAAACTGCTTTGAAAACATCATCCTTTCCGTGCAAGCTTTCTTCTCTGGTTAAATAGCTATTTGTTTTAGCTTCATTTGGCTTTGTCCCCATTTTTTCTAGACTGTAGCTGGATGTAGTCACCTGAAAATCTTTCTTCATTTGGTTTATTGTACTGTCAGTGCTAGGACTCACTGCAGTTTCTCCCTTCACCTCCATTTCCTTTTCATCAACTTCATCCTTTGGAAAAAAATATCATAGCCAGAGACAATTAAAAATGTTTACACACACTGTAGACAAATGAAAACCAAAACTTCAACAATATTTTGTGGTTTTTTTTCTGGCTCCATAAAAACAAGAGAGGCAAAACAAGATAACATTAGAGAAGTTTGTTGGTCTTGAAGCTGAACTACAAGAACAGGTATCCCTTTCTCTCTTGAAAATATTGCTTATTTGCAATATGAACCAAAAACCCCAACCGTGTGTCACCACGACTCCTTAAACAAATGTCTGGTTGAGAGGCAGAAACCCTTCACAGTATTCATTTACCTTACTAAAAATGCTCTACTTCTTTCCTGGTAAAATGCAACTGTATATGCAGCACACATCAGTGAAAACCAGTTTTGCCGTTAGAACGACTTAGAGATTTGCACTGATATTCTGATGTTGATCAAATTGTCATAGCAACAAATCTGTAAAATGCATTTATGACCTGTCCTTAAACCTGCAGAATCTTCAGAGTTTTCACAAAAAGACAATTTCAGGATGGTCAGCATGACTGCAACAGTTTCACTAGTATCGTGAGTGGTATCACTCAGTCCCTGTTATGACCCTTTGTTTGCTGAACATGAACAGTGTGACTTTCAAGGAGAGATTAAAAAAATAAATAATTAAATATTTTAAATGAGATACTTAAATATAATCAGGATTTAGGTAGTCTCTGAGGATCTAAATTCAAATCTTTCATCTCCTCTCCAGCTTCCCTGCGCCCCAAATCAAAAACTGTAACGTGGAAGCACCCAGCTTTTCCTTAGTAACTTTTTTTTTAACCTAGACACAGTAGAAGCCACATTTCTGTGATGTGTCCCTACCTAGAACTGCACCAGAATAAAAACTGTCCAGCACAACTCTGCAAGCTAGACTGAGGGCCACCTTCGGTTTCTGAAGGGACTTGATTTGATAGGGAGAGTCAACAGCAGGACAAAATATATCTCACAAAATACAGCTGCAATTCCATTTTCTTTTGGTGATCTGGATTTGTGGTGTGGTGGCAAGAGCCACCTGTTTTTATTCAAAAGCATAATGCTGGGAGAAAACACCCAAGAGACTGGGACACTGTTATCAGTCTAAGAAATCCTCTCTCTCAACAGCCTTTGATAGAAAGATAAAGCACTCCTGAATAAACTATTAGTTGGGGCACTCAACTAGTAGTTATTGTCTTTTATCCAGTCTCATCAGAACATGGGCTTTAACCACCAGGAATGAGCTGTGCTTCACACCAAAGCCCCTTTGTTGTTTTTTTTAACAGGAAATCTTTGGTGCACTCACACAATGTAAGGTAACTCAGACATGACTCTTGGGTTTGGATTTCATTCCAAAGGCTAAATAACTAAAATCTAGACTGTGTCCCCTCAGGCCTGGCCTGGCCAGACCCTTGTCTCTGAAACTCTACCTTCTGCAGGGCAATGCCTGTACTTTTAAACTTCCTTGTACTTTTAAACTTCCTTGGTTCAAGAATCAATTTGCATTCACTGGTAGTCAGTTACTGTCCTGACAGGTGCAATATAATAATCTAGATACACACACAGAACAGCAGAGAAATAATTGCATCGTTGGTTATCCAGCGTTCAGAAACACAAGACAAGGTAAATAGATAAGTAAGAACAGGCAGTCTCTAGCTAAGTAACGAGGACTTGCCACTCAGTGAACATTGTGGCCCTAGACAGAAACCTAAAAAATGAAAATTCTGAGGGATTACTTGATACAAAAGTACCTATCCCTGAAGGACCTGTCTATATTGTAAACTGTTAGAGACTGCAAAAAACTTCATTGTGCAGAGCTTATCATAAAATCATCCCAAATTACATAAAACAGATTTATACTGTAAACTCCAGCTTGAGTTCCAGAAACTCAGTGAACATAATATAATTCTGGAATAATGGCTAAATTCAACCATTAGCACACTGATAGCAGGCACATATGAATCCCACCAATAAACACAACTGCCTTCCTCCCTTAGTTTAGTTTACGATATGCTGAGACCACCATAAGAAAGCCCAAGTTAGATTTCTCTTTAAATTAACTAAAAAAAATCTAACACTGGGTGACAGCCTTGATTCTGCTAAATGAACAGTTTAGTCAGACATCATTTAGATGTGACAGTAATTGAAGGCCCATTTTCAATAACACTCCAGCATATCCTGTCACATGCCTCACTTCTCCATGTAGGACTAAATAGTGAGGTATGTCTATGATTACCTAGGGAGAAACAGAGGTGAAGGAGAAGGCTGTATATACATATATATGCGTGTATATATAAATGCAGACAGTATATTCACTTGAATTTAGAATGTCAAATTTAGCTGAAACACTCTCTTAAAAAGAAATGAATGCTATACCTCATATTCTTCAGTTTCATTCAGTTCAGGAATGAGGTCAGCTTCTATAAAACAAAAATACACACCACATCATCCAACATTTTAAATTCACAGAATTATTAATTCTGCAAGGACTCAACTGATTGGTTAATAAGTTTACTGAGACCCACTCTGAGATGGTTTACAGAACTGTGCTTGCAGAAATGGCCAGTCACCTGGGGCGAGGACTAGCTCATCTGGACAGTACATATTGTGCCCCCCCAGATTTGCCTGGCTCTTGTTTGATACTGCAGCACATGTTGGGTCTGCACCGAGAAACCACATCCTGGCCAAGAGCTAAACAGGTTTATGAGAGCTTTTGCTACAAGAACACACAGTTTAGAGCAGAAACACAAACGAGAGGAAAAAAGGTAAGTCTGTTTCTCAAATCTGAAAGCTCTGAAGATATTATTGTAAAATTACCTGTTCTGTAATTTTCATGCAGCAAATTCCCCGTTTGTGCACCCAGGCCCGGAACTGGGTTCTAGCACAGCAATCGTGCACACAGTAGGCTGCCTGCCCCCATCAGGACAGACCAAGGAGACCCATTCATATTAGACTCTGGTGCTCATGGCCTTTTTCAAACTACTACTCCATTTGATTTAATGTAAGGACCCAGCTGTATCCCTAAAAACAGCTACTGGACACCCCACAAAGAGCTACTCCCAAGGCTTTTGAGGCCTCCCAGCTTTTCAAAAATAACAGATATAGGATCAAGAAATTGATCTCCTATAGCCCAGGTGAAAATCCTTCTCTCAAAGTTCAGCAGTAGTCTCTCACTTTCTTTGTCTCTATCTTTTTGGCCAAATCCAGTATTGTACTTCTGATGGTGGCCAGCAAGAAAGGATCTAAAGCAGGTTGCATGAAACCTGGAAACTTCTGGTAGGAACAGGCATAGGTCTCCAGTGATGAAACCTAATAGCCCTTCTATAGCATTAACTCATCTTACTGCTCCTTTGGTTCACAGAAAGCTCCACTCCACTTCTGAATCTTTCTGAAGTTCTCCTCTAAGCAGTATTCTTGAACTCTGTCTATCAGAGCTAGCACAAATTCAGAGGGCTGGTCTCTTAGCCTGGATTCTAACAATAGCATCACACAGTTTCAAGTCTGCGTTTCCTCCACAACTCCCATATGAAGTTTCCTCAATTCACTATGAATGATAGTATAAAAATGCTATCTTTATACTTGTCATCTCTGCAAAGTCTGATGAGGATCTATGACTTCATTTGTATTCTCTTTGATCTGTCTATATCTATCTTTCCAAATGAATTGAGATGTATTATATGTAATGTACATTAGATGAAGTTTATCAAACTAACAAGCTGAGACAGTTTCATCTGTAGATTATAGCATGCAAACAATATCTGCACATATTTTCTTTTGTACAAAACATATATAAATTACCAAGCACTTAATTAACCTTCCATTAACAAGACAGAGAAAAATTATCTTACCTCTGACTCCTGGAAGCCTAGGAGGCTCCGGGGCAGGGTGGGGAAGGGAGTGGAGGGGAGGAAGGGGTGGTGGAGAGAATGATATTCCCTGGCTTCTCAATGACATAAATCAAATACTGTAGATTTTAGTTTGAAGGTCCTCCCACAGCAGACCCATACCACCTATTTTGTACTTAACAGAGTTCTCAGAAAAATGTTTTTAACACAGAGAATTTCTATGTTTCTATGTTTCTATGAGCTGAGCTTTACTCAGACTCAGAAAATGTGCTGACTGTACTAGAATACATAGCAGGGTATGTGCTCTCAAACTCCACCATCTGAAAACTAGTTCTTTGCTGTTGTCTCCATGGAGAGGCATTAGCGTAAGTATATATAAAGTATATATAAAGCCTATATAAACAACACTAAATCTTCAGGCATTTTACAAAGCCTATTTAAATTTAGTTGGTCACAGAACATCTATTTGTCAAAAGCATTACAGACACAAACTTATAGACTTCTTGTTAATCCTTTTGCTGAGTTTTTTTGATTTGACAGATTACAAAAACCTGCTAACAGCCCCCAAACCACAGGAGAACAACCACACCCTACAATAAAACAACCCATTGATGTAGGTTGACGAACAAGCTTGTTTATTTTGTTGGTTTTTTTTTTGTCTGGAACCACATATTGATTTTCTATAGTTTACATTTTAAAATAAAGTAATTGATCCATTAGTTAGAAAGTTTTGTAGAGGTCGTTTCATAGTCCGTTTTAATGACAGGTTGAAGACAGGATAGAACAAAAACTGTTTCCCTACATTTATGTTCAATGCAAATCTTTCCACCCCCCCCAAAAAAAAAAATCTCTCAAAATAACCTGATTTGCAATTGCAAAATAATGTGCACAACATAAACTGCTTTTATTTCCGTAGTGTCTGAAGCAATAAATGGGAAGGCAAGAACAAAATGAAAGGTTGCTGCTTCTGATTAAAATTAGTTAACGGATTTCTACATTTATCAGTACAAAGTCAGAAAAAAATCCATCCTGCAAATGAAACATTTAGGATATGCTGAGTGTTTTTTTTTAGGACAAAACTTGTGAAGACAAGTTACAAAGAAATTGCATGGTTAGACCCTCACAAAGCATTGCTGACAGCATGAGTTGTTGCGCAGGAGATGGCACTTGAGCGCCCTATCCCAGCATGGCTTCTTTTGGATAAACACCAACTGGAGTCTACACAAAGGAAGATGAGAGGAGAGAGAGATTCTTTTGTTTCACTTCCTCTGACAGCAAAAGTATGTAATGCCACTAACTACAGAAGAAACTATTTCAGAACTTTCAGAGCTGTACAAATGTTATCCAGAGTCAAAGCACACATTTAGCTAGTTAATCAAAATCCAGCTCTAACAGCAAATGGAAAATGGTATATAAACTGGATTTCTTTCAATGCTGACTAAAACACTATGGACATGATTCCCATCATTTTCAGTGGAGGTTGTGTAGCTACATCAAGTAGGGCATCTGGTGACTAACTGGAAACAATTTTAATGTGTACACATGCTGTATCATAAGATTAGAGGCTGCCACTGTGAACAATTTAAGAACAACCTAAAGAGCAGAGTTCTCAACTATGATCACTTGGCCAATGCAGTAAGAGAGCTTCTGAAACTTAGACAAACCGAGGCAGACAGCATGGCCCAAAAGGAGATCCTCTTACTAAGCACTGCTGAGAATGAGAGTGTTTAAACCTGTTCTGTGGATTACCTGGAGCCTGCAGAGACCTCACTAACCACGTGTGGGAGACAGACAGACAGGCTGGGGAAAAGTCATGAGAAACACTCTGTCCTGTAAGCATCTCAAAAGCAAAAGGCTAAAACAACGGTCTTGAGTTTTATGAACACTGTATTTGTGTCGCATAGCACACTGAAACTTTCCTCATTAAAAGTGGCTACTTCAAAGGCAGGATTCTTCCTGGAAAAGGGCCCATCTAATGCTTCTGCATGATTCTTGCCTCACTTTAGCTCTTAACATGAAGATCGATTGATCTGGAGGTGACTGTAGTGATTTTCATCTTAATTAAACTGGCTTATTCAGAGTAATTCTTGAAAATGAGTTTTAGCTTATGCTATGTGTGAGTCAATTTTATTTCATGTCTTCATGGTGAAGATAACTTTTCTTTCAAAAATTCACAAGCGGGAGCTCCAAGAAATCCCCTTTTGCCTCAAGATCTATAAAGTAGATCACAAAACCAATTTGGTGTTATAGTTGCAGTCAGCAAGTGGCTCTGAACAAACATACTTCTCATTAGATGTTGACATTCTCTTATCTGTTGTTTAACATTTGCAACACTAAAATATTCTACGCAAAAATGCTTGAAATATTTGCAACTGTTAATTCAGATGTAAGTAATTAGTAAATGTAAGTATGCTAATAAAGACTAATATTAGAAATGAATGGAAGTTGTCTTCATATTTTACAATCATATACAGAGTTGAGACAGCATCTATAGAACTTAATAGAGAACCCTCATACACCCATAGTCCCATAGGAATCATACTAATTACAGGGGAGGGATTTTTTTCCCTGCATTTTCCTCCTCTGCCACTTTCAGATGTACTGCTATGGAAGTGTCAAAATAAAAGAACACAAAATACCTTCAATAACTTTGTGTCCATTTCAAAAAGGGAGCAGCCCAAATGGAATGTGCTGCCCAGGGAGGTGGTGGAGACACCGTCCCTGCAGGTGTTCAAGAGGAGATTGGACGTGGCACTTGGTGCCATGGTTTAGTAGTCATGAGGTCTTTGGGTGACAGGTTGGACTTGATGATCTTTGAGGTCTTTTCCAACCTTATTGATTCTATGATTCTATGATTCTAAACAGTTTTTCTGAAACATGCAAATTGTTAGATTTGAGATTTTATTTTGGTTTATTTTTCAATTTAAAATGCAATTGAAACACTTCATCTGACCTGAAATAATCTTCCTCAATTTTGAAGCTTTTGGGAAAATAAAGGAACAGCCTGTCATGGTTTCAGTTGAATCTGCTGCTGATATTCAATACCACGCTACTGTCATGCCAGATTCAAAATGAAAGCGCTGGCTGGAGCAATGTATCATGGGGCTTGAAGTTCAGATTGTAACGTGAGAGGCTTCCTGCTCCAGTTGCTGCCTTTGGATTCTGGCTGTGGAGTGTTGGTCTTTTCCACTGGGCTGCTGTGACAGTTTTAGGCTGTGCCTTTAAGAAAGGACAGCTGCTGAAACACTCTAGCTGAATGTTTTGGTGTAAAAATGAAAACAAAGATAGTTCTAAATGAATTTCATTGGGAGATGTTGGATGATGGGTTGGACATGATGATCTCAAAGGTCTCTTCCAACCTGGTTTATTCTATTCTATTCTAGTCTAGTCTATTCTACTCTATTCTATTCTATCAGTGGCAATGTAACTTTAGGCTTTCAGTCTGTCTCAGTCTGTTTCAGTCAGCCTGGACAGCTGTTTTTCTTTCTGTGCTTGGTGCTGACCTTGGACTAATGAGATAAGAAACTAATTCTTCTTTTTCTTCCCTTAACATATGCTTTGAACTAACAGAATTTCCCCTTAATGATTCCTTTTCTCTCTAACCCTTTTTGGGAAAAAAGGAGGAAGAGGGAAAAGGGGTTTTTGGGGGAACTTTCCTCTATCGAGGGGGAGGGGGAATTTTCTGTGTTATGTTCTTTTCTGTATACACTGTAAACACTGTATATTGTTGTGACCGTTTTAGGCTGTGCCTTTAAGAAAGGGACAGTTGCTGGAACACTCTGGATGAATGTTTTGGATTAATAATGAAAACAAAGATAAAGTCTAAATGAATTTCATTGGAAGATTGGTAGAATGCAGCTTTAAGTTTTAGTTCAGTTTGAGTCTCTGTCTCAGTCCCAGTCTGTTCTGTCTTTTCAGCCTGTCTGCTTCTGAGCAACAGCTGCGGGAGCTAACCTTGATGACAGATAAGAAAAGAACTAATTCTTGCATGTGCTTTGAGCCTAACAGAATTTCCTCCTTAATAATTACCTTTTCTCTCTCTTTAACCCTTTTGGGAAAAAAGGGAGGTAGGGGGAGACAGGGGGTACAGGGCGGGGGGAACCCTCCTCTGTCTGGAGGAGGGAGTTTTGTTCTGTATTATGTTCTTTGCTGTATATTTCTGTATCTATTGTAAATACTGTATACTGTGTATATAATCACTGCATTCCATTCTGCTTGTAAAATACATCTCTTTTCCATTTTGCTTCTCTGACTGAGTGAGCTGTGGTTTGTGTGTGTGGGAGAACTGAACTTCTCTCACTACTACAGCTGCGGGTCAGGGGACAGGGTGAGGTTGCTGGCTTGTGTGGCTGATTCTGCATTTTCCTGTGCTTTTCTGCAAACAGGCTAAGGTAATTCTGCATAGTATGGACTTGTTTCCAGTAAAGCTCTTTCTCTCCACCATGAATTTAGGGCTTTTTTATGTCTTACTTTCCTTCCCATCTGTGTGTGGGGAGCAGGGTTTTTGAGAGTGGGCTGCATTAACTCAGGACAGTCCATATTGAGTGTCCCAATGTGCAGCTTGAAAAGCAGGCTGTCTTAAGCAAGATGGTCGATTTTGGCAGGAGATGAAAGGGTTGAGACAGCAAAAAGTGACATAAAGGATTATTCAGTTAATGCATGAGGCTTGTTAAGAGAGTTTTGTATAGTTGTTCTTCTTTTTTTTCAGTTGAGATGAAGAGTTTAATACGGACTACCCTGGGTTAAGAGTTTTGACTGGAAGTGAGACAATATGATGCAGTTTCCTTAGCCTATTTGTAGGAAAGTGCTGCAAAACACAGAAGAAGCAGCAGAAGCCAGTGACTTCCCTCCATTCCCTGACCTGCAGCCTGCCCAGTGAAAAAGAGCAACACCCCAAACCCAGAATCCAAAAGCAGCAACCAGAACAGGGACCCTCTAATGTCTACATCCAGATGTCAAGCCCCATGATACTTTGCTCCAGCCAGCACTTTCATTTTGAAGCTGGCACAACAGTGGCATGGTATTGAATATTAGCAGCAGATTCAACCCAACCCATGGCAGAACCTTAGGTAAACCTGAAACTATTACAAATTTTCAGCATTGCCTGAAATTTGACAAAAAACTCCAGGTGTTTACACAGTTCAGGTATGCAGATTATTTAACTCCACTCTTTACAATGCTTTATGTAAAACCAAGAAAACTCAGGATAAGAATATACATATATATAAATTTGCTTTAATGCCATATTGAGGAGATGTACTTCAATGTTCAAACTACAGAAAACAGAAAAATACCATTTTTGTTGCTATACTTCATATATATCCTTGCACTGCACTTTATCATTTCGTAAACAAAAAGAAATGAGTGGTGTGTCTGTGTGAAATGAGTTTCTCAGATTGTATTTTCAAAGCTCTTCCTTCTACTGAAACAAATGCAAAGACACTGCTTTGCACGACACCAGTAGAAATACAACAGGGATGCTGAGATGAGTGGCTGGCCAGCTGCAGACTGCCAAGATCCCACCACATCTTTCTCTTGCTGAGTTTGGTCCCCAGTTGTGCACTGCACAGTGCTGCTTGCAGTGCTGGCTTCACTACTACCCAGCCCCAGTGCTCCTGCCTCCCTTTTGGTCTCTGCACTCATCCTATCCTTCCAAAGGGGGTCATGGCACACAGCAGGGTGGTTGTATGCAGTTCATCCTTACAGCAGGGATGCAACAGTAGCAGCAGGGTATTTTATGCTGTGGTAATTACCTACACCAGATTTTGTTTTGCAGTGTCTGTTTTTAGAGGTTCTAAAGGGCAGCACTGCACTGACTTGATTTGTTTTAGCTATAGCTTATTAATGACAAAACTATGCTGCTTATTTGTTATTCTATGTAGAAATAGGTGTAGGGGTATGGAGATCAACTCTCATTGAGAAAATTCTTCAAATACAAACCCACCAAATTCTGTAAAGGAAATGAAGGAATATAGCATCTAAGAGATAGATAAAGGAGCAACAGAAAAGTGAAACACCAGGCAGAGTGTCAGAACCTTGACATGGACTGCTTAGAAAACTGAAGAGAAATAGGAAAATCCTGGTAGATATTAGCATAAGACTCCAAAATTGGGCTTTTTTTTGGTAATACTTTGTGTTTGAAAGACAAGTTAAATGTTAGATGAAAATTTATATGTGCTATACCTGAACCTGTGTCCCCCTCCTTCAAGTAAACCCACACTATTATAAGCCTATTGCCATTTTTACTTCATAATTCATTTGGCAGAGAATCAGACCTTTCTCACTGCAACAGAATGTAGCTCCCCTGAAATGAAAAACTCATCTGTTTTCCCAAGTATATCACAAGATTGCTAAGGACTTAATGAAGTGTAAAAGTCAACTTACAGAATCCATAAACAAACAATAAGAATCCGGGCTATTAGATAAAAAAAAAAACTGGTTTCTTGCCTGATCAGCCTCTGATATTTTTTCCTGTGATTAATTGCAGGCCTCTTAATTACAAATACAGCTTTCACTCACTCTGATAAAAACTGGGTCTGATGCTAACACTTCCACAGAATGTCAGAAATTATTAAGGACAAGATCAAGCTTCATGCTATGCTTTCAAATTATTTCATATTTACCAGCATCTGGAAGAAGTAAATCTGGCTGTGAAATCAGTAAGATTTGTTGGTTAGGCATTTCGATCTTTTTTTTTGGCAAGCATTAAGAAGCAAGGGAATTCCATCACAGTTAAGTCCTTCAAAATCAAAACTCCAAGTAGCCATAAGAAATCAAATTTCAAAATCAACTGGCACTGATTTAAAGTCGTTTATTTGGCTTCTATTATTGTTTCCTTAATACTTTCATTGTATGGATTGATTTTGGGAGGACGCTTGGACAGAGAAATAATACCAAAACACGGTTTTATTTCCCTACATCACATTGCTAAAAGATACACTTGTGAGATAGGGGGGTGTTTTCCAGAACATTCTTGGGAGTTAAATGAAATTAACATGCAGCCTTTTGCAGGTCATGTTCACGAGACATGGGAAATGACATCATGTAAAATATCAGTAGCAAAGGACATGCTGAAGGTTAACTGCAGTGATTTTGAAATTTCATTCTAGCATGTTTTCAGTCATGCATTTTAACTGGTTTGCAAACAAACTATTCCTTCAAATACAGATTTTTTTTCAGTTAAAAGTGATGACTGAGCTCAAAAGACCACTTACCTGGGTCCTCTAAAGGCATATCGACAATGACTTGGTCACTGTATTTTCCGTATAGACCATTAGAGCAAACAGCAACTATCTGCAGAACGTAACTCGTGTTGGGCAGCAGGTTATTTAGAATAGCCCCCTAAAAGAAAAAAAAATTAGACAAAAATTAACCATTTACTTGCAAATAATTGGAAATGATTGCACATAACTGCACTGTTTTTTTTTCATGACACATTTTTCACATGAACTGTAAAACTCCTTTCAGAATCCAACAGCATGAGATTGAACACATCCAAGTGCCGGGTTCTGCATATCGGCCACAACAACCCCATGCAGAGCTACAGGCTGGGGTCAGAGTGGCTGGAGAGCGGCCAGGCAGAGAGGGACCTGGGGGTGTTGGTTGATGGTAGGCTGAACATGAGCCTGCAGTGTGCCCAGGCAGCCAGGAGGGCCAATGGCATCCTGGCCTGGATCAGGAACAGTATGGCCAGCAGGAACAGGGAGGTCATTCTGCCCCTGTACTCAGCACTGGTTAGGCCACACCTTGACTCCTGTGTCCATTTCTGGGCTCCTCAGTTTAGGAAGGATGTTGACTTGCTGGAACGTGTCCAGATAAGGGCACCAAAGTTGGTGAGGGGCTTGGAACACAAGCCCTGTGAGGAGAGACTGAGGGAGCTGGGGTTGCTTAGCCTGGAGAAGAGGAGGCTCAGGGGTGACCTTATTGCTGTTTACAACTACTTTAAGGGAGGTTGCAGACAGGCAGAGATTGGTCTCTTCTCCCAGGCAACCAGCACCAGAACAAGAGGACACAGTCTCAGGCTGCACCAGGGGGGGTTTAGGCTGGAGGTTAGGAGGAAGTTCTACACAGAGAGAGTGATTGCCCATTGGACTGGGCTGCCTGAGGAGGTGATGGAGTCACCATCACTGGAGATGTTCAGGAGGAGACTTGATAGGGTTTTTGGTGCCATGGTTTAGCTGATTAGGTGGTGTTGGATGATAGGTTGGACACGATGATCTTGAAGGTCTCTTTCAACCTGGTTTATTCTATTCTATCCTATCCTATCCTATCCTATCCTATCCTATCCTATCCTATCCTATCCTATCCTATCCTATTCTATTCTATTATATCTAGGACTTTTATCTATGCTTTTCATATTTTATTGTTGCAAACTTTTTTTTTTCAGTCAGCTTTAAAAAATATCTTAAGAATTTTTACACAGAAGATACCAAACTATATAATTATTTTAAGCTGAACTTTAGGTAACATCATCTCTAAGTTATGTATCTTTAAACCAGGTCAGAGGAACGGATCACATTAGCAAAACACCATGAAGCTTTAATTAGTAAATTAATATTTATAACAGTATGATTCTACTGAGTCTTATTAGTTGTTTGTGTAGGTCATTTCTTGCACATCAGTGAGCAGTGAAGTGCAGTTCACTATTAATTGACTCAGGGTTTCATGGCTACAGAGCTCCAAGCCTGACAAGGCCATAAACTTTGGGATAGTACAGGCAAAACAGACAAGCAATTTTCAACCCCCTTCTCTCTTCTGAACAAGAGAGCTTCTTTGTAGCTTTGTAGCTAAAAATGAAGTAAAACTTTTCTGAGCTGTAGCCAAAGAAGTGAATTTTTTATTGAATCATGTCCCAGCTACTCTTTAATCCCTTAAGATAATTAACAGTGAGTGTTTTCTATCACCCCTTTGTATGATACTTGAAGAGTTTACAGTTACCAAGTCCTGATACCCATCTGTCAGAAACTCATGCTTAGTTTGGTCTTCTCCATCCAACTGTTGATAAAACACAGCGAATCTTTCAATTGTGGTGTCGTACACAACCCGAGGCCTTTCCCATGTAACGAGAAGACTGGTGTAATTCTTTGGATCAGATTGGACATTTTCAGGTTCTGAGCTGCAAACTGGAATAAAGAGGAAAAGGATATGCCTTTTATTAAGAAGTACAAATGACCACTAAGATCCTGAGCCATCTCCTGAGAAAATTAATGCAAGTGTTTCGTATGCCCGTTTCCAGCTTCCCACTTTCCTCACTTATCTGAGATGTTATGCATTATGAACAGAATCAGTACTTTAACACCAGACTTTAAAAAGCAGGTTTTACTTGAGGACTGAGTCCATCTGTCCCTGTCCCTCCCTTTCTATACCATATTTTGTGAAATATTAATATCAATTTCCCATGAAACAAAATACAAAACACAACTGATAAAGATTCATATCTATGTCCTGGGGATGAAAACCCCACTATTGCTTTGTCTTTATGGGTCTATCAGAGTAGTATTATAAGAGCTGCACACTCTCTCACCAACTATAATAGACTGTAATCTATAGTAGATTCTTTTTAAAGGTAAGCCTATCACACTTGCATGTCCTCTCAAGGATGCTTGAACCTTTTTATAGTACCTGAAGAAGAGAAAAAAGGCAAAAGAGGGGAGGATAAGAAACTATTAGGTTAGCAGGCAGCGATTTCATGTCATATTTTAAGGCATCACTTAGTCATTTGCTGGAAAAGTCTGATTAGAGTGCTGCAGTCCTGGGTCTGGCTCATGCACACTTTCTTTGAGAGCCTGGAACATGCACTCCAGAGGACTTGTCAAAATCACTGATAAGAGTACACGAATCTTTCAAGAGTGTAATGAAATCTTATGCATGAAAACGATTAGAGTTTTTATTACAAAACTTCTAGCTTGACTTTCGCGCAAGTGATAATCATTTCCTATTAGGAATAAATGGGGAAACAGATTTCTAAACATCTCAGAATCTATTTAAAACAAACTTTAGGTATCTAGCAAAAGCAAGCAGAACAAACTATCCAGCAAATTAGGAAAACAAGTGTAGATTCTCAGGAGTTCTCGCAAAGGAGCAAACACCACGATAAGGACGATGCCTTTCGCGGACAACGCTGGGTTTTGAAAGACTTCCCATTGACTTTGCAATTTGCTACTTGGACACAGGGGGGCACTCAAGCCCCTCAAGAAAAACATTTTGCAAACTTTTTCTTCCCTTCTGTAGGCAGTTTTGAGCAGCTCTGGTAAGAACTAGTGGATGGAAAATAAGTAGCGATTTCCTTTTATTGGTGTGTGTGAGTGAGGTAATGGTACGGGCAGTATTGCTCTGTAATTTAGTTGAACTCTGTAGCTTGACAGACTATCAATCTACTGTGCTATGTATCTGACATGCCATTGTATTTATTATATTGACATAATTTAATTGACATCAAGCCTAAATTCAAAACAAACAAACAAACAAAAATCCTCAAGTTGTGCACATTCCATTATTACTAAAACTTGTAATTCCACCTCATTTCCACCAGATGGCAAAAGGAAATCGTGTGGCCCCTAAAGATGATTCGATTCTCACTTCTGAGTATTGAGGCAGGTGATTCAATTGTTATTTTTATATTTTTTTTAATTGCAAATGAATCAAAACACTTTTCAGCTGTTTGTTTTCAAAAGTATTTAAAATAACTCTCTAACTGCTTTCTTTCCCACAGTATAAGTACCAAGTTTCTCTCTGTTACAAACCCTTCTCTACTGGCTTTTTCCATCTGTGAATGAATTTTGTTCTGAAATCTCAGTCTAACTGAGCAGTACTATGAAACTCTCCAAAGTACAAGATTGGTGTATGCACTTTCACTCTGCTTTTAATCCCAGATAGTTCTTCCAACTAGTTGATTTTTTTTTTATCCCCCAAGAAAAATATTATCTTCCCTTTTGTTCTCCTCTTTTTGATGATCAATCATGATCACCCCTGCAGTGATCTACAATATTCCTATATAACACTCAGCTGCTGCCCAGGGAAGTGGTGAAGTCACCACCATTGGAGGTGTTCAGGAGAATACTTGATAGGGCGCTTGGTTGCACGGTTTAGTTGATTAGGTGGTGCTGGATAATAGGTTGGACATGATGGTCTTGAAGGTCTCTTCCAACCTGGTCTATTCTATTCTATTCTATTCTATTCTATTCTATTCTATTCTATTCTATTCTATATTATTTTACTTTGGTTCTTTCTGACGTTGTTATCCCTTGCTCCTCTGATGCCCCTTCATCAAACATCCTGCCTGTGCCCTTTGCTTTACTCTCCTGCCAGTTTTAGTAACACAGAGGCACTTTGCTTCTGCCTTTTCACATTTTCCCTCCCCAAAGACTGGAAAAAGAAGATCAAATAACAATTTACCTGATTAAAGACTTCTGCTCTGATACTAACTTTTAGAAAGTCTGGGTGAAGAGACTGCAAAAAATGGAGTTCTTGAGTCTGTTACTGGCCTAAAGTCACAAATAGTCAACTGGATAACAAGTCTTGAGCAGCAAAATACTATCACTGGAAGTCAGAGACCTATTCAAGTCTCTGTTGGACTTTAATTAATATCTCTGCTTTAGCCAGGTGAGTACTTAGATGCTAGTTTTGCATATCAGAACATAATAATGAGGCAATCTTTACATATTCTTCTGTAGAATATAGTGCTACCCACGTCACTTTGGAGTTTTTAATCTAAAATGAGCTCCATCACCTGGAAGCACCAGGATACATTAGCCAAATCATTGTCAAAACCTGACTGGGCTGTATTTTTGACAAAAAAAAAAAGACCTTTATAACATGCCAAAAATTGGCTTATTCAGATACACATTTATCCAGGATTTGCCTGGATTTAAGCTTCTCTGAGACTGACACAGCTGCAATAAGTGTAGTTCTGAGGTGGCACTTGGATTAATTCAGGACTTTTTCTATATTTGTTGCTTTCTTTTACTTTTAGTTGAATCTGGACTTGAGATATTTTGTCTTTTAAAACCAGATTTTCAATTGTGGGAATCGTGAAGTCACTTCATTTACATTAATACATTCAAGGGGATTTTCAATTCCCTCCCAGTGTTGCAAAAAGTAGTTCTTCAAAATTCCCAGTCTACTCTATTTCTTGAGAGAGATGGAGCAGTAGGAGGTGTTCATAGAGAGTGTCTGTCACTAATTTACTGGCCAGCCCAGCTCTAACCTGTGACAGACAGCAGTGATGAGTGGCCAAGAAGGCTGAAAGCATCGTGGCTTGTACCAGAAATAGTGCGGCTGGCAGGAGTAGGGAAATGATCTTGCCCCTGTACTGGGCACTGGTGAGGCTGCACCTTGAATATTTTCATCCCCTCACCACAAGAAAGACACTGAGGCGCAGGAGAATGTCTAGAGAAGGGTAACAAAGCTGACGAAGGGTCTGGAGCACAATTCCTGTGAGGAGAGGTTGAGGGAACTGGGGTCATTTAGGTTGGAGAAAAGGAGACTCAGGGAAGAGCTTATTACTTTCTAAAATCACCTCAAAGGAAGTGAGTGTTGGCCTCTTCTGGCAAGTAGCCAGGGATAGGATGTGAGGAAACAGCCTCATGTGGCAGCATGAAAAATTTCATCACCAAAATGCTTCTAAAGCATTGGTACAGGCTGCTCAGGCAAGAGGCTGTCACCATCCTTGGAAGTATTTAGAAGGTGTATAGATATGGTGTTCAGGGACATGGTTCAGTGGCGGACTGGGCAGTGTCAGGTTTATGGCTGGATTCAGTGATGGTAAAGGTCTTTTCCAACCTGTAATGAGAAGCAAACTTGAGGAATTAATTACTTCCCATGTCCTCAGTAAGGCAGTGCTGCTCATACACCAAGAATGTTGAGGCTGTCACTCTGAAAATTTCTAACAATATATTGCTGAAAGTGCTTCATAATTGAATAGAAAGAATCTTTTAGCCCTCTAAGGAAACTTATCTCTGTTTAAGAAAAGCTGTGTATTAGTAACAGGAATAAATCAAGCACTTAATCCCACTGCCTAATGAGAGTCTACACTGAATCCAACAGGAGAAATTTTGGATTCCAGGCTTCACAACACAATGTAATTTTTCAGTTATCTCCTTGAGTAAGACTTACTCTTGCCATTAGTCTAATACTGCTTAAAGGGATTTTAAAGATTATTTTTCCTCTATTGGCTACAAGAACTCTGCAATATTAAATATGAAATATATAAGACTATTTCCTCTTGGCATTCATGTTACGATTTTTATATATCATCATTAAGTTCAGTGATTCCTAGGTGATTTTATTCACCTTCTATTAAAATGAAGGTAAAAATCCAAATGCTCTAATGTTGCCAATTAAACAAATCCTATGATTGCATTCGTCTGCATATATGTGCATGTGGGTGTACACAAACATGCATAAATATGTGTACATGCTGTTGTTACATTTCCACAGTGCACATAAGGCTGAACATGAGCCAGCAGTGTGCCCAGGCAGCCAAGAGGGCCAATGGCATCCTGGCCTGGATCAGGAATAGTGTGGCCAGCAGGAGCAAGGAGGTCATTCTGCCCCTGTACTCAGCACTGGTTAGGCCACACCTTGAGTCCTGTGTCCAGCTCTGAGCCCCTCAGTTTAGGAAAGATGTTGAATTGCTGGAATGTGTCCAGAGAAGGGCAACAAAGATGGGGAGGGGTATAGAACACAAGCCCTATGAGGAGAGGTTGAGGGAGCTGGGGTTGCTTAGCCTGGAGAAGAGGAGGCTCAAGGGAGACCTTATTGCTCTCTACAACTACCTGAAGAGAGGTTGTAGCCTGGTGGGGGCTGGTCTCCTCCCAGGCGACCAGGACCAGAACAAGAGGACACAGTCTCAAGCTGTGCCAGGGGAGGTTTAGGCTGGAGGTTAGGAAGAGAGAGAGTGATTGCCCATTGGAATGGGCTGCCTGGGGAGGTGGTGGAGTCACCATCATTGGAGGTGTTTAGGAGAATACTTGATAGGGTGCTTGGTTGCATGGTTTAGTTGATTAGATGGTGTTGGATGATAGGTTGGACATGATGATCTTGAAGGTCTCTTCCAACCTGGTTTATTCTGTTCTGTTCTGTTCTATTCTATTCTGGAAAACTTTTTTAGTGATCCCTTTCTATCTCTCCTTGTTTGGAAAACCCAGAACTAATCTATGATTTCTTACTGTAAATATCTGATTTGGAATACATACTGCCACAGTAATGTGAGTGCAGGACACACTTGCTTTAACCTCAGTGACTGAAACCCATTTGCTCAGTGTTACAGAAGTGTGAAATTTTGGATGCTCTGTACAATGTATTTCATCATTACATGAACCTGAAGCATGTTCTAATTTTAAATGATAAAATGATCAGTGTAGGAAAATATTCTAATATCCTTATCTGTATGGATATTAAACTCACAAATAAGGAAGAAAATGCACAGTGTCTCATACAGTGCAGAAATGGAACTGATTTGAAGCAGTCTCCCAAACTGTTTTAATGCACATGTTACTTTGGGCATTACATGGAAGGCTCCTTCTGGTGTCAGCACATGGTAAACTAGGATGGCACAGCTGGAAGTAGCACCTGTTATTGCAGTGACTAAGCTCCAGGATCAAGACCAAGGTCATGGCTGTGATGCAAGCACCTGGGAAGCAAGTGAATTGCAAGTGACAGAATAATAGAATCAATAAGGTTGGAAAAGACCTCAAAGATCATCAAGACCAACCTGTCACCCAAGACCTCATGACTACTAGACCATGGCACCAAGTGCCATGTCCAATCCCCTCTTGAATACCTCCAGGGACGGTGACTCAACCACCTCCTTGGGCAGTACATTCCAACAGCTAACAACTCTCTCTGTGAAGAACTTTCTCCTCACCTCAAGCCTAAACTTCCCCTGATGCAGTCTGAGACTGTGTCCTCTTGTTCTGGTGCTGGATGCCTGGGAGAAGAGACCAATTCCCTCCTGGCTACAACCTCCCTTCAGGTAGTTGTAGAGAGCAATAAGGTCTCCCCTGAGCCTCCTCTTCTCCAGGCTAAACAATCCCAGCTCCTTCGGCCTCTACTCACAGGACTTGTGCTCGAGACCTCTCCCCAGCCTTGTTGCCCTTCTCTGGACACGTTCAAGTGTCTCAATTGAGGGGCCCAGAACTGGGCACAGTTCTCAAGGTGTGGCCTAACCAGTAGTCTCAGCCTGTCTTCAAAGGTCCTTTGCCTATAATATTTCTTCACTTTAGATTGTTGCCTATTTACAAAGGATTGAGAAGATTCATTGCCTTCTGACATCTACACATAAAGAGGTGGTCTGTATTACAGAACTGTCTCCCAGAGACCTTAGTTAAACAGAGGGATTTGAGGAAGCACAGTCATTCTTTAAGTTAGGTCAAATCAAGAATATCCACTGTATGTCTATTTGGAGACAGAAATTTACTTAATTGTGATAACTTGCTAAGCATCTCAATTCCACACTCCTGCAAGCTTCACTTCCTGCACCCCACTGCCAAAAGAGGTATCTCTTGGCTTAGACCAGTGCAAAAGAAAATATGTATATTCTGGGCACACATCTTGAGGCATTCATGACAAGCTGAGCTGAGAACATGGGTGTCATGGACTGGTTATAGAAATGTAAAGCAGTAAAGCTATCCTTTGCAGTGCTGTGGTGAATCAGTGTGATGTACCTGTTCAGGGAGCTCAGCCCTTCAGCAGTTCTGAACAACAAACATCTCCTAGCTTGCACCAAGTTTCATATATGGATCCTTCCAGCAGGAACACAAATACTCTCCCAACCAAGGTGAATTAAAATGAAACCATGCTTCTTTCTGATCTGAAGAACACCTATGTCTAATTTAGCACAGAGTAGTACAATTGAGTTTAAGAATCAAGAGGCATCCCCACCCAAGTAGCAACAAAATGCTTCAAAATTAGATGCTTGCTATTTATTCCTCTGCACTTGTGAGTAAGAAATCATTGACTTCCATACTTAGTGCTAGACTTTGGTCCCCATTACCCAACATCCATTGATTCACAAACTTCCCTGAGGTTTTAGGTAAAACACAGAACAGACACTGGCTTCTGGGATTCTTTCCATCTATTACTTTCTCAGCAGATGAAGTGAAACGAATTTGGTGACCTCACTTTAGCCTCTGTTGGAAAAGCATCCACATTTCACAACAAAGAGCCAAATGGGTTTGTAAACCAAAATCCTCCTGCAGCCCCTGAAAAGGCAGCTTTGTTTAAGTCTGTAACACATTCAAAGGGCAGCACAAGAAAGCTTGAACTGACGTGATCTTCACTGAATGTTTGGTCAAGACAAGCACTTCATTTTCCACTCCATTTAATCTGACATGTGTTATGATTGCTGTTTTTTTCCTCTGAAGTGATAGATTTATGAGTAACAATACAGCCTGCTACTTTTACACAATGTAAAATGAGTATCTTCATACTGGGATGACTCTTTCACTGAAAATTGTGTTTCAACCTGTGATGGAAGGAATGACTATTCAGTAAGTACCTGCTTCATGAATTTCTTCTTGTCCAGTGTAAGAGGAAAACACTTGCCCAAAGAACTTATATTGTTGCTCTCGAAAGTTGTTTTGCAGGTAGTCCATCAGCATAACATAGCCAGACTGCTGCATTGTAAGGACTTCACAGAATACGGCTAACTACAAGAGGTGAGAAAAAAACAGAAGTCAGAAGCCATAACAAATTAACTATATTCTTCTAACAGGCAAAACAACATGGGAAAACAAAGTTGGGTAAGGTCTCCCAGTGGAGCTTTCCCAAGTGGCACTGAACTTTTGTTCCACTGTACCAGGGCTGCCTGAAGTGCAACATACTGTTCCAGAAGCATCCTGTCACGGATACTTGAATACAAAGAAAGGGGAGCAGAGAAGCAGAACTTCTGTGATAGTAGAGAGACAGTTTGGTGCACACAACTCGAGGATGTAGCTTCCACAGCATCTAATAGTTTATTCCACCTGTATTTCTCAACCACTCTGCTGTTGGAGCTAAGCTTTGCCCAGTCACCACCGCGAAGCTGGGCGACAGCCTGCAGAGTTAGGCAGTGTGTTCTTAACCCCCTCAAGGCAAAAACCCCACTCAGAATCTAGTCATGAAGTAGGAAAGGGAAAAGATAGCACACTTCAGTAATATACATTATTTTTCATGTAATGGCTGCATGAAAAATTTAAAACTAGTTAAAAGAAAAGCCAGGTCTTTGGGCTGGAAGGGAGTATCATGAGCTTTTACCATATGCACAGTAACTGCTTTTCTTTGTTCTTATGTCCAGTTGTTTGGGTTTAACACAAATAATTACCTGGTCTTCAGAAATACTAATGGTGTCTTTAAACACAATCCATTCAACCGTTTCAGAGCAGGGAGGAGTTGATAAAGACCCATTGTAAGTGTAGTATTTGTCTGTTGTGTTCGGCAAAAGGTTCAGCAAAACAAATGGTTCCAAGGCAGCCTGTTTTCCTGGAAAAAGCATAAAGTATATAGAGTCAGACAGTTAAAATACTGAAGAAGCAATGCATAGAAATCACAGACTCCAAAAGAGTTGCCATTATAGGAACATGCTAATTCTGAGGCTCTTCAAAAATCTGACCTCCAGAGAGACTAGCATACAAATAAATTGCAGAGCTTTTTCTGTTTAGTTTGAATAAGCACTGTTCACTAACCACTCTGCTTACTTGGGAAGGTGTAAGGAATTACTCCAGTAATAAATAATCAGTACATTGGTTCACAAGAATTTGTTCACCTGCAAGTCCACTTGTAAATGCCCAAGATGTGAATCCTGTCTCACCCATAAACCTCTAAAGAGTATGTTAAAAGTACGTTAAGTCTTGGTCTCATGTGACATGGCTTCAAAGTCTCTCTGAAGTTGGTGAATCTGTTGAGCTTCTTACAGGACCTTAATCTCCACAGGAAATCACTGCCTGGAGTGCTAGACTTAAAAGTTCTATTGCTCATGATGGCAGAAGCAGAATTTCAGTGGAATGTGGTTTGTTTAAAATGCTAATAATACAGTGAAAAAAAAGGTAACTGTTTTATGCAAAGCAGAGAAGGATGCAAAGGCTCCTCCATATTTTTGCTTTTTACAAGACCATTGTGTTTATACTCCTGTGAAAACAGCAGCACACCTTTCAGGCCAGCAGGTACCTGTCAGTAGGGAGTATGCATGAGGAACTGCTAGGAATCCACCCACAGAAAGCTAAGATCATGCTGATATGGCAGTATTGTCCAGCAGCAAAAATCAGCAGAATTTGTCCAAACTTCCTCAGGGTAGATTTTTTTGGTCTGTGATAGTTATACAGTCTTGTGACAATTATCTGCCTTATTGTCTGATGCATCCAAAATTGTTTTATTCAGCTTGGAATCATGTAGATCCTTACATATCTAATTTCAATCTGATGTTACTCATTTTACATTGCTCCCTATTTTGTAAGTATTCACTGATGAGCATCTAATCAACTTTCAGACTGTGCATCAACTTATGACTCTACAGGAACATTACTTCTTAAGCCTTGTACAGATTTCTGATCTTTGTCTTCACAATTTCTCATTAATTTGGTGAGAGAACAAATTACATGAACAGTTCACTACAAATCACTGATGCATTTCTCTTGTACAGTGACAATTCCACGGAGTTAAAAGTTTAAGAGCCAGCTCCTCTCCTCTCTCTTATTGATGTGTCTTGAAAGGGGAACATTTAGCAGCATCAAGCAAAGCCCATCTTTCTATTTCTCCTGTCAACATGTTAATCACCCCTCAGACAGAAGCTATGTGGTATGTGCCTAGGTAACACATTCTTCCTTCAGTAAAAATATATGGTCAGTCCATTTCATACAGACAGTTAGGGTCATGGAACGTCTAATTTATAGTAAGAATTCTGCTATATAGTTGGCAATTTTGAATTGTAAAATGACCTTTAATGTGATTGACAGTCTAGATTCTAACATCAAACACCCACAACGAATTATGAGAAGCAGAGTGTCTAGGACGAACAGGACTGCTCTTCTGCAGAGCTTGAGAGCTGTGAAAACGGAATTCCAATAAGCACAGCACAGATATGACTGACAAGGACAGATCATGTACATCATGGAAAAGGACAGCTCATGTGCTATTCACTTTTATTCAGGAAGAACAACTTGATTTAGTAATGACCTCAATTTTCAGAGCTCATTTACATTCTATTCAACAAAACGATCCCTTACTCATTGTTGAAGTTCCACGAAGTGGTTGTATCTTGAACCCTGCTTCTGATAGCTTTATAGCTCCTTCCAAGGCTAAAGGAGAGCATCTGCCTTGATGTATTACTCATACTCTTTCATGTTTTGTTGAAGATAGCATGCAAAGATAATGAAGTTTAACTGCTTTATATTTTCCCCTTCTCTGTCTTTGCAATTTATAAAAATTGCTCCCTTTTATATTTGTTGAATGGTGTTTGCTTTCTGCAGAAGAACAGCCTGCATTTTAGTGTCATACTTATGAAAGCTTTTAAAATAGTGTACCAAAACCTTCTTATACTTTCAACCTCCCAATTTTCAGGGGCTTTGCAATGCTGAGGTATCATTGAATTGAATTGAATTGAATTGAATTGAATTGAATTGAATTGAATTGAATTGAATTGAATTGAATAAACCAGGTTGGAAAAGACCTTCAAGATCATCAAGTCCAACCTATTATCCAACCCACCTAATCAACTAAACCATGGCACCAAGCACCCCATCCAGTCTCCTCCTAAACATCTCCAATGATGGTGACTCCACCACCTCCCTGGGCAGCCCATTCCAATGGGCAATCACTCTCTCTGTATAGAATTTCTTCCTAACCTCCAGCCTAAACCTCCCCTGGCACAGCTTGAGACTGTGTCCTCTTGTTCTGGTGCTGGTTGCCTGGGAGAAGAGACCAACCCCCACCTGGCTACAACCTCCCTTCAGGTAGTTTTAGAGAGCAAGAAGGTCACCCCTGAGCCTCCTCTTCTCCAGGCTAAGCAACCCCAACTCCCTCAGTCTCTCCTCATAGGGCTTGTGTTCCAAACCCCTCCACAGCTTTGTTGCCCTTCACTGGACACATTCCAGCAAGTCAACATCCTCCTAAACTGAAGGGCCCAGGACTGGACACAGAACTCAAGGTGTGGCCTAACCACTGCAGTGTACAGGGGCAGAATAAACTCCCTGCTCCTGCTGGCCAACAAGGAATTCTAAAACACTGAAGTGTTTTTGGTTTGAATAATGTTAGTACACATGTAAGAGAATTGGAGTCTTTCAGATTTATACAGGAAGTCTCCTGCACATTGCATGGCTGCAACAAGTTATTTCAGTTCCAACCACATATGAAAATCCAGAAATGTATGACTAAGAAAACTCACTAAATAAATCAGTCATTTCTCTTCATTTAGCATTTAAAGGGTTGCAGTTTCCTCATGACAGTTATATTTATTCATTTACACTTATCACTGTTGTTAAAAATATTTAGACTTGGGGTAAGTCTGGAGAAAAGAAGGCTCTGAGGTGACCTAATTGTGGCCTTCCAGCATCTGAAGGGGGCCTACAAGAAGGCTGGGGAGGCACTTCTCAGGATCTCAGGTAGTGATAGGACTAAGGGGAATGGAATGAAGCTGGAGGTGGGGAGATTCAGGCTGGACATGAGGAAGAAGTTCTTCAGCATGAGAGTGGTGAAGCCCTGGAATGGGTTGTCCAGGGAGGGGGTTGAGGCCCCATCCCTGGAGGTTTTTAAGAGCAGGCTGGATGAGGCTCTGGCCAGCCTGATGTAGTGTGAGTTGTCCCTGCCCATGGCAGAGGGGTTGGAACTAGCTGATCCTTGTGGTCCCTTCCAACCCTGACTGATTCTATGATTCTATAAAAGCTCAGAATATCTCAAGTTGGAAGGGATCCATAAAGACCTTAGTCTCCAACTCTCTGTTCTTCCTAGGACCACCTAAAACCAGACCAGATGACTAAAAGTGTCATCCAGATGTTCCCTGAACTCTGATAGACTTGGTGCTGCAACCATTTCCCAGGGCAGCCTCAACAATCGCCAACTACCCCTTTCAGTGAAGAAACTTTTCCTAATGTCTGATCTGAAGATCCCCTGATGAGCTTCATTCCCTTTCTTCGTGTCCTGTTGCTTGTCCCAAGAGAGAGGAGATGAGCTCCTCCCCACCGCTTCCTTCGAGGAAGCAGTAGATTGTGATGAGGTCACCTCTCAGCTGTCTCTTCTCCAAGCCGAACAAATCAAGCAACTTCAGCTGCTCATCCAAAGCCTTGCCCTTAAGGCCTTTCACCGTCTTGGTCACTCTTCTTTGGAAGCACTCTAATAGTTTGATGTCCTTCTTATATTAAGGCATCTGCACTGTGCACAGTACTCACAGTAAGGCCACATCAATGCAGCAGAGTGGGACAGTCACCTCACTCAACAGGCCAGCTACGCTGTGCTTGATGTAACCCAGGACACAGCTGTCTGGTTTTGCTGCCAGGGCACACTGTTGACTCATATTCAACTTGCCATCAACAGAAACCCCCAGATCTCTTCCTGCAGGGCTGCTCTCCAGCCTTTCATTCCCCAATTTGTACACATACCAGGACTGCAGAATCTGGTGCTTGCTGATGTTAAATTTCATACACTTGGTGACTGCTCAGCTCTTTAGTCTACCCAGATGACTGTTGCTGCTTCTAACAAAATAGCCATGGCTGAGCTCTGGAGAACCATGTGTTTCATAATTACATTAAAATGGGATTTAATCTAATCAGTAATCAATAAAACATGGAGGCAGACTTACCGAAACGACTAACACTATCTACTCCATTAATGACTGGATGATAATCTGGATTATCTTCTGGTCCAACCTGTTAAAAAGAAATTGCTTTTTCTTAATGTCACAGGCTTCATAAAAAGACCTGAAAGGTGCAGTTTGCCACCAAAACTGTAGATGACTTAAAGCAGAGCAAACATATTTTCCCCATTTGCTTTTCTGCAAGAATAAATTAGGAAGATATATGTGAGTCTTAACTAAATGATCACACACTGGAACAAGTTAAATCAGTTTGAACATCTGCCATGTTTCAAAGCTTCTTTAATGACACAAAGATACATTTTGTTTACCTCAAACAAAATTGATAAAGCTCTTAGCTTTCCATTTCCTTTAATTGCCTCCTCGAAATCTGTAAACTGATCTGCATCATAGCAGTAGATTTGCATCTGCAAATAAAAATACATTCAAATGGTTGATACAAACCAAAAATTAAACATTCCCATTTTGATGAAAAATGTTCAAGCAAGAAAATTGGATTACAAAGCAATGAATGTTTTAATCTATGTCAAATGTATTATCTGAAGATATGGAATGGAATTAATCAGCTGTTGCTACCTAAATACGACATCCACTGGAAAAACACTTCATATGCAGGAGTTACCCTGTCAAGGAACACAACAGTCTCCATGGATAATACAGTAAGCTAAGTTAACTTATTTATACTGGGCATCTAACCTAGAGTACTCAGGTGAGATGGATCTTGAAATCATTGGTAAAGTTTGAATAATAGGGTAGGATGTCCCTACTACATCTGCCTTGAGGTAAACGCAGAGAATACTGGTACTAAAAGATTACCAGGTATTCTGTGCCCATATTTGACTGCCATCGTGGGCTTTGGGTTTGCTGCACCCCTTCCTCTCTTTTTCTGGATGCAGACAGGAAACCTCTTCTAGTACCAAGTCACCAACATGAATGCAGGAGTGTTCTGTTCCTACTAGCTTTTCATGTGGTAATGACAGAGAAAAATGTTCTCTTTGATGCCTTGGCAGGACAGGTTGAGTGTGAGTGGGAATTTTTAAGTGGGTAATGAGGAAATGATACTGCCCAGGGAAAGTTCCTGGCTCACAGCTCTCCACGGGGCACAGGATAAACTTGGCTCTACTGCTTTGCTCTGATGCAGAAGTCTGAACTGCCCAGAGTGAGCAGCAGCACAGTTGCCTGTCACAACTAAGTATTTTTAGCAGAGAAATGATCACAACACCATGTTGTCAGTTAACAAGTGTGGTCTGTAACTCGGGTCATGCTTTGCCTCAGTAAAGCCCAGAGGCTTCCATGGGCTTTCAGCAAAGCCCCAGCTTTGAAAAGACCATTTACACTTTAAATAACCAACTGCTGTGGAATATGATGGGTGAATATGTAGCAGCTTGACTGTTAGTGGGAGCTTGAACTTTGTCAAATTAGTAGGACTGACTCCTATTGTCATCTTAGAAAGCGTGTGTGCAAATGCACAGTTTAGACATGCTGAGAATGACATGAAATAATGTCTTACAATGCCCTTTCCAAATGCAGAAATTAACTATTATTAGTTTGGAAAGTGAATGACTGTATTTGAAAATAGACTTTAATCAAGTAATAAACAAAAGTATTCAGTAAGCAGTATTACTTTTTGCAGGAGAACAAATTGTCAAAAACTATTTTGTACTTTACCTCCAGAGGAAATTTTTGTCCTTCTAAACTATGTTCTGATCCATCAGATGACAAGTTGCATTTTCCCCAGTGAAAAGTGATCTTGCTTGCTTTGAATATGGTGTCTAATCCACCTCCACTTACATAGTAATCATTTGTCAGGTTAATTTCCACTGAACAAAGAGAGAGAGGGAGGGGGGGAAAAAAAGGATCATCAATATAAAAGCTGGCCAAGGCTTCTATGACTCTCCTGTTTCAGTATCAGGTACTAAAAGGTAAACATGATATGGCTTTTCCCCTGTACTTCATAAGCAACTTGACAGGGAATTGGTTATTTAAACAAAGTAAGAAGTATGGTTTGCAGATGACACAAAGCTATGTGGTGTTGTCGATACACCAGAGGGACAGGATGTCATCCAGAGGGACCTGGACAAGCTGGAGAGGCGGGCCCAGGTGAACCTCATGAGGTTCAACAGGAGCAAGTGAAAGGTTCTGCACTTGGGCTGGAACAATTCTCACTATCAATACAGACTGGGAGAGAAGGTGTTTAAAACAGGCCCTGTGGAGAAAGATTTGGGGGTGCTGATGGATGAGAAGCTGGACATGAGCAGGCAGTATGCACTTGCAGCCCAGAAGGCGAGTCACATCCTGGGCTGCATCAAAAGATGTGTGGCCAGCAGATCCAGAGAGATGATTCTGCCACTTTGCTCTGCTCTGGTGAGACCTCACCTGGAGTACTGTGTGCAGGTCTGGAGCCCTGCAGGTCAGGAAGGACATGGACCTGATGGAGAGGGTCTAGAGGAGGGCCAGGAAAATGATCAGGGGGTGGGAGCACCTCTGCTATGAGAGCAGGCTGAGGGAGCTGGGGTTGTTCAGCTTGGAAAAGAGAAGGCTCCAACGAGACCTAATAGCAGCCTTCCAGTACCTGAAGGGGGCTACAGGAAGGATGGAGAGAGGCTGTTTACAAGGGCCTCTGGTGACAGGGTGAGGGACAATGGCTTCAAACTAGAGAAGGGCAGATTTAGATTGGCTATCAGGAAGAAGTTCTTATCAATGAGGGTTGTGGAACACTGAAACAGGTTGCCCAGGGAGGTGGTTGAGGCTCCTTCCCTGGAGAGGTGAGGCTCAATGAGGCCCTCAGCAGCCTGATCTAGTTGGAGATGTCCCTGCTGACGGTGGGGAGGTTGGACTAGATGAGCTTTGGATGTCCCTTCCAGCCTGGACTATTCTATGATTATTAGCAAGAAGAAATATGTTGCATTTCATGATGCAACTCATAAAATAGCCGTAGTTAAGTGCACTCTTGGTCTCCTGTTGTCTGAAGCTAGTCACAGAACTATGCTAGAAAGTTCATAAAACTGGCTGAGCCACCAATCTGGTGGTCTAAGAAGAGAAATTCCTGAAAGATATAGCTTCCTGAAAGCACCAAAAAGGAATATACCCTCCCATCATTATTATAATAATTGTAGAAACAAATCAAGAAGCAATACATGAAAATAACATTGTAGTCAGTTTCTAAGAGAACTGTCCCATCTGTGACACCCCTCAGCTGTGGAGCACTCTTCCAGGAGAGGAATAGATTGAGGTCCTACATTTGGCTTTCCCACCTCCAGTGACTGTGATCTGTTTGACCTTTTGCTGAACAGCACTAATGGTATTCAGTTTCATTACAGTTCCGCCCTCAAGACCTGCTGAACTTAGAAATTGCTTCTATAATATCTGAATTGCAGCAGGTGAGGAAGAGCTTAGTTTGCTTTTATGGAGTTTAGACAATGTTTTCTCAGGGATCTCTTGAAGAGAAAAATGAACTATTTATCCCATCTAGTAGGGCAAGAGGGAAGTAAGAAATTTGTGGAACAGTATGTAGAAAGTACACGATGGGGCCAAGAACAGACATTTGGAACATTAGCACTAAAATGCAATACAAAGGCTGGTCCAGGGGTCTCACTGCAACCAGTTAGAGGGTTAGACAGGTGATAAGAGAAGGAGTCTTTCTCCATACCTGTGGAGGAAGTTGTTAAGAGATCTTCCTCTATACCTGTGCCCAAAACAAGAAACAGTAGTTCCAACAAGTACCTTTTAGTTACTGCTATACTGGACGTACACAGCAAAGTGGCTACAAAACAAGTGCATCTTTTACTGCTGGGAGAAATAGGATCTTGTAGGCATAAATCACTTCCTTGTAGAATACATTTCTGAGATAGGTAAGATAAATGGGACCATAAAAGCATCTATTTGTCTTCTTTGACTGTAAGAAGTCTGAGTAATTCAGATGCAAGTATCTACATTATAGGTGACAGCACAGGTGAGATGAATCCCATCTTGAGTTTTTTGAAAGGACAATTCACCCATGAAGTGCTCCAGATGAGAAGGTGATATATTCATATTATAAAACAAATAATTTTTGTATACTTGTTGCAGATTCTGGGTATGTGGTAATAATTAGCATTATTTCATAGGAAATGCCAAATTACTCTTTGGCCTTGAAGTGTTCATGATGGGACAATAGTAATGACATGATTGCTTTAACTCTGTGCACATTGTCTGTGCACACAGTCTGTTATGCTTGGCTATTGCCATCACCTGTTTTCCCTTTAATGGATGAATTCAGAATGTACAAGGTAAGGAAAAGTGAAATAAAAATGTTTCATTGGAAGTCCTTGTTTGATTGTCCACCCTGTATCACTTTTCTGATCTCATTTAACTCCAAACATGAAACCTGACTTTTTTTTTACCTGTTTTGCCAGTGTTGCGAATGAAAGTGTCTTCCAAACTTTCTTTTTCCCATCCATGGAATTTAAGTTTCTTCAGATTCACATTTACTTGGGTAAGATCTTCATCTATATTAATAGGAGATTGTTTGGCACCATTGCAGGCTGAGTATTTTTTCCCCCAGTTCTTTTGGTTCAAAGTTCCTAGAAATGAAAAGGTTTGGGGTTAAGTGTATTTAAAACCAAAATATCCATGTAATTTTTACTGTGGGAATGTTAAAACAGTTTGCAATCTGTGACCAGGATTGCTGCCCTTTTTTCAGGCCTCGTCTGTAGCAATACTTAGCACATCTACTCTTGAATCCTATCTGCAACAGTCACTTCTGATCATTTTAGACATCATACAAATGTGCTTACAGATCCCTAGGGATAGGAGAAAACAGCAAAAAAACTAAAAAACAAACAAATCTCCCACAAACAAACAAAAACCACACATAAAACCCAGTCAAACACCAAAAAAAACCCCAACAAACAAACAACCCAAAACACCCTCACACACCGTATAGAGAAATAAATAAACTGGGGGAAAAGCCTTTCAGGTGAAACTGGCATTCAGAACAATGTTGTAATTACTGTGAAAACCTTCTTTACAAAGAACACTTTTAATCATATGAGTATCGTTACAGAAGCACAGAATCACCAAAGTTGGAAGAGACCTCAAGGATCATCAAGTCCAACCTGTCACCACAGACCTCATGACTAAACCATGGCACCAAGTGCCACGTCCAGTTCCCTCTTGAACACCTCCAGGGATGGTGACTCCACCACCTCCCTGGGCAGCACATTCCAATGGCTAACAACTCTCTCTGTGTAGAACTTCCTCCTCACCTCCAGCCTAAACTTCCCCTGGCACAGCTTGAGACTGTGTCCTCTTGTTCTGGTGCTGGTTGCCTGAGAGAAGAAACCAACCCCCTCCTGGCTGCAACCACCCTTCAGGTAGCTGTAGACAGCAATAAGGTCTCCCCTGAGCCTCCCCTTCAGTCAACAGGATTTCAAAATAAATAAAAGCAATAAGAATAATAAAAGAAAATGCTTACACACAGGGAACAGGTAAAGACATTCTACCCTGAAAAAGTAAAATTGTTAGTTATGCTCTGGCTGGAGAGTCTGGCTGTGTGGCCTGGCTTTTCCTGTGAAGGACCATGCAGACATGCTCAAGCCATTTCCTTTTGCAGCTGCCTGGTGAGGGTGGCCAGGGGGTCCTGTGCTGCTCCAGGGCACCTTCTCCAGGGCACAGGGGCTGCATGGCATCTCACTGTAGCCAGCTCAGACACAGTCAATGTGGAATCTTTTGTTTATATAACACAGTGGTATAAAATAACACAATATTTTCTGTATGTTTATGTGTTTACATGCACATACATATTTTTTTCCTCACAAGGAACTTTGGCAACACTTCAAAGGGCTAATTAAAACCAAGAGTTGACTGCACAGACCTAAGAAAATGTAATTGCTGCAGTTAGCTTCCCCCTTACTAGCAGTTAAGTGCTAATATTAGTGCATCCAATTAGATGTGTTGAAATGAGCCAGTGCTCATTTACAGGCTGCTATGCTACATCCAAGACTGTCAGCAAAAGTTTTGCTCTGTGGCACCCCAGGTAAGGACAGGCCTCACATTGGACTCAAAAAACTCAGAGAGGGAAGAAGAGATGCAGCCAGTCCTGGAACCATGACAACAGGCAGTAATACAAGATGCTCATCTGGATAGCTAGCTACCTAGAAACATACCTGAGCTAAATTATTCAACAAGTATCAAGTCAAGAAAGTTAGCAATATCACCTTGCCACATATGAAGTACTGCAAGTCAGATGGTGTATAAGCCCATTTACTTCTCAGCAACAGTGAAAGCTGTTAAGCACAACAGCCAAACAAATCAAAATGAATTGCAGTCTAGAGTTATGGATCTGAATATCCTGCAGGTGAGGATTAGAGCCCTGTACCAAGCCAGAAGTGATCCCCTTGGGAATGGCATGAGGGGTAAGCTTCCAGCTCCTCATCAAATCACACTTCTCCTGGACATTTAGCTGCCAGATACAGTTTATCACCTGGGAGACAATCCAATATCTTGATTTCTAATGTGCTTTTCATATGAAAAACACAGTTAGTATTTCACCTTTTAATATTTCACCTTCTCTCTTAGAAGCTTCCCTTAAGAAATTCTTGGAGATGAATCTGCTTGGATTTCCTACAGTGAATCTTCTAAGAAAATATAGCTACAATAGCTTTATGGTTAAAAGAACATGTAGGTAGAAAAGCAGTTAGAAGGCTTTTAAAGAAAAGAAAGACATTTTTATTTAAATATAAACTATATTGATCAACTTTTTAAACAGAAAATTCTCCAAACATAGTCAGACAGGACCAAAATAATTCTCATCTTGCCCTGTGCATCCTCGCAGACAGGCCCCTGTTTCCAGGTGTACTTTCAGCCAGCTCAGTCATTTCCCAAGTTGCAGGAACTCTTCAGAGACCTCCCTGGCTTTGTGGAAGTCTCTGACAGTTTGAGCTGGGCTAGCTGCCCATGGCTATCCCTTGGGGTCAGGCTCTGCTCTCTACATCCATACTTTTGTTTCCTTTGCTCCTTCCATTTGCCACAGCCTAAGACTTCCCCAGATTCTTGCTGTTGCCTCAAGGCAGTAGAAATCTTCTTGTTTCCACTTGCATACCCACTTCCATTGCTCACCTGCAGTCTCTCCTTCAGAAACTCATTATGAATCTTTCCCTAACACATATTCCCTTTATTCTTTTCTTTCTACCACTGACATTAGAACTGATTGAAAATACTCTTTTCTTTCTTCCAGAAGTGTACTTTTGAGTACTTTCTTCCATACTCCTTTTAATGAATGCAGATACCCTATTTTTGCATCTCCCCTTTAAATCCCCTACTATCCACCAACACATTCAATTAAAACAAACACATCAAAAGTAGAGAAACTCCTCCCAATTTTCACTGTTTCATATTTTGTTGTTTTGTTACGTAGAATGCAAATTCTTTGCTTGATAGTCGTCATCTGTGCCTCAGAGTATCATATAACAAATCCCTAGCATGAAGCTAATGATAACACTAGTAATCTTAGCTCATCCCAGAAGACAGTGTTGTGCCAAGCTTGTAATCCATCACAATGTCCGGAGCCAGGCATACAGAATTACATGAAATGATAGCTCCAGATGATGCTGTGGCCTGACCAAGGAAGTTCTTTCAGTCTGGATGCGAAGCTTTCCATGGACAGAAAGAAATTAGGGAAGTTAGAAGAAAGATGAAGGATATTATTTCCTGTCCCCCAGAAAGGTCTCAAACTGATGTGAGATAGAATCATAGAATAGAATCATAGAATCAATAAGGTTGGAGAAGACCTCAAAGATCATCAAGCCCAACTTGTCACCCAACACCTCATGACTACTAAACCATGGCTTCAAGTGCCACATCCAATCCCTTTTTGAACACCTCCAGGCATGGTGACTCTACCACCTCCCTGGGCAGCACATTCCAAAATGGAGATGATCCTGCTGAAACGATTTGATAATGCTCTGCCTTTTTCTGTGCAGAAGCAAAAGACAATTCAGTCAATAAAAATATTCTCCTTTCATAGAGAACTTTCCTGTTTACACTTCACTGAAATCTTACAGCACCTATGAATCTTTATGCCCCAAATAAAGTTTTATAGCAGTGATTTTCATGCAATTACATATTGCCATACACTAACCTAATCCAATCAATGTATATCATGCATGAAAAAGATGCAAATGCTGTTTCAGGTACTCTCAGGTTGACAAAAGAAAAGTATCTGGATGAATGCTAGCTTGAAATCCGCCGAAGATACATGAAAAACAAGTACTTAAGGGTTGCAGAGTACAAGAGATAAGCCTGACAGCTATGACAAATTAGCTGAATGCTCCAAATCAATGCTCCTGCTGGCAAACCTGAGTAAGTATTTGACAACTATAAATCAGTTTTCTTCTTCGTGGTCCAGCAGCTGGTAGAGCTGAAAAAGCTGCATAAGCGAAGGATACCATTATGGCTCACAATTGCAGCAGTACAAGTGCTCTCAGCACTGAGGAGCACAGGGAATGTGGAAGTCTAAGGTAAAAATTATATTGATCTCAGCAACAAGGAACAAGATTTGTGTACTTTTTGCAGGTCAAGAGGAAAAAAAATCACATAAGTACTGAGAAGTTATCAAAAGCTATGGAATGAAATGTATAAGAAGTCAGTGGTAGGCTCTGGTGTAGGTGCAGGATCATGGAGAATTCCAGAAGGAATTCATGGATGAATTCAGCTGTGATGAGTCAAATTATACCCGAGCAGCAAATTACACGTTTATGCATAAAACCTGAAAATGTTGGAGCAGATAACTACTGCATCTATATTAACAAATACTGCAGACCAATATGAGTGCACTTATTGAGTGAAAAAGTTGAGGCTGAAGACCAGATGTCACAGAATCACAGAATCACCAAGGTTGGAAGAGACCTCAAAGATCATCAAGTCCAACCTGTCACCACAGACCCCACAACTAAACCATGGCACCAAGTGTCCCTACCATAATGTCTTTCAGAAGGCTTTCACCCCAGCCTAGCTCTGTCTGGTCCCATGGGCTGAATGCTCATCGGCTGCTACATTCCTGCAGCGTATCTCCTGTTTAGCATCAGTTGAGATGAATCTGTGCCACATGCTGAGACCAAAGCATGGCAGTGGGGTGCAGCCAGAAGTTTTGCTTCAGAAGTCCATTCCCAAGCTCAACTAAAGCTTTAATGTAAACACATCTAGTCTAGGCAGCAGGTGGTGAAACTACTGCAGTTTACATGACTTGCAGAAAGCCAAAGTAAAAGTGAAAGAACCAAATGTTTTTAAACAAGAGCAGATTGGTTTACTGTAGGTGCTATGATGGAAATGCTCATCAAAGCTGTGCCAGCCATTTTGAAAAATATTGTTGAAACTGAGCTTTGAAAATGAATTCCCTCAAACTGTGCTTTGGAATCTGAGGAGAATAAAAATGTGCACAATAGATCTTCCAAAGTGCACTGAGGAAGCAGTGGCTGTCCAAGCTGTCAGCTATGATGAAGTAATTGACAGTTCACAATGAATGATTATGAGTCTGAGGAAAGTAGATTACAAGTTGATGGAAGACCATAACCTCTATCATTCCTGCCCAGGGCAGAATGTCCAAAGAGAACTGTGCTACCTTTTCTTTCTAGGAAACACTCATATGTCTCTGAGAGACCTGGGGCTGTTGAGTCTCAAAAAAAGAAGACTGGGAGGGGATCTTATTAATGTCTATAAATATGTGAAAGGTGGGTGTCAAGAAGAAGCTGCTAGTCTCTTTTCAGTGGTGTCCTGTGGTAGGACAAGGGATAATGGATACAAACTAGAACACAGGAAGCCCCACCTCAACATGAGGAAAAACTTCTTTACTCTAAGGGTGATGGAGCACTGGAGCAGGCTTCCCAGAGAGGTGTCTCCTCTAGAGACTTTACAGACCTGTCTGGATGCATTTCTGTGTGACCTGCCCTAGGTGACCCTACTTTGGCAGAGGGATTGGACTTGATGGTCTTCAGAGGTCCATACCACTCTAAAATTCTCTGATTCGAACACTGCTCTTCATCCTTAGTCCCAGTGATCCCATCCCTGCAACACACATCCAATTCTCCTTTTGGCTCTTACTTGTATCCACTACCGCTGTCTTTACAAGATCTGGCCCACAAGGTGTTACTGTGCCTCTGTCCTTTGTAAAAATACATGAAAGAAATGCATCTATCAGACAACTCTGGACTTCAGTATCCTATGCAAGTGGAAGGAGTGAGCAGGGCTGAAGACAGCTTATGAAACTGAGTGGGCTGTGGTCCTCCCAACGACACGCCATGAGGGGTTTCTCAGCATGTTCACGCACTATCACATGTGTGTCTGCTGGGATGTAAATCATCATTATGAGTACTGCTGTATACTGCCATGCATCAGCACTGGCTGAGTGTAATACATAATTCATGAAAGATGGCAGCTAGCTTCTTAAATCAATGGAAAATATACATAAAGAACTTAAAATGTAAACCTCAAGTCCAGTGACTGAGACTCTGAGTAAAACAAATACTCTACATTTCTTCTTCTTACTGAATATGGATGCACTTTCTCAGGAAACAGGATCATTAAAATAGCACTTTGGGCTTTATGGGATTAATAACCATGTCAGCAAATTGCATTAGTGAGCAGATCTGTTTGACTTGGAAAATTCTGCTTTCCAGCACTTTAGTAGCTGTTGTTCTGACTTCATAGAGTTTGCATTTTTAGCTCTTATTAGGATCATATTTCTCATGAATGGGCATACTCCCAGCATGTGCCCCCTCAGGAGCTATAAAAAGCTCTAGCTTTAATGACAGTTACAGAAAGAGAAATGCTTCCATACTTCCTTCCCAAGACTAAGGGAGACTAACATCAACATTGCTAGATCTCTACCATTAGATAGAAATAGGGACACAATACAAGACCATGAAAGTTTTATACTCTAACCAGTTACAGAGCATCAACACTGCTTCCCAAACTGACAATAATGGCCAGTACAGAAATAATCATAGGTCTGATTAAGGTTTTCCATTGCTCCTACATAATTTATTACTTCATGTTTTAAACTGATGTGAACCCTAGTGTTTATGTTATAGATGAAAGGCAGCAGGAAAGAGAAATGGATTGTTTAGTTCTGCTTAATTTCTCCTTCTCCATTTTTCATCAGCTTTCACTTTCACAATGATATCATTACTTTTACATGGATTGGACACATCTAGCAGATGAAGGATATCCCCTCTGTGTAGACTGTGAATAATGGATTTGCCTTCTCAAAAATGTTACTGATGTAAGACTTTGAAGTGCTAAGTGATTTCAAGGGGCTTTCTGTTAGAGAAAAAACATTTTATCTGAGATGTGAGAAATCAGTAATAAGGCCATGAAAAGATGTGGGACAAAGTTTAAATTTAGATGACAAATCAATACTGCTTTAAACACAAAATTGTAGAGCTGTTTTCCCCACCCCCCACCCCTCCTTATTTCTGTTTCAATATTTAGTCAGTGCATCCAAATTGGATGAACAGGTGAGACAGAGATTAACAAACATCTGGATACTTCATAATATCACAGTATCACATTATCCCAGTATCACTAAGGTTGGAAGAGACCTCAAGGATCATCAAGTCCAACCTGAATTATATATTATATATTATATATTATATTAATAGCTATGCCATTCAGCTTACAACCAGAAGTTCCTCAATGCAGTCTCTAATCTTCCCAGCCTGAAGAATGATTTCAGTTCACATTCTGGATGAGTGCACTACTGGAGAAGAGGAGGCTCAGGGGAGACCTCATTGCTCTCTACAACTACCTGAAGGGGGATTGTAGCCAGGAGGGAGTTGGTCTCTTCTCTCAGGCAACCAGCACCAGAACAAGAGGACACAGTCTCAAGCAGCACCAGGGGAGGTTTAGGCTGGAGGTGAGGAGAAAGTTCTTCACTGAGAGAGTTGTTCGCCATTGGAATGGGCTGCCCAGGGAGGTGGTGGAGTCACCATCCCTGGAGGTGTTCAAGAGGGGATTGGACGTGGCACTAGGTGCCATGGTTTGGTCATGAGGTCTGTGGTGACAGGTTGGACTTGATGATCTTTGAGGTCTCTTGCCTGGGAGAAGAGACCAACCCCCTCCTCACTACAGCCTCCCTTCAGGTAGTTGCAGAGAGCAATAAGGTCTCCCCTAAGCCTCTTCTTCTCCAGGCTAAACAATCCCAGCTCCCTCGGCCTCTCCTTGTACAACTTGTGCTCAAGGCCTCTCCCCAGCCTCCTTGCCCTTCTCTGGACACGTATACAGTGACAGAGAAACGAATGCAATACATTTTCTTACCCTGGGTTGTAATATTTCAAATGAAATGAACAGAAGCAACCAAAATTTCTAGCCGTTCTGTAACCAGATGCATTCAGACATGCCACAACATTTAATCTATTGTTTAGTGCTTTATTTGTCATTTTTGTATTTGAGTGTCATTATACCTACATTGTACTCTGTGTATTGTGTGTGTGTACACACACAGAAAAAGTAATATGTATTGTATAAAGCAGACATATACAGACTTCATGGGAAGAACATTAACCCATCTTCAGTTGAACTGTGGTATATTAATCTTCTCTGTTCCTCATCTAATATGTGATGGACCACTTACCCCTTGTTAATAGCTAACAAAGAAAATGAATCAGGAAAGTTCTGATGGAACATTTTGTTTTCTTCAGATTACTGGATTCTTCCACACTTTGTTCATTTAATTTGAACATACACTTTATACTTCCCGAGACATTGCTCAATAAAATAACCAAAAATTAACTGAGTGAGAAGGGTTTTTTGTCTTTTCATTTTATCCTTACAGAAGAAAAAAAAAAGAAGAAGAAGAAATCAGATAGAATAAAGTACAGCTTTTGAGATACAATGGAAAACTGTAATCACTATTCCTAATACGGTGGCTGCTTGGTGATTTTTCTTGCCTGGAGTCAGCTTGATGATTCATAGCCAGACTAAGTGAATTACTGAGCAAAATGCGTAGGAGGATAAATGCCAATGGACAGATTTCATTCAATATAGCAACTGTTTGCTGTTCCTCTTCTTCTTCTTCTTTGATTCCCCCATAAATCTGGACATTGCAGGCCAGTTAGAAACGATATAATCCATCATGGATGCTCCATTTGCAATGCACTCAATGGGATAGCTGTTTAGACTAGCAGGAGGCTTACAGGAGAAACTCAGTCAACCTTTAAAGATATCTCTATTTTATTATTTTTTATTATTTTCATGCTATTGCTCCTGAATTTCCATAACAATGCGGGTAGAGAATCATGCAGCGATATATAATTAGAAACTGCCACATAATTTTTTACAATGAACACAGTGTTAAATCTGAGAGCTATCTTTCAATTAGGTATTAAGGAATGAAATTTGGTACAGTGGCAAAAGGGAAAATAGAATCGTAGAATCCATCAGGTTGCAAAGTTTTGTATCATGGCAGTATCAAGGGCCTGTTTGGTCTTCTGTAAGAAGAGAACTCCCCACCTGTTTCTGAGATGTTTAGCATACTATTAGCATAGAATGATGAATGCTACTGGATGATTGCAGGATTTGTCCTCTAAAGCCATACAACAGCTTGTCCTTTAAAGCATCCAACAGGTGAGAGGCCTTGAGCACAAGCCCTACGAGGAGAGGCTGAGGGAGCTGGGGTTGTTTAGCCTGGAGAAAAGGAGGCTCAGAGGAGACCTTACTGCTGTCTACAACTACCTGAAAGGTGGTTGTAGACAGGAAGGGGTTGGTCTCTTCTCCCAGGCAACCAGCACCGGAACAAGAGGACAGAGTCTCAAGCTGTGCCAGGGGAAGTTTAGGCTGGAGGTGAGGAGAAAGTTCTTCACAGAGAGAGTTGTTAGCCATTGGAAAGGGCTGCCCAGGGAGGTGGTGGAGTCACCATGGCTGGAGGTGTTCAAGAGGGGATTTGACGTGGCATTGGTGCCATGGTCTAGTAGTCATGAGGTGTTGGGTGACAGATTGGACTTGATGATCTTTGAGGTCTTTTCCAATCTTGTTGATCCTATGATTCTATTCTATGATTTCAACATGGTACAGTCCTATCACAGATCAGCTCTACTTCCTGGAAGTAAAGTTTACTCTCAAACTTATAGCTACTGCACAGAGACCAAGTGGATGTTTATCACCTTTCTGTTGGTAAACTAAGCTCATGGAGGTATTTCCCTTTGCCTCATGTCATTCAACAGACCCCAAAAATGCACTGTAAAGGACCATCAGCTACAGCAAAGGAGGATGAAACAATAATCTACTTCAAATGCAGCATTTAACATTTGTCTGGTAAGGGATAGCTCATGTAGTCCCAGGAGATGAGCACAATGAAACCCATTTTCAGGGGTAAGAAACCTCATTTTTACCAGATTATAGATCACCATCTAAGTCTAATGAATTGCACTATAATGGTCTTCACTTTTCACTCGTCACTACCAGGTATACTCTGCTGTGTTTTAGAATTATCGTGTCTGGCAGAACCAGGCACTCAGTGCAGAAACAAAAAGCAGTGATGAATGTTAAAAGAGAGCATGCACTTTCCTTCTTCTCAGCTTCTCAACAGATCAACTGATCTAACAATATTGGCTTTCACTGAGAAAATGAATATGGTTTCCTTTTCTCTCCTGTTTTGGTATAACCTCTCCCCTGCCTCTTTCCTTCTTTCTTCCCTTCCTCCCTTCCTACTGGACCACTGAATGTTAATGAACAGTCTGTTTAGTTCCTTGAAAAGCCTTGTGGTGATACACCACAGGGGCACTTTTCCCTGTAACCAAACACATGCATGCTGCTATCACATAGGAAAATAACTTCTGTCAGTACTAGCCTGACTAAAACAATCATATGTTTCATAAAAATCAACAGCCATAATTCATAAAGGCAACAGCCATCCATTCTTATCCAAAGCCTGCTGAAGAAGATAAATAAATTACATATAGATTCTCTGATCTGGTTCTCTGATTCTCTGTACATAAAAAACATTACTACTAAACACTAGTGGATGTAGAAATCCCATAAATAGCCATGAAAAAAGGATGGCATTTACCTTTGAATAACAAAAAGGTACAAAAGCATTTATTTGAACTGTAAAGAATAACATAAAGATGCAAGGATTAGACAGAAATAAACCAGAGCAACACAAGGATAAAATACTACTGGATTACAACCCTGGCCAGTCAGTTCCAGCACATGCCAGTAGATAAATTAACCTAATGTCCAAAAGGGCATAAAGGTAATTCTGGGTTTTTGCTCCTCAAGTTCTTATTTTCACAGATCTTCAATTTTTATAAAACAAAGCTCCTACACATCTCCAGAAGAACTAATATCATAGGACAGTGTGATTCCTTTTTAACATCTTTTAGCAGGATTTGATATGACACTTCTATCAGAATATCAATGCATACTATGTTTGCATAATAGTATGAAGAAGAGGAGATGATGGGCAGGAAATTCTTGTATATATATTTAGAATGGGAAAGAATAGAATAGAATTAACCAGGTTGGAAAAGACCTTTGAGATCATCAAGTCCAACCTACCATCCAACACTATCTAATCAACTAAACAATGGCACCAAGCACCCCATCCAGTCTCTTCCTAAATACCTCCAGTGATGCTGACTCCACCACCTCCCTGGGCAGCCCATTCCAAGGGCAAATCACTCTTTCTGTGAAGAACTTTTTCCTGACATCCAGCCTAAACCTCCCCTGGTGCAGCTTGAGACTGTGTCCTCTCGTTCTGGTGCTGGTTGCCTGGGAGAAGAGACCAACCCCCTCCTGGCTACAACCTCCCTTCAGGCAGTTGTAGACAGTAATAAGGTCTACCCTGAGCCTCCTCTTCTCCAGGCTAAGCAACCCCAGCTCCTTCAGCCTCTCCTCACAGGGCTTGTGCTCCAAACCCCTCACCAACTTTGTTGCCTTTCTCTGGACACGTTCCAGCAACTCAACATCTTTCCTAAACTGGTGGGCCCAGAACTGGACACAGGACTCAAGATGTGGCCTAACCAGTGCTGAGTACAGGGGCACAATGACTTCCTTGGTCCTGCTGGCCACAATGTTTCTGATCCAGGCCAGGATGCCAATGGCCTTCTTGGCCACCTAGGCACACTGCTGTCTCATGTTCAGCTGGCTGTCAACCAGTACCCTTGGTCCCTCTCTGCCTGGCCGCTCTCCAGCCACGCTGACTCCAGCCTGTAGCACTGCATGAAGTTGTTGTGGCCAATGTATAGAACCCACCGCTTAGATGTGTTAAATCTCATGCCCTTGGACTCTGCCCATCTGACCAGCCTGTCAAGGTCCCTCTGCAGAGTTCTCCTACACTCTAATAGATCAACACCCGCCTCCAGCTTGGTGTCATCTGTAAACTTACTGATGATGGACTCAATACACTCATCCAGATCACTGATAAAGATATTAAAGAGCATGGGGCCCAGTACTGATCCCTGGGGTACACCACTACACATATATAGAAAGGTTTATATATAAGGTATATATATGTGTGTGTATATATATATGTATAGCCATGCAGATTTATTGCACAGAGCCATAGCTGTATGTGTGCTCCTCTACAAAATTTCCTACAATATTTTGGTTTTCACTATAAAAAGCCAATTCTAGTTCATAAAATAGATCCTTAGCAAGGACTTGACAGCAATAGCAAAAACTTCAATTCTCTTTCCCTTTCCCCTCCAAATAAAACAAAATCCTTCAAGGCTCCAAAATCCTTTAGCCTCAAGGTGAGGAGAAAGTTCTTCACAGAGTTGTTAGCCATTGGAATGTGCTGCCCAGGGAGGTGGTGGACTCACCATCCCTGGAAGTGTTCAAGAGGGAATGGGACGTGGCGCTTGGTGCCATGGTCTAGTAGTCATGAGGTGTTGGGTGACAGGTTGGACTTGATGATCTTTGAGGTCTCTTCTAACCTTATTGATTCTACGACTCTCTTCTATGACAAATGCTAAAAATCACTCCCCTCCCAGCATTCCACAAACTTTCCTGCACTAACAGTATTACTTTATTTGGACTAAGTATAACTTCACAGCCTTCATAAGCATTTCTTTCAAAACTACCATAGCAATGTCAGTAAATGTATATGACTCTGATAATACTCCATGTCAAATTTTGGAATTACATAGAATATATAGAATACACCAGGTTGGAAGAGATCTTCAAGATCATCGCGTCCAACCCATCAACCAATCCAATACCACCCAAACATCTAACCCACAGACCAAGCACCCCATCAAGTCTTCTTCTGAAAACCTCCAATGATGGCAACTCCACCACCTCCCCAGGCAGCCCATTCCAATGGGCAATCACTCTCTCTGTATAGAACTTCTTCCTAACATCCAGCCTGAATCTCCCCTGGCGCAGCCTGAGACTGTGTCCTCTTGTCCTGGTACTGGCCGCCTGGGAGAAGAGACCAACATCCGTCTGTCTACAACCTCCCTTCAGGTAGTTGTAGAGAGCAATAAGGTCACCCCTGAGTCTCCTCTTCTCCAGGCTAAGCAACCCCAGCTCCCTCAGCCTCTCCTCACAGGGCTGTGTTCCAAACCCCTCACCAACTTTGTTGCTCTTCTCTGGACTCGTTCCAGCAAGTCAACCTCCTTCCTAAACTGAGGGGCCCAGAACTGGACACAGGACTCGAGGTGCGGCCTAACCAGTGCAGTGTACAGGGGCAGAATGACCTCCCTGCTCCTGCTGGCCACACTGTTCCTGATGCATGGCTTGGATGGGAGCACACTGCGATGGGTTAGGAACTGGCTGGAGGGCCGAGCCCAGAGAGTGGTGGTGAATGGTGCCACATCCAGCTGGCAGCCAGTCACTAGTGGTGTGCCCCAGGGATCAGTACTGGGCCCCATGCTCTTTAACATCTTTATTGATGATCTGGATGAGGGCATTGAGTCCATCATCAGTAAATTTGCTGACGACACCAAGCTGGGGGCAGAAGTTGATCTACTGGAGGGTAGAGAGGCTCTGCAGAGGGACCTCGGCAGGCTGGACAGATGGGCAGAATCCAACAGATGGGATTAGTCTTTTTTGAGATCAATATATATCCTCATAAACAGTCTTTACCAGCTCTTTCACCGAGTGAGGTTTTACCCAGCCTTGGTGTGCTAAAGTACTATCTAAATTATGCAGCAGAAATTTCCTCAGAGTATTTCTTCTAAAACACATGTGAATCTCTGTTTTCCCTTTGCAGATCTACAATAAAGCCCAACCACTTGTTAAAATATTTCAGTATTACAAACTTTTAAAAGTAACTTTCAGTGATGAGTAGTTATTCTTATGGGTGCATAGCTAAAAGCTGTTGAGCAGTAGATGTGAATCACCTCAGATGGGGAATTCACTGTTCATTAAGAGCATTTACCTTCACAATTTTCTATTCTGTCCCACTGTGGAAACTGTTTGAAATGGGTATGGAGACATACACTTTATTCATGGATCTCTGGGTAATTGTGGTCTCACCTCTATTTCAGTCAGCAAGTTAAGTTCTCCCTCTGTGAGACCAGAGCAGTAAAATTGGCCTAAAGTGCCTTGTTGCTGTTAGGACCATTGCTTTTTACTTCAGATTTTATGAAACTAAGCATTAATTCATTGCACTGAGAAACAAATATAAAGCATCACCTAGCCTACTCCCTTTGAGCCAAACATTCATAGTGAGGATTACAGTTTTTGTTTCAACATTGCTTTAAATTCACTAAACTCTTTCATGGCTTGGTATGTGGCTTAGTTTTGGGCTAATGGCTAATACACAGAACAATCAATTTCTAGGAAGATCTGTCACCTTTTTAGTTTTCCTTTTCTCTGTGGAAGAAAAAAAACACATTCTCCTTTCATTTCCACACAGAAGAAAGTAGAAGAGGATGAGAAGAGGATGTTGCTTGCTTTCTTCACATTGTTAACCAGGGATCAAATACACAGGGTACTTTTACCACCTGCAAATATAGTCTTTATTTCTTTTAACTAAGGAAACCATTTAAGGAGGAAGAGATGTAGCATATTTTATCACAGTTGGATAAATTAATGGCACGTTTCTTGGTTCACTATCTATTTTAAGCAGGAAGTTACTATGGCAGGAGCAAGAGGAACACACAGTATTCCACACCCACACCAGTGACTTCAGTACCAAGTAATCCCCAGTATTCAAGAATCCCAAAGCCTCTAGAATTGTGGAGGATTTCTATATAAGCAGATTAAGCTTTAGTGAACTTTTTTCTGCTATTTCTCCTTTCCTTTTCCCTCTTGGAAAGTATCAGTTTTATACTCAGGGAAAAAAAAAATGATGCTACCCTAAACATTTTATCTTGAATGTAAATGTTACTTTGTCAGGGTTATCTTGAAAAGCACATTTTCAATTACTAAATTACTCTAGAGTAAAAAATTTTTGACAAGAATCTTCTCTGTTCAGTCTGCAAGGAATTAGACAGACATAAGTAAAAAGCCATGTCTGCAAGCTGTTACAACAGTATCTCCCCAACACATGCTAATTTAAACATCGTTAATCAAGCTCAAGACATCAGACCACATGAGTGTTCACAGGAGCCCAAATTTTCATCAAAAGCTCTCTAAATACTTTATCACTGTCTGTACCCTTGAGGCACTGTGAGTTTGACACACAACTTTTGATTGCATGCAACCAAAACCAAAGCCCATTTTGGATTCACAGACTTGTCACCCCTTGCCACAATCTCCTAAGGCACAGATCTAGATGGCATGTGCCTAATGAACCTCAGACTGTGCAGTCAACAGTATCAAGATGAAGGCAAAGCTCTGCAGCTGTACCTTCTGCCATTCATGAAGAAGAACCCACCTGAAAGATTCCCATTTTAATACAATAGTCCAGCAGCTACAGTCAGGCATTGTATTTGGGGGAACATGAGTTAAATGCCCTCCTAAACAAACAAACAAACAAAAAACCAAACCAAACTAAAACAAACAAACAAAAAAACTCCCAAACTTATCTGTGATCCATGGTTTGCAATTCCCATGACAAGGCCTGACAATATTGAAAAGGGAGGGAGACCATGTCCTATTCACTCACCCTGCCAGCGCTGTAACATGGTGAAATTCAAAATGCAAGAACTATTGGGCCATGAGAAGGTAAGGAAGGGGAAGGTCAATTCTATAATCCAGCATCTGGAGCATTCAGAAGAGAAAGGGTAGGGATGACGTAAATGGGCTGAGACAGGCATGCTTTGAGACAAGTGACTCTCTGCTGTACTGTTCATGTGCCTAATGCAGGTGCCTAATCTTGATGTATGAATTTATGATGAGATATGTGTTCCCTAGGATCCCTCAGCCATCAGCACTTTTACAACGGGACATAGAATAGAATAGAATAGAATAGAAGAGAATAGAATAGAATAGAATAATAGAATAGACGAAGTTGGAAGAGACCTTCAAGATCATCGCATCCAACCCATCAACCAATCCAACACCACCTAATCAACTAACCCATGGCACCAAGCACCCCATCAAGTCTCCTCCTGAACACCTTCAATGATGGTGACTCCACCACCTCCCCAGGCAGCCCATTCCAATGGGCAATCACTCTCTCTGTGTAGAACTTCTTCCTAACATCCAACCTAAACCTCCCCTGGCACAGCCTGAGACTGTGTCCTCTTGTTCTGGTACTGGCTGCCTGGGAGAAGAGAACAACAATGCAAAACTTTTGTGCACTTGAGAACTCTACACAGAAAATTACTGCCTAATAACTACCGTATTTCACGCCTTGGATTATTTCATATGTAGTTTCCACAGACACACACAAACCCTAAATCATAGTTTAATTCTTCCACAGTGTTTCTCTAGTACTTTAGTTCTCATCTGAATTAAGCCTCAGTTCTATAACCAGACCCATATGGGCAGACAGCTATTCTGGTCACACAATGTTCTGGTCGTCACCAAACATGATGCATATCATTAGTCTGTTCATATAAATAGATCACATATTTGTGACAAATTAAACTCCACTATTATTAAAGTGATTAGAACAAGTGATTATTACCAAAAAGATTAAAATCATACATTTCTAGTTGTTTCACCTTTGCTATTCCAGCATGATGGCGAGTGTATGCAATACGGTATTTAGCACCAAACACCACCACATGCATGTCCTGGAAGAGGCATTAACAAGCCAGCTAAACCTGTTTTGGCCACTGCCCTCTCTCCTCCCTCTCTGTTGCAGGGTCAGGGTTTGAGGTCGAGGAGCCAATAGGCGGGTGCCATTAAAGCTGCCTGGTGGGGTGGAAGCTGGACCCCGAGCCTCATGTTTCAGAGAGGAACTGCATGTGTCAGAGTCTATGAGAGAAGGCATGTGCAGTTTGCTCACCAGACAAGATTTTGAACTGATTGGCGGGATTTGAATAGCTGATGAGCCAATGGGCCATTTAGTTTTCAAAAAGGGGATTTATAGGGGGTGATTTCAAGAGCCCACGTGTTCATTGTTCTTTGTTCTTGTCTCTCTCATCTTCTCCCCCTGTTCGTTAATGGGATTCAAGGCGGCGACAAGCACCTACTTGCTCATGTCTACAGGGCAATTAGCTTTTGTCCTTGCTGCACAGTGCCTAGATCTTCGTCACAGCAGCACATCTCCCCCTCTCTCACTTCCGCTGCTTTTGGATACTGCCCTTTTGGACTGTAAATACAAACTCAGACCATCGCTTCATTTAGCAAAGGTTTTGGTAGTCAATGGCTCAGCAGTTCATAACTTGCGCTAATTTACCTGGTTATTTCTAAGGTTTATAGCTTGTTTACCTCTTGGTTAGCTCTGCTGTGAACTCAAGGTGGTCCATCTTGCCACCCCAGGATAGCATTGCTGTTTGATTCCAGTTGTTCCTCTGTATTCCAAGTTCTGAATTTTCCAGACTGTTACTCCACTGTTTAATAGCATCCTGTTGTGTGTAATTTACCTGTCATTGACAGGGCAAATGAACCTGAATCAAATTGGCTCAACAATTAATTTTTTATTTTTAATAAAGTATATTCATATTTTCTCCTATTTCTGGCTTATCACTTTGATATAAAACTAAATTAATGCATTAAGACATTTCTGACACAGTTCCATGGCTACTCAATCACAGACTCATAGACTACCAGGTTGGATGTGACCTCAAGGAAAGGATAGAATAGAATAGAATAGAATAGAATAGAATAGAATAGAATAGACCAGGTTGGAAGAGACCTTCAAGATCATCGTGTCCAATCCATCATCCAACACCACCTAATCAACTAAACCGTGGCACCAAGCACCCTATCAAGTCTCCTCCTACATACCTCCAATGATGGTGACTCCACCACCTCCCCGGGAAGCCCATTCCAATGGGCAATCACTCTGTGTAGAACTTCTTCCTAACCTCCAGCCTAAACCTCCCCTGGTACAGCCTGAAAATGTGTCCACTTGTTCTAGTGCTGGTTGCCTGGGAGAAGAGACCAACCTCCGCCTGTCTACAGCCTCCCTTCAGGTAGTTGTAGAGAGCAATAAGGTCATCCCCGAGTCTCCTCTTCTCCAGGCTAAGCAACCCCAGCTCCCTCAGCCTCTCCTCATAGGGCTTGTGTTCCAAATCCCTGACCAACTTTGTTGCCCTTCTCTGGACATGTTCCAGCAAGCCAACATCCTTCCTAAACTGAGGGCCCCAGAACTGGACACAGGACTCAAGGTGTGGCCTATACCAGTGCAGCGTACAGGGGGAGAAGTACCTCCCGGCTCCTGCTGGCCACACTGTTCCTGATGCAGGCCAGGATGTCATTGGCCTTCTTGGCCACCTGGGCACACTGCAGGCTCATGTTCAGCCTACCATCGACCAGTACCCCCAGGTCCGTCTCTGCCTGGCCACTCTCCAGCCACTCTGACCCCAGCCTGTAGCTCTGCATGGGGTTGATGTGGCCAAAGTGCAGCACCCAGCACTTGGATTTGTTAAATGTCATCTTCTTGGACTCTGCCCATCTGTCCAGTCCGTCAAGGTCCCTCTGGAGAGCCCTTCTACCCCCTAACTGATCAACATCTGCTCCCAACTTGGTGTCATCTGCAAATTTGCATATGACTGACTCAATCCCCTCATCCAGATCACCAGTGAAGATATTAAAGAGGATGGGGCCCAGCACTGATCCCTGGGGGACACCACTAGTGACTGGCTGCCAGCTGGATGTGGCACCATTCACCACCACCCTCTGGGCTCGGCCCTCCAGCCAGTTCCTAACCCAGCACAGAGTGTTGCTGTCCAAACCACGAGCTGACAGCTTGGCCAGCAGTTTGCTGGGGGGGACAGTGCTTACCATGTGCACTCTACCCCGCAGTGTACATGTCACTGCCAACCAGTGCTTTCCTTCTTTGAGGATCTGTGCATGACCTCTCCCTAACCAGGCTAGCTGTGGATGACAAATGTAGGCATTGATTGCATTTGATGTGGAGAGTGTAGCAAAGATTATGATGGTTAAGAGGAGATACAAGGACCGAGTTTCTAGCTAAGGTATATCACACAGGCAAATACTAAAGCCCAAATCTGTATCTCTTGGTCTAGTTTTAAAGACATGAAAAGATTAATCTCATTCATGAATGACTTGCATTACATTTACAGAGATTTCAGTCTGAAGGGGGTGATCAGAAAACCCAGTAAGTGAATTAGATGAATTTTCTGCATTGATTCTAAGATAGGCAATAACATATTAGATTAGAAAAAGTGGGAGCTTGGGGGGTGGGAAAGCAAGGAAAAAGCACTATGTAGATGAAAGTTGCTGAAAAAATGCAGCCACTACTTCTTGCATATGTAACTGTGAACTCTTAAAAAGCATTTCTCTCTGCTGTAGGCAGCAACAACCTTTCCTGTCATGAGAATCTGCTTTATCTTGGAATAATACCCTGAAACTCATTTCCAGCACAGCCTACCTGCCTGTGGGGAAACATCAAATCTAGAAGATTCAGTGAGTGGAGTTTCCATGGAATTGTTTTTGCAAAGAAAAGATGTTTTTGACTTCACAGAAAATACTGCCAGTCTGTGACTATGAGTCAGAGGAGATCCGTTGAAAATGAGTTTCTTTTCTATGTTGCCACTACTTTTGCTAATACCCTGTCACACCGCAGTTCTGACAAATAATTCTTTGACAGGAGGCTGGCTTTGTTGTCTTTGAAACTCTTATTCTGCGGAGACTTGCCATGCAAACTTGTATTGAGACTCACTCACCCTTGTCATCTCTTAGCTTGCCATGTTTGTGAATTTCCTTCCTTCCCCAGTTCAGTAATGACCAGTCTTTTGTGTGAGACTTCCTCAGAATCACAGAACCACGGAATGGTTGATGGCAGAAGGGACCGCAGGAGGTCACTGTCCAACTCTTTTGATAAAGCAGCATCATCTACTAGTCAGTTGCCCAGGACCAAATTTAGACAACTTAGGAATATCTTCAAGGATGGAGATTCTACAACTTCTCTGGACAACCTGTGCCAGTGCTCAGTCACCCTCACAGGTAAGAAGTGTTTCCTCATGTTTGAAGGGAGCTTCTGTGTTTCAGTTTGTGTCCATTGCCTTCATTGGACTATCTCAAATATGTCCATGACTCTCTTATGCTGAGGAGCCCAGAACAGAAACTCAGGTGTGGCCTCACCCCTCTTAATGCAGCCCAGGTTACCATCATCTTTTTTGGTTTTGGTTTTGGTTTTGGTTTTGGTTTCTGCCAGGGCACATCATTGGCTCATATTTCACTTAGTGTCCATCAGGAGTTGCAGTCATCAGGAGTTGCAGTTCCTTTTCTGTAAAGCTGCTTACTAGCTGGCTGGCCCCCAGCAGGTACTGGTGTCTGAGATTGCTTCTCTTAAGGTATAGGCCTTTGCACTTATGGAAATTCATGAGGTACCTGACAGACCACTTCTCCAGTCTGCTGGGGTCTCTCAGCACTCCTCTCAGCTCCACATCATGAGCAAACTTGCTGAAGGTACACACTGCTCCATCATCCAGATCACTGACAAAGATACACAGTAATACTCTTTTCCCATTATGCTGGACCTTGTTTAAACAAAACACAACATGGACTTGAAGTCATGTCGGAAAGAAACTACTTCACCAGAGCAGTTAAGCTATACTAGAGCTTAGAGCTTCTGGGGCATTACATATACACTGTGTGGTGATCCTGGGCACCCTATCTCATTTAGGAGACTCAAAAAAAACTGGGGATGGGTTGTGAACACTACTCCACAAGTCAGAAAATTATATTGCACGATCACATGGGTAATGTCAGTAAGCGAAGCCTGAAGAATGCTGTCCCTGACAGCCTCTGCACTGTCAACCTGTAATATTACTGTCATCCTGCCAAAGCAAAACACTGAGGAACACTGAGGGATTCATGATACTAGCATTCAGACTCACATCAAGGAGCAATTTTGTTGACAATTGTGTCCTTGTCTCACTTCTCAGCTGAGCAGAATTTAATTAAAAGACATTTCCGGAGAACATTTGATCACTGTTCAAATAATCCTCAGTTTGCAGGCACAGTGTACTGAGGGAGCTTAACTCTCTGCCCTTGCCCGCCCTGCATTCCCATGCTATTTGACTTGACTGCAGCTGTGTAGCTGCATAAACTCACCTCTTCAGATTGGGTGTGACAAGTCTCTGTTCCATAAGAAGCAGAGTCCATTGAATGACTAAAGCATGGCCTCACCTTCACTTGGGTACGGAATTGAATTTGGTATTGGCACAATCACTTGGTTGCATAAACCAAATATTTGCCATTACACATACCACAATGGTTCACTTGCTAATGCTACTGCTGCTGCTTGCAAAAAATTCGGCAGTTGCACTTCTCCAGATGTGCTACTTAGTGGCCATTTAGGATCGAGCATTTCCATCTTCTGCCTTGTAAATTTTTATAGTCCTCACCCTTGTACATAATGAAATCGTGGTAGCTGACATTGACAACATATTTACCAACTTTCAGCTGTGTTGGTCCAATGTGTGCTTAAGGAATCCCTTATGAGGGAGCTGAAGAAAGGAAGAACTTGCATTCAAGAACAGTGATTAGTGCTGTGGGTTTGCTGTGAAGCATTAACTTGTCAGCCATGCACAAGCCAACAGTATTTTTGTTCTCTCCTCCCTGCGAGGGGTATTGTTTCAAATAGGGTCATCGGTTTGCAAGTCTGGCATCTACTTATCATTGTTTACAAATCTTACAAGACCCCCATTAGAATAATGGATCCTGACACAGATTTCCTAATTTGCTGTAGGATATAACTCATTTGGACAACTGTAATCATACTCCAAATGCTGCTTTGAAAAAAAAAATGGCTGCATTGATCTGAGATGTAATCTGTATCTGTGATGGTATAAATAATATGTCCTGTGAGATGACAGCATTAGTATTTGATTAAAAAGTCCTTCTACAACTGCTTACATGAGCTGTGGAACGTAAAAACAACCTGCAGCAAAACAGAGTATGAAAAAAATAGAAGTGGACATACAAATAACCTTTAAGAAACCTTTAACCATTTCAACGTTTCATAAGCTGCACTTCTGCTTAAGATTTTGGCCTTTGAACTGCAGGTTTGCTGCCTTGCATAGCGTTTAAATGATGCTTGCTGCCAGCCTGAAACCTGATCAGTCATTTTCAACAAAATCAAATTACTTTGCTTGAGGGATCACATTTGTCAACATCTGAGGTTTGACAATCCCATTGCTTCATTTTAAAGGCTGTTTGTCTCCTGAGCATCGACATGCAGGAGATCCAGCGTTCCCAAAGTAAGTGCCTCTCTCTCTTTACTCACTGTATTGAAGGCAGGGAACTTTCAAAGGGCAGTCCAATCTGCCCAGTTCAATTGGTTGTCTTAACGGTGTTGTGGATGATGGCGCAGGTAATATACCACTGCCTCTGCACTAGTGGTTAGAGCACTGAGTGAAGAAGTAGTAACCTGAATTCCTAGGTTTATGCTTCATGAAGGAGTTACACCAAGGCGTTAGGAAAAGGTCTAATCAGTAAAACAGAGAAGCACTTGTCCTTTCCAAAAGGGTCAGGCTGCTGTGGCCCCTGGGCAGCAAGAGACACCAAATCTCAAGGTGAAAAGAAGCCTGACTTTCAGCTCGTGGTTGCCACATTTATTGGAGAGGAAGGAGGGCAAGTAAACAGCCTAAAGTCTGGTCTCTCCTTCTGAATCTATTTCTTCACTTTTATTCCAAGACAATCTAATTTGAGAGGTGAGGAAGCTGCATCTGGAAACTCAATTCCAGTAAGCTGTGCTAAGTTGCAGCAAAATTGTACCACATGGGAGGAAAAAGAAAGGAGCTGTAGGAGGTTAGATAGAGTAGTGATAGTTCATGTAGGAGTCTGTAACTTTGGAGACTGTAAGCTGTAAACTCAGGAGTGTGTAAGACAGAGAGGGCAAACAGGTAAAAAGAAAACTGAATGTATTTCTGAAGGGCACTTTAGTGGAAAAGTGTTGTTTGACTGTATTTCATGTCACTTTAATTAATAGCAGTAGATGCTTCCATTGGAAAACTGTAAGTGTTACTCGAATCTGATGAACGTGCTGCCCTTATGCAGAGGTAGACAGGCCTGCTCCTTAAACACACCAGGGCTTCTGCGTTCTAGAAAAATGCCAATTGTTTTGGGCCACCAAAATAGGCATTTTGTGGGTTATAGAAAGATGTCAGAGCAAAGAAGAAAGATGTTTGGGAAGTGACAGTTTTTTTCCTGACTGCATCTCTGTCTTTAAATCAGTAAAATCCATAAGCCTGTAAATGGCAGTCTCTTCAGTTTCCAGTAACCTCAAGGGACTGATGAGCTAGTATCAGGTCCTAAGTGTGTGCATTATTGTATCTTAGGTTAAGAAAAAAAAGAGTATTTATTTAAATGCACTCCTATTATACACCAGCTTTTGCTTTTGTAATAAAAAAGCATGCACAAAACTCATACAGTGACACCATTTCTTCTGGACTGCTGAGCAAACAGAACGTGCTCTATGTTTTAAAGAACACATATGAAATGGTGATGAGGGCATGCAGGTGTGAGCCTGACATTTAAAAAAGGGCAATTGCAACTGTTTTGGTTTTTTTTTTTTTTCCTTCTAGCTACTGTTGTTGGGTTGGTTTTGTTTGTAACTATTTCATCTCTATGTATATATTCTGGCTACATTATGCCATATCATTATCCTCCCAGGAAAACAGATTCATCATACACTATGGTGCAGTCACCCCTGGGAATATTATAAGGAACTCATCAGCTAGACAGAAAGCAAAAAAGTGTGACATGTAGGAAACTGATTCACCAAGGACAGATGCGTGATCGCCAGTGATGCACTGTGCCACTTGAAGGAAGATATGGAGGAGTTCTGAGACAGCGTGCTGGTAAGCTCATTTCTCATATTATCATGTTAATGCAAAATGTAAATGCTAGGACAAATACAGAGCAACCACAAGAAGCCATTAGCTGGATGAACAGGTGATGCTGTACAGCTCCATTTCTGTTGGCAGGACTGCAGAAGGCTTGATGAAACAGGCTCTGCTAGTCCACAATGCCCACAAATAGGCTAGAAGCAATACAATTTGCAAATTATCTGACCCTCAGGCTGCTGTGATGGGAAAGTCAGCAGGTTCCAGCTGCTGACAGTTCAGCTGCTCAGAGCTGCTCAGCAGCATGAGAAAGTACTGCCAGACCTCAGTGCTCTACCATAAAGAGCTTTTCCCTCAGACAGAAGCAATGAGCATGAATGACTACAGCCTTACAGTAGTCCAAGAGATGGAAAATGAAATCAGTTTAATTTCAGATTGTCTGCAGGAAATGTCCAAAGAACAGCAAAACTCTTTAATGGTGATGCAAAGCAGATGAGATACAAAATCTCTGGAGGAGTAAGTGAGTGCTAAGCCCCACAGTATGTTATGAGCTTCGAGTTGCAATATCTCTTCCGTGTCAAATTTGAATTGTAGGTGAAAATCAGACAAGCCCTAGAAACAAGCTCAAGCAGCTGAAGAAGCTACTGCCCTCACAGATAAGTTTCTGCCCCAAGGAATCCTACTGTGTTCCCATTCAAAATAATCACAGTAGTCCAAATCACCTAGACAATGTATTTCATGTCAGGGTGTGGCTGTAAGATCTTGCCCAACAAACAGTTGCCCTGGACAGAAAGAGAGTTGATAAAATAAGAGCTGTTTTATTCTTCCAGGTTCGAGATCCAAACTGTGGATACATTTAAGGATTGCAGAGAAAAAGCTTGCCTCTTCTATTTTTTTTTTTTAATTGATTTTTTTTTTCTTTATTTCCTCCCCCTCTGCCAGAAGACAGAAGTTATATTTTTTCTGGGTCTTGTTCCAAAAAATATGGTTTTGTCTGGAATACTCCAGGCCATCCTTCCTCTCAGAGCCTCAAATGGTCAGAAGTGCAGAAATGACTGAGAATGTAAAACAATTTTCTTAGACAAATGGTTTACAGTTACCAAAGTAGCAAGTGAAAATCCCAGTAACTTCAACAGTGCATGGAGTATTATCTTTGTCTAGTTAATGACATATGCAGCAAGTGCTGTTTGAAAAATAGTTAGAGTCTTAAGTTACCCTAAAGATCACAGATTTGCAAGACTGGAAGGTCATAGAATCATAGAATCAATAAGGTTGGAAAAGACCTCAAAGATCATCAAGTCCAACCTATCACCCAACACCTCATGACTAACTAAACCATGGCTTCAAGTATCACAGTATCACAGTATCACAGTATAACTAAGGTTGGAAGAGACCTCGAGGATCATCAAGTCCAACCTGTCTCGACAGACCTCATGACTAGACCATGGTACCAAATGCCATGTCCAATCTCCTCTTGAACACCTCCAGGGACGGTGACTCCACCACCTCCCTGGGCAGCACATTCCAATGACGAACGACTTGCTCAGTGAAGAACTTTCTCCTCACCTCGAGTCTAAACCTCCCCTGGCACAGCTTGAGACTGTGTCCCCTTGTTCTGGTGCTGGTTGCCTGAGAGAAGAGACCAACCCCTTCCTGGCTACAACCACCTTTCAGGTAGTTGTAGAGAGCAATGAGGTCACCCCTGATCCTTCTCTTCTCCAGGCTAAACAATCCCAGCTCCCTCAGCCTCTCCTCACAGGGTGCCTCTCCTCATAGGGTGCCTCATCCAATCCTTTTTTGAACACTTCCAGGGACGGTGACTCCACACCTCCCTGGGCAGCACATTCCTGTGTGTCTTTTCTTTCATTACAGGACCAAATATAGACTATCCTTCACTAATTCTTGTCCGGAAAGAGCTTCAATAAGAGGAATTCCACAGCCTTCCAAAGCAAGTTTAACTTCCTAAGTAAGTTTAGCTATTTTTACAGTCTTCTTTCCTAATATTGCACCTAAATTCTTTCTACCTCAAATTAAACTGATTCATCCTTGTCACTTTGGTGGAGTGGAGAGTAAGTGATCACTTTGTACCCACTGTTACATATTTGAAGACTATTATCACAACTCCCTTTTCTATACTATCTTGTTTCCTTCATTTCTTTCCCAAGGAGTTTGGGCTTTTTTAGACCCCCATCATTCTTTTTGCTTCTTCTCTGAACCTTTTCTCGATTTGTCAATGCCTTTTATACAAGTGTGCAGCCCAAGAATGAATGCAGAAGTACAGCTGAGACCTTCCTAGTGACAAGTAGAGCAGAATAATTGACTCCCATGCCTTACACATAATTTCTGTTAATTCACCTCCAAATGAGATTGCCCTTTTTTTGCAGCAACAGTATATTGTTAACTCAAATGAAATTGTAGCTAACCTAACCACAGTTTCCATTTCACATCTGTACGTTTGATTTTCTTTCTCCATTGGAGTATTATGTGCTTACTATTACCACTGTATTGACAAATTCTACTTGATTGATGCCAGATCATTTGTCCACCTCATCAAGCTGATTTTGAATTTGCATTATGTCATCCAAAATTCTTGCAAATTCCAGTGTGGTATCTTTCATGAATGTGCAAATGCCATTGCTTTCTTCTGTCATCCAAGGCATTAGTGATAGTACCAAAGAATACGATACCCAAGGATAAGCTTTGTTGGATAGATCATGATAGGGTCTGTGAAATTACTTTGTATTTTCATATCACAAACCATTTTGTCAAAGTCCATCATCCTTGGATGTTGAGAGTAGGCTATACTTACACACACTAATGTAGATCCGGCACTACTAGAAACTGGAACAATGGCTTCTCAAAGTCTGAACTGAGCCATTCATCTTAGTGAAATATTAAATATGAAGTTTCAGGACAATTAAATGTCAACATTAATTTTCACTGATGATCAACTTTGCAGAATCAAGCTAATGTGCTTGTAATTTCTCTTATAATGTACAATAATGAGGGGTCTGCACACCGACAGCTAATTGCCATTGGGTATTTTAGAGTGATTCCTCACCTAATTGCCAAACACTCCCAGTTTTGCTATAGTCATTTTTCCAATAATTTAGCAATTTGTACATGCTGAAATTAGAATAAATATTCTTAATGTACTTCTGAGCATTTTTGATAGCAGTTCCATCATGGCTACAATCCATACAATTAAATTATGTTTGGAAACACTTCAATATGTTAATGTCATAGGAATTGATCCTAACTATACACCAAGCCTGACTGGAAGTTAGAATTGAACTTCAGGGCTGTATTTTCACTGATTTCAGTTGGCCTCAGTTTGGACTGTTAGACCAAAGTTTGAAACTTAAATACATGTAGTTAGTTGTGGTTGTAAAATTTAGTGCCAACACAGCAACAATTAAGATGTTATTTACAGAGGAATTTATCAAAATGGGATGGTTCTGTGGGTGATAGAATAAAGCTGCTAAAGGGTTTTTAATACTCATACCAGCATTCATTTTAAGACTATAAATCATTGCAATTTAATGACCTTGAACAGGAAATAAATTTTCAACATAAGCAATATTTTGCCTAGGACACAGAACACTTGGTGAGCCAGGTTCCTTATATTGACTCCTGCTTAGAAAGCCAGTAGAGTTAAAGTGAGGCTGATCTTGTCTGCAGACCAGGAATGAGAACATAGGTGGCTGTTTAGCTGGTATGCAAGTTCAGCTATCTTGGAAGACCCACAGAATACTTTAATTTGTTTAGTAAATATAAGAGAAGAAGAAAAAAAAGTAAGCATCAGTAAATGGGAGGTACCAGCTATAGGTGTGCAGGAAGCTCTGGAGTTTCTCAGTTCTCCTAATTTCACCAACTGATGCCATGATGTGTAAACATGCCAACACAATGAGGTCCAGTATAGCATATGTGAAAAACTGCTGACCTTGAAAACTGAAGGGGCAAAATTGGCATGGAATTCAACAATTCAATCTGTAAGACCATATATTTAGGGAAATAGTGGAAGAAGAGGACACAGTCTCAAGCTGTGCCAGGAGAGGTTTAGGCTGGATGTTAGGAAGAAGTTCTTCACAGAGAGATTGCCCATTGGAATGGGCTGCCCAGGGAGGTGGTGGAGCCCCCATCACTGGAGGTATTTAGGAAGAGACTTGATGGGGTGCTTGGTGCCATGGTTTAGTTGATTAGATAGTGTTGGATGATAGTTAGGACTCGATGATCTTAAAGGTCTCTTCCAACCTGGTTAATTCTATTCTATTCTAATTCTATTCTAGTGGTATTTTTGTTACTAATGAGAATCTCACCATAGGGAAAACACAGGGGAGGAGGAAAATCAGACTATGCCTGACAGCTTCTGAGGACTGTATGCAGACAGTATGACGGAAAGGCAAGTGTGTTCTGAAGCTCCAACCAAGAAATTCCAAGTAAAGCTAGGAAAGTATGAATGTCTCTGCACAAAGTGTTAGGGACAATTCATCTGGGGCAGGTGCATGAGATGCTGGTCACCTGTGCTGAAGCCAAACAAATCTTAGTTGATCCATGGGTGAGAAGATGCTAATGCAATGATCAAGAGGACAAGAGCCTAGACTATCTTGGTTTAATTTTTAAAGAAAACAAACAGGAGAGGGATAACTGCAAGTAAATATTGACAACAGAACTCTCAAAAGCCTAATAAACCAAATAGTTCTATCAGAAGAACCACAAGATTCCAATGGTCTGCTAATACAGATAGCTTTTAAGTCCAAATAAGGTCTGAAAGTAAAAAGTGAGCTTGTGACATAGTCTTTCAGTGGAACTGTGAAGCAATGGGGTGCTTGGTGCCAAGGTTTAGTTGATTGGATGGTGTTGGATGATAGGTTGGACTTGATGATCTCAAAGGTCTCTTCCAACCTGGTCTATTCTATTCTATTCTACTCTATTCTATTCTATTCCATTCCATTCCATTCCATTCCATTCCATTCCATTCTATATATCACAACCACTTTTAAAACAGAGTTCAATTAATTTTATGCAAGACTTAGATGACATGATTGCTGATAACAGCAGGGTGTTGGAGTTGGGGAGTCCATATCTGGCCTCAATAAAAAAAATCCTGATCACTTCACTTCTTCACCCTGAAAAACATCTATTGACTTCATTAACAAGGGCTGAAGCTGAGCAACTGGGAGAAGATGTTTTGTTTCTATAAAACATTCATCAAGGAGACACTCCAAAGTACACTGTACTTTAGAGCTCTTCTCTGTATGATAATTGAATTTGATTCAAAGTGTTTCCAGTTTAACCTAACTATTAGTTGAGGAGAAAATGACCAGCTTAACCTGAAACAAGTGACTGGAACAGAACTTAATGGTAGCTTATCATTTAGAATATAGACATTCATTCCCCCCAGTCAGGTACGAGGAATGTTGATGACTACTTCAATATCATCCATGGGTGCTGGCTAGGGCTGAACTCATCTGTGTGGTGTCTTGGGTGGTTGAGGGTCTTGCCTCTGGCTCTAGGGGGAATGCAAAAATGGTGGTGATGGAGCAGAAATTTTTAGGCAATATGGTAGATGGTGTGGAGGGAGCAGGGGCTGCTTTGGAAAGATGAAGTGGGGGGGTGAAAGGGTAGGAAAGGAGGGTGGAGCAGGAGCTGCTTTAGGAAGATGAAGGAGGCTGGTGGTGGTGGAGAAGCAGGAGCTTCCTTAGGGAGGTTAAAGGGGGTGGTTTGGGGGGAAGGCAGGGGGATCAAACCAGATGACCTCTAGAAGCCACTTCCAACTCCAGTGGTTCCATGACACTATGCCTCTATGATGTTGTTCCAAGCCCCTTGCCATGGGCAGGAACACCTTCCACCAGACCAAGTCAGCATCTTTAAGGGCATATTATTATTTTTACTGTACATAGAAATCAAAACATAATATGGTAGGATGATGAACTGACGAATTTTGGATTTGAAGCTACCTTCATTTGAAAATAAGGTCTTCTGTATATTGGCATAAAAAATGAAATGATCACATGAAATTCAAGAGTGAATAAAAATTACTGGCATAAGAACCACTTAAAATCCTGATGACTCTGTGGAAGGGGTTTGGCCTAGAAGAATTTGTTTTCTGCTAAACTAATGACTTAGAGGAAGGTTGTGAATGGCTTCAGTTTTGTGAGGACATTGCACAGAATTAGTTGTTGGCCTTAGTCTAGTAATGAGAAACCTGTGCATACTGACCTGAATGGGATCTGAATACATTAGAGGGGAGAAAACCCACCCAAAACTGTGATACATACAGCAGAACAGCCTTTGAGGGAAATGTTTGTAAGAAAGTCCTAAACAAACAGGCTGCAAGAGACAAGTAAAACAACACCTTCTGCATCCATAAGCCATGGGAGAATTATTTGTTGGCCTCTAAACTTCACATATACATAAATCATACTGATACAGAGGTGATGATGGTCTCAAAGTAATCATCTGCACATTTTGTGAGCAAGTAGTCCTCAAGAACATATCCTTTCCACTGCAGCACAGATTGCATGCACTTGTAAATGAGAAATCATTCAGTAGTTTATGCATGAGGATACTTCTATGATCATTTTGAAGGGTGAAGAGGCTTAATCAGAAGCTGTAGTCTACTGTGAGATATCTAAAACCTGTTCCCCCCCCCCCTTTATTTTGGTGTATTCCCAATGACAACACCCATAGAAAGTTTTTAATTTACAAGCACACTTACTCATTGGGTAGTCTCTACATCTTTGTGCCCCTGGCCAGATCTTATCAAATCAGCAGTGACACACTATGCAAATACCTCATGTTTTGTTTTGATTTCCATACTTCAGAAACCAACCCTTCTGCATTTGAATAATCTAGCTGATGCTTAGAATGAGATTGTTAGGTTGATTAGATGGTGTTGGACTTGATGATCTCAAAGGTCTTTTCCAACCTAGTTAATTCTGTATTCTATATTCTTAGCCCCCTGGTTTAGATGCTGTGTAATTTCTGATAATGACCCAGATGTTTCCCTTCTCTATAGCATTAAAGGAGTAAAATGGGGGAAGGAACCAGTATCATCTAGAGTTCCTTATCAGGAAGGTCAGGCAAATAGATCACTTAAATCTTTAATGAAAGAAAAATGCTACATTTTTACCAGTGATGAATCAAATATGAACGCTAATATGCAGTTCTTCATATCTGCCTTTTAAACATCCAGCTTTGAAATGGCAATGAATATTGTGTCCAGTTCTACCTACTCCCCAAAATCTCTTCATAATAACCTTCCACTGTTTATCCTGTAAATAAGTTTAATGAATTGCACTTTGCTGCTAGCAGCCACCTTCTGCCTAAAGATCAGCTCTCCGGATTGAAAAGAAAGGATGGTGGAAACAAGCTCTTCCAAACCATATCACTTCATGGGAATTCAAAATTCATAAATGCACTGAACAATTCTCCTCTCTGTGTTAAATAATATGCTTTGTGTTGTTGATTCAGTACCCTGACATATCTTAAGAGCGATTTCTCTGTGGCCAGCAATGCCAGCATGTAGCTTCCCGCTTGAGGACACCTTGTCTCTTTAATGTGAACGGACGCATAGCACTCGTAATTTCTGTTGCTGAACCATCAGCCTTGTCAAAAACCATAATAATGGCACAGGGCTTTTTATTGATGAGCCTGTGAACTTTGTGACAAATCCTCAGGACCATCAGTGACTATATGATCTGGGGGATGTAAAGAGATGTAATGAGCTATGATGCAAGAAAAGGTGTGGCAGCCTCTGAAGCATAAGGCCTACTAAAAACAGAAAAGACACTCTGCAGAGCTATTTTTATATGAGTTAATAAAAGAATGCATGCTATTTTGACTTCCTAGGCTGTCTCCTTTACAGAAGGACTGACAGGGCCCAAGAGTGTAGGCGTTTCTTTATTACCCTGCATCAGTTATGATTACACTTGGTGAATATAAAACACAAAGTGATTTATTTCATGTGAGGATATAAAAAGACCAGATCATCTCACAAAGCTAGGCTGAAACTGCTGTGGTAGGTAGTTAGCAAAAGAACGAAGGGAGCTTGTTGTGGTGAACTTCAGGATTTGGTTTAGTGGGCACAGTGGCGTTGGGTTGACAGCTGGACTTAATGATCACAGAGGTCATTTTCAACCTTAATAATGCTATGATTCTATGGTATGTATCATCTCCTTAGTGCATGGCTTCAGTGAAGGCAGGAGGTTTCATCAGCTTTTGGCCAGTGGTATCTTGGAGACTTTTCAGTTTGGTCAGGTAGAACAGTTCATTAAATCAGTTGGCTCAGCAGGCAGTTCCTGAATCCCACCTCCAGCAGACCCCTGCTGCTGCCTCCTCTCCCATACAGTCTGATTATCAGGATTTGGCTCGTGAAATGCCTTCTCTATCATATTACACCCTGGCCTGCAACAGATAGGACCCATACCCTGCCCATCTATTCTTTACCTCCCTTTGCTCTGCTCCTGGACCTGTCTCACAACAAGAATGTGTGAGTACCCACATAAATTCTCCTCAGCACAACTTCTCCTCCACTGCTGCTGCAGGGCACAAAGCAATGCCTGTATGCCTGGCTTTGTCCGTTCTCCCAGCAAGACCGTTGTGTTGAACAAGGACACAGGGTGAAGATGAGGAAAGAGACTGAATCTTTCCACATTACCTGGATCTAATTGTGGGATAAGAGAAGCATCAGAGGTTTTACAGAATAAGTAGAATTGGCTACAAATGCTAAAATTGTTCTCATGAGCCACAGCTGAGATACTGCAGATCTTTACCTGCTTCTTAGTCTGAGTGAAAAGCAATATATACTTGTGAATTATTATAGATATAAGCAACAACCTACCCTTCCATAAATTTTATGAACAGTGACTTTGCAGTAGAATCTCATCAGTACTGCAAGAAGTTAGAACAACATTTGAAATTAATGTATGACACCTTGTTGAAGCAAGAATGAGAATTATTTTCTCAGTACCACTGAAAAAAAGATCATTTTCACTCTGAGTCAAAATACAGGTGCCATCACTTGAAGCCACCAGTGCAAATTTCCAGGACATGAGGTGGCAAAACCAGCCTTTCAAATGACAACTGAAGCTTTATCTACGTAGCAATAGTAATGGGGAATGATAAACTAGGGGGACACCTACAGGGAGCATTGAACCACATATAGACTGATAACAATTTAAATCTTAACAAGATGAGTTCAATATTTAAAGTGGAAGCAAAATCAACAAGACTTTACATTTTGCCATTGTTACTATGGAAGTGACTATTTCCCTCTACTGCACACAGGTGAGGTGACATCAAGAATGCAAAGTTCAGTTTTGATTTCCTCCCCAGCTCAGTAGGAGATTGAAATTAACAAAGTAAGAGACACTGAGATGATCAGGAGTTTGGAGTACATGATGTATGAGGATGGACCCAGGCATGTGAGTTTGTTGAGGGAACCTAGCTGAAATCTACTGTTCTGCAAAGCGCACAGGGAAGGGGCAAGAGGCAATAGTCACAAGTTGCAATACAAGATAGTGCAGTTGTATAAATGAAAAAGTCTTCAAAATGTCAGGTGAGCACATGGCCCTGGCTGCAGCATTTCCCTCCTTGGAAACTTTCAATGCTTGCTGGATGAAATCTGAGCCACCTGCTTCAGCTATGAAACTTGATCTGCTTTGAGCAGGAGGTTGGAGTAAGTACCTCCTCCAAGGGCCCCTTCAAACCTAAATTATTCTGTGATTCCCCTAGAGAAAAATTAAATACAATTCACAATCTGCTTGCAAACAACAAAATTGTTCTTGGAATACCCAGAGACCCAGCAGTTTATACTAAAATCACCCTTTCCTCAAGATCAGAATTGCCCTATTTATAAGGCAGTTGTGTACCAGCATATCACATAATGAAAGGCAGCACAAACTGAACTTAAAACTCCTGAATGGTGAGACAAAGAACACTGAACTGGCTGTGCCATTCACTTATATAGCAAATTAAATTTTCAAAACCCTCAGCTTTTGTAATTCCTGGAAGGCTGTTGAGAATTTCTTGCTTTTTACCTGAATTCTGCTCCATTTTTCTCCCCTAAACTATGTGACTTGTTTCTTGTGAGCAAGAACCCAAGCTCCCACTGGGGAGAAAAAAAATTTAAAATCATCTTAGTAGCATCATTTGATAATTCTTAATTTTTTATGTGAACATTCAGATCTGGAGTTTCCATGGACTACTGCCAACCAACCATATTAAAAACCACCCAAACAGAACAATGGAATGCAGCATCATATAATTTCTTCTGGTTAAAAAAAAAAAAGAGGCAGATATAAACAGCATCAATTAGAATTAATCTTTCATCTCTGTGATGCAGTTGAAGGTCATGGAGACACTACTGACTCAGAAGAATAGTGAGGAGGTGATTTGGAACAGTCAGCATGGCTTCACCAAGGGCAAATCCTGCCTGACAAACCTGGTGGCCTTCTATGAACAGGCGACAACATTAATAGATGAGGCGCGAGCAACTGACGTCGTTTACCTGGACCTGAGCAAAGCCTTCAACACTGTCCTGCACCACATCCTGGTCTTCAAACTGGTGACACATGGGTTTGATGGGTGGACCACTAGATGGATAAAGAACTGGCTTGATGGCCGCACCCAAAGAGTGGCTGTCAATGGCTCCATGTCCCAGTGGAGGCCAGGGACAAGCTGAGGCCCTCACGGATCAGTCCTGAGACCCATCTTGTTCAATATCTTTGTGGGTACCATGGACAGTGGCACTGAGTGCACCCTCAGCAAGTTTGCTGATGACAGCAAGCTGTGTGGTGCAGCAGACATGCTGGAGGGAAGAGATGCCATCCAGAGGGACCTTGACAGACTGGAGAGGTGGGCACAAGCCAACCTCAGGAGCTTCAACAAGACCAAGTGCAGGGTCCTGCATCTGGGTTGAGGCAATCCCAGGCACAAATCCAGGCTGGACAGTGACTGGCTGGAAAGCAGCCCTGAGGAGAGAGACTTGGGGGTGCTGATGGATGAGAAGCTCAACAGGAGCTCTCAATGTGCACTTGCAGCACGGAAAGCCAATCAGATCCTGGGCTGCATCAAGAGAAATGTGGCCAGCAGGTCAAGGGAGGTGATTCTCCCCCTCTCCTCAGCTCTGGTGAGACCCCACCTGCAGTGCTGCCTCCAGTTCTGGAGCCCCTATTACAAGAGGGATGTGGACATGCTGGAAGGTGTCCAGAGAAGGGCCACGAGGATGAGCAGAGGGCTGGAGCACCTCTCCTGTGAGGACAGACTGAAGGAGTTGGGGCTGTTCAGTCTGGAGAAGAGAAGGCTCCCAGGTGACCTCATTGTGGCCTTCCAGGATCTGAAGGGGGCCTACAAGAAGGCTGGGGAGGGACTGCTCAGGATCTCAGGTAGTGCTAGGACTAGGGGGAATGGAATGAAGCTGGAGGTGGGGAGGTTCAGGCTGGAGGTGAGAAGGAAGTTCTTCCCCATGAGTGGTGAAGCCCTGGAATGGGTTGTCCAGGGAGGTGGTTGAGGCCCCGTCCCTGGAGGTGTTTAAGCCCAGGCTGGCTGAGGCTCTGGCCAGCCTGATCTAGTGTGGGGTGTCCCTGCCCATGGCAGGAGGGTTGGAACTAGATGATCCTTGTGGTCCCTTCCAACCCTGACTGATACTATGATAATGCTCACTTTATGCTTACTTTATACTTTGAAACAACATAGGATTGTCCAACCTTAGTGGGGCAAGGCAGCTAAATAATGTCTAAGTAATCTTTGGTCATCAATTAGTATGTAACTGAAATTAACTTTCTCAGTATACTTGCATTTACTACAAAAAATGGCTGGATTCACTTTTAGTATATGACACCATTTGACAATCAAACTTGTATTTATATCCCTTAATGAAAAATACAGTGAAAGGTTGTTAAAATAAAGTAATTTTACAGTTGGCTGTCTTCAGGAATCACTTAATCCTCACTTCGAGTCTAAACCTCCCCTGGTGCAGCTTGAGACTGTGTCCCCTTGTTCTGGTGCTGGTTGCCTGGGAGAAGAGACCAACCCCCTCCTGGCTACAACCACCTTTCAGGTAGCTGTAGAGGGCAAAGTACTACAAAACGTTTCCAGTAACACTTATGTTTTCATTAGACATCTACCCAAAAGTTAAAATCTGCTGATGACTCACATTAATTTACAGTTATGTGAAATCACTTTATTCTTTCATCTTCCAAAATCATATGATTTCAGCAGGAAAGATTCAAGGTATTTCTCTAGTCCCATTTTGCTTTCATTTCGCAGCACCATCCCAGTAAAGGAGTGCACTGACCCACTGTGGCTAATGTATCTGAAATATCTTATTTAATACAGATAATTAGAATAGAGTAAACCAGGTTGGAAAAGACCTTTGAGATCATCAAGTCCAACCTATTTAGGGGACACAGTCTCAAGCTGCACCAGGGGAAGTTTAGGCTCGAGGTCAGGAGAAAGTTCTTCACCGAGTGAGTTGTTCATCATTGGAATGTGCTGCCCAGGGAGGTGGTGGAGTCACCATCCCTGGAGGTGTTCAAGAGGGGATTGGACGTGGCACTTGGTGCCATGGTCTAGTCATGAGCTCTGTGGTGACAGGTTGGACTCAATGATCCTCGAGGTCTCTTCCAACCTTAGTGATACTGTGATAATCCAACACCATCTTATCAACTAAACCATGGCACCAAGTGCCCCATCTTGCTCCTAAACACCTCCAGTGATGGTGACTCCAACACCTTCCTGGGCAGCCCATTCCAATAGCTCTTTCTGGGAAGAACTTCTTCCTAACATCCAGCCTAAACCTCCCCTGGTGCAGCTTGAGACTGTGTCCTCTTGTTCTGGTGCTGGTTGCCTGGGAGAAGAGACCAACCCCCACCTGGCTACAAATTTTTTCTTATTTATGGTGAATTAAACTCTATGGTTGCCACGTCCCCAGACCCATTCATAACACTTCACTAGCACACAGAGTTCTTTCAGTAAGCAGGTTGTAAGACACAGGAATACATCTGGTGTCTGAGGAAAGGGTGCACTGACAAAGCACAGGTCATCCAATCAGATATGTGCATGGTGGTTTATGCCTCAAACGTGGAAGTCTGAGCTAGGTGTAGTTATACATACAGTACCGGATATTGTTTGCCCCACAAAACAAATACTATTAAAATAAGTTATTATAAATGAGTAAGATCAAAATCAATATGCCTCAGCCTGTAGACTTCTGTGCCTCCAACACACAATGTTAAAATGTGCAACTGTTCCTCAGATTCAGGAAGACTGAGTATCTTTTTTACATGAAAGCTGAATTGATGTGCTCTGTTTACGCCATGACCCAATTACCTGGTAGCTCAGGAAAGCACTGCACATCACTTGACTCATAATACAGTTGTCAGCCCTAAGCACCAATTTATATCCAGCCTGCCCCTCCTTTCCCCACCCCCCAAGCTCTGAAAGACCATGTCTGACCACCCATGGAGCCAGCTGTGTTTTGAGTGCTTGGGGTCACATGGAGTCCATGTGGCAGAGGACCCAGAGAAGTAGCAAGAGCAGGGGTAGGACAATGCTTTGGCAGGATCCAACTTGTGAAGGAGGCTGCTAGGCAGGGTGCACAGTGCTGGGTGGGACTCCTCTCAAATTCAGCCACACTACACACCATATGCACCTAACTATATAGGTCTGGGTGGGCAGAAAGGCTCAAGCAAGGCAGGGCAAGGCATAAGAATTGAAATGACTACATGAAGGTATCTCACATGTTAAGGGAGAGAACCAACAGATCTGGATCTTCCAGCCTGCAGGGTCTGTGCTGGTTTGCCATCCAAAACATCCAGCAAATGTGACCTGTGGCTGCTGCAGCAGCTGTGCAGTGAGTGGGTGCTCTCTGCAGGCTAGGGAAGAGCTTTGTGCTCTGAAAACCTATGCAGAAAGCATTCGCTATTCTTTAGAGTGAACTCATAAATTGCCCTCTGGTCACCTGTAATCCTGGAGGCTTATCCCTGCATTCCTCTAGCTACAATATTAAAAAATGGATGGATTTTGAATGCAAAATATTGTTTTGATTGATCTTATGCTTGGATTTTGCAGTACAATGTGTGTAAGTGGGAGTTTTCATTATAAATCTAATTTTGAAGGGTTTATGACTAGGCTGTTTCAATTCTCTCTAGGCTCAAAACTTGTTAGATATGTTTTACCCTGGAACATAAAGACTGTCTCAAAAATGAGAGAGTGAGAGCAAGAAAAATGAGTGATGTAACTTTCTTTAATTACGGGAACATATTTTGAACCAAATATATGAAAGACTGAAATTTGACAGTCCCTATTTCTTTTCATGAATAGTCTTTTTGAAAAAGTAACTTTAATTAAAAATGTAAGACAGTCTCTGCACATCCTCAGACTGTCACTTCTTATCTTCTGGGTAAAATATACCTATCGCGTCGGAAAAAATTACCTTTTCAATATTATTGAAAGTGGCTTCACTTTTACAGTAGAATCTAGTGAGCTACTTGTGAATTTCCCATAGTCCTTTGATGAGCCAAAGCTCATGCAGAATTTAAGATTATATCTTTCTCACTCAGGCAGATGAGAGAGCCCAAATGACTTTCCAGCATGAGACCTGGAAAGGATGATCAGGTGCTTAAAAGCAAAGTGTAGAAGTTCGTTTGCAGTATGTGTGTGTGTGTGTTCTTACCCACATAATGTGCTGTGCCTTGTTTCAGCCAGTGTGCATTTAAAACTTACCAGAACTGTAATATTCAGATAATAATGAGCACCTAATAATGTATTGGCCCAGCCTTCTGTGGTGGGTTAATGCTCATTCTGAAAAGTAACAAACAGCGTGGAGGGCTTGCGGGTGCTTTGCCCCCCCTGCAGGGCATTTTCCCCCCTGGGAAACGGAGTCTGTTCCACTCCCCTCTCCCTGCCCAGCTAGGGTATAAAAAGCAGGACATTGCAGTCATTAGGCCTCCTTTTGGCTCCTGCCTCTCCTGGATGAGAGCTACTGCGGCTGCCTTCCTGCTCTTCTGCCACGTGGTTGGGCCTGATCCTTCTTCCTGCTGCTTCAGTGACTCTTCAGAGAGAGAGACTGGTTTTGTATTCATGTTTTTCTTTTCCCCCTCCCATCCATCCTTGTTCCTTGCCCTTGTGAACCTTACCTGTTATTGTTATATATATATATTGCTTAAAGAAAACTCTTTACCTCTCTACTTCCAGGCTGATTCCAAATTATTGCTTGGTGGATTTGCTCCTTCCCTTTCCTTTTTATTTTCCCTCTCCATTGGGAGGGAGGAAGGGGGAGCAGGGGAGAGATTCTCAGTCTTGCCCCTATCTGATATCTTAACTCCCAGTTAAGGCTCAAACCACTACACCTTCATTAAGTCAGTCATGTCTCAGGTTAAGATTTTAAGGATGAAGACTTTCTCTTTCCAAGAGTAACAGATCAAGAAATTAAAATAGTCTCTCCTGATGTAAAATTCCTGCAATAGTTCGGACTCCATTTCCTATACTTTTACTTTGGCAAGTGTTTAGGCATGTGGTAAATGGTATACATAAAGAGCTCTTGAAGTTAGGGTGAACATGAAAATATCAAAGCAAAGTTCTTCAGTATGCAATTTTACTTACCAGTATATGACCAATCAATCTCTTCAATCAGTTTCCGCTGTTGTCTATAGTATCCGTACACCAAATCTGCAAAATAGCAATGAATTTAAAACATTAAAACCTAAAGCCACACAGGAAGATGAAGTGTAGATGACACATCCCCCTCTAACATGATATTACTGTCTTAATTACTGATGACGTATTTACTCTATTCTTATCTTAGACCTCAAATCATAAGTAGACCTTCATTTCTTCCTCCCCTCCCCAACTTTTCATCACAATTATGCTTTTCCTGTACAGTTAATAAAACTCTCCCTTTGAGAAAGCATCTTCTGTGATGTCTAGTCATTGTGCCCCCGTACCCAGCACTGGTTAGGCCACATCTTGAGTCCTGTATCCAGTTCTAGGCCCCTCAATTTAAGGACATTGAGACTCTTGAACATGTCTAGAGAAGGGCAACAAAGCTGGGGAGGGATTTGCAGCACAAGCCCTATGAGGAGAGGCTGAGGGAGCTGGGGTTGTTTAGCCTGGAGAAGAGGAGGCTCAGGGGAGACCTCATTGCTCTCTACAACTACCTGAAGGGAGGCTGTAGCCAGGTGGGGGTTGGTTTCTTCTCCCAGGCAACCAGCACCAGAACAAGAGGACACAGTCTCAAGCTGTGCCAGGGGAAGTTCAGGCTTGGGGTGAGGAGAAAGCTCTTCACAGAAAGAGTGATTTACCATTGGAATGTGCTGCCCAGGGAGGTGGTGGAGTCATCATCCCTGGAGGTGTTCAAAAAGGGATTGAATGTGGCACTTGGTGCCATGGTTTAGTTAGTCATGGGGTGCTGGGTGACAGGTTGGACTTGGTGACCTCTGAGGTCTTTCCCAACCTTATTGATTCTATGATTATATACCTGAAGTATGTGCAGTTACTTGTAGCTCCATAAACTTCATGGAGTGAGGCTAGATATTAGATATATTTTAATGACATTGTATTTCTCTGGAGAGAAATACTAACTGTAAAAATACTCACCAATTTATTCTGACTGCTGAATAACCTTCGCTATTAGCCTTCTTACGCCAGCACACTTCCAGCAACACTACTTGTGTGCAAATAGATTACTATGCCCCCTAACACTCATTAATATCTGTAAATTGCAGATACAGGTTTTTTGAGACTGTCATTTCAAGAGTCATCATGTTAACTAGCTTCACTAAGTATTGTTTTAGAGAAGCACAACATTGCCTGTTTAAGAAATAATTGCATATGACTGCATTGAGCACACATATGGATTGCTACCTTGAGAAGGCACCATAGAATTCTGCTCACATTCTTCAATACAAATGCTAGTTAATGAAAAAAATCCATAGCAACCATTTCTTTTTCTTTAATACAAGAAAGTATGTAGTGCTGATTTCAGGATGTTAAATCATAACTGCCATTTGCAAGGTTAGAAATGTTCTGGGTCTTACAATGATTTTCTGCTACCTATCATTAGTCCATATGTTTTATTAGCATCACCAGGATTTACACCTCCTTCATGAAACTGCAATTGTTTTTCTCTTTCCCTTCTCCCTCCCTGCCAAAAAACCCCAAACCAAACCAAAAAACCAACCTTGCAACACAGTAACATTCACTCATGACCAAGAAATTAATAAAAAAGATCAAACCTCACCCCTAAGTAATGGCGCTTGGAAAAACTATTTACGTGCACCAACATTGTCTCTGGACCACATTTTCAAGTCAATGTGCCTTCTGTCTGCTTCTTTAATTAATTATGTAAAAGAAAGCTGTTTAAGTTCTGATTCACAGGTGTTAGTTGTCTCCAGTTTCCTCCTTTATGCATTGTACTCCTAATTGTTACTTCAAACAATCAGCTGAGCATTCATATGCTAACTAAGCAGGGTTTGGGCGTGAGATCCTCCAGCCACTTTTTAAATTCCACATGGAGGTCTAATGGACAGGGAGCGATAGCTTCAATGAACAAGAATGGAAAGGGGCAAAGTTCACGTTTTTGGTGCATTACACACTTATAGACCCACTAAATCTTACAGAAAGTCTTTATAAATGCCAGGAGACATCAGGAGTTCATGCACCTTCTTTCCTTTGCCATTAACCTATTGAGCTCTCACAGTCCCTTCACAGAGGCATGCTCACAGCCTCTCCCCTTCTCACATTTGCACAGATTGTCAGTGGTTTTGGTCTTGCCTCTTTCCACTATAAATATGTGACAAATTACACTTGAGGAAGGAACTGACTGAAGAATCACAGCTAGCATGGGTGTCGGAGAAAAGCTGTGAGCCTATGAGGATGAGTGAATGCAGCGCTTCTTCCCTTGAGCTGTTTGTGTAAATAGCCCTTGTAAAACACAACCATGCATCCCATAAAGCATTACTGGCTCAGCTGCCAGTGCAGACCAGGTTAACAGTGCAGAGTTCAGCTGGAAGGTGATTATTGTAAATAAATAAATAAATACATTTATTAAGAGTTAACAAATTGACATTGCTTTTGTTATGGCATATGACAGCAAGTATTTATGTTTAGGGTATTTAAATTCCTTACATTTCATTTAAATTCCTTACATTTAATTTAAATCAATAATATCTTCACAATATATAAATATATAAATAATAATATATAATAATATCTAAATATATAAATAATAATCTCTTCACAGAATTGAAGGCAAAACTGGTGTCAAATGTGTAGGCTAATATGTGGTTTATATCTATGATGCTTGAGCTTGATCAGCTTGACAACATGATTCCTGTGACTCTGACCATCTCCAGCCAGTGCTCAAAATAATCTAAATTTTACTGGTTGAGGTACTGCTTTATGAAGCAAAAAGTCCTTAATGTTTTCTTCTGCTTCCAGGAAATTGTTGAGTGTCTTTCTACAGATTCTTGATTTATTCCTAGAACAAGGCAGCTCAGTTGTGGGATCACGTTTTAGAGAGTTTTATGGTTATCTTTCTATGCCTGTCAAGGAGACATACAAGATATCATTAAATGCCTTTTTTTTTGTTTGTTTCCTTTTTCTACTCTCCTTCAAAGCCAAAGTTTTCTGCCTGAGGCTGTGAGACTTGTTTCCTTTTATACTCTCTTCAAACAGTGTGCAGCTGGGTACCTGAGGCCCAAGAATTCAGGAGTGGTGGTGGCAAATGCTCACGAGTGGTAGTGGAACTAACTGATTTGTGGCTGGCCTTGTTTCATGTTCAGTCACAGGGGCAAACAGAGAAGATGTGTATATGATTTTGCAGATATTTATCCTTCTTTGAAAAGTGTAAATAACCAGGTATTCTTCCTCCTAAACAAGTCTGATATTCCTTTTGCACCTCACTTGGGTTAAGTTGCTTTGATTTAGCATAACAAATGAAACATTTTGATCCTCAATATATATTCATATGTCAAGATAAAAAAACCCAACAGTTTTAATATTAACAGAAGGAAATTTTAGTGAGGGAGAAGCTCTTGATTTGGCAGTCTGTGCCAGGAAAATTGAGTCAGAAATGTGGAAATGGGATCTTAAACCTCTGAATTCTGTCAGGGGAAATCCTCTCAGAGATCCTGAGCCAACAAGCTGCAAGTATCCACCCAAGAGCCCTCTCCTAAGCCTTGGTAAAAAAAGATATTCTGAGGACAGTGCCAGAGGCAGACAGTATGTCTGGGGACACTGCATTGAACATCTTGCTTTGCTATGCAGGATGCCAGCTCAGGCGTAGACTTGCACTGTAACTTATGCCAGGATGCTGTAATTTTACCAGCCCTTTGTTTTTATCCCTTTTGCCACAGCAGTGTCAAGACATATGAGCTGTTAGACTCAAGAGGACAAAAGAACAACCTCCATATGGTCTTAGCTCCACTCAGCCTGAACCTGTGAGTCCCACCTGCAGTAGAGTCAGCAGTTGTGAGATTCTGACATTAAAATGACTTATTTATGGGAATTGTTACACATTTAGCTATGTCTACATTTTTGAGGTTTTCATGGGGCATGATATCTGCATGTACCACAGGGGTAGGCACTATTAACCACCCATTTAGGTTCCAGCAGGGTTTGGGAACTCATGCGTCACTTGGTATTTTCCTTCTGTCCCAAAATCTAATTTGGCAGCAAAGAGGATAGATTCTAAGGTCATAAGCACTTACACTAGATAAGTGGATAATGGCAATGTACTGCAGTCATGGACATAAAGGCTGTGCTGGTATTAAACCTGATGGGAATTTCTGTTTACGTGGGCAGGATGGAACCTGGACTTCTTAGGCCAAAGAAGAGAACCCATGGGATGTCAGAAAGAATGTCAGTAATCACTGAAAATGTTTGATAGTTTTCTCTTTGAGAAATACAGGTGGTCTGTCTTGTTTTAAACAAAATGTGTCTCATAGAATCAATAAGGTTGGAAAAGACCTCAAAGATCATCAAGCCCAACCTGTCTCCCAAGACCTCATGACTACTAAACCATGGCACCAAGTGCCACGTCATGAGACCTCTTCTATGTATTCTCCCATTAGTGACTGCAGAAACTGGGAGGTGTGAATTATCAGAAGCTTACACAGGTGTGGAAAAGATTTAAAAGAAAATCTTTGAAGGGGAAATCCACAAACACTTCTTTAACACAATGACATCAATTTTGGCTCACTAAGTCCACTGATGAAATTAGGAGGATTATACTAGGAAATCCTCATGGCGTATTTGACCTATTTTAATGCACTTTTAATGCCAAGGAATTTGCTACTGGTTATTGCCAGAGACTGGTTATCAGACAAGTGGATTGAACTAGCAAATGGGGTTTTAAAATTTGTATTCAAATATATACTGTACTTGCCCAGACACTCTGTGAAAGAAGACTATTTACCCAGGTTCAGATTTACCATCACCCAAAATGACCAAACTCCACTGAAGGTGATCAAGATGCACCAATTTGTGCCTAAATGGGAATGCCTAAATGGGAATGCCTAAATGGGAATGTCTTGGACACTGCTCATTCAAGGTACCTTGGACTTTATGCAGGAGCAGGGAGGTCATTCTCCCCCTGTACTCAGCACTGGTTAGGCCACACCTTGAGTCCTGTGTCCAGTTCTGGGCCCCTCAGTTTAAGAAGGACATTGAGACACTTGAATGTGTCAAGAGAAGGGCATGCATGTTAACAGGGTACACTGGTTATACAGGGTAACTGAAAGAAAATCTCAACATTGCTAGTGGCTAAGAAGTGCAAAGAAGTCAGACACAAAGACAAACTGCAAAACTGGCATAGTGGTAAATTCCAAAAAAGAAGCTACATATGATCTCCTCAACTTAAGAAGGACTTTGAGATACTTAAACGTATCCAGAGAAGGGCGACGAGGCTGGGGAGAAGTCTCGAGCACAAGCGCTATGAGGAGAGGCTGAAGGAGATGGGGTTGCTTAGCCTGGAGAAGAGGAGGCTCAGAGGAGACCTTATTGCTGTCTACAACTACCTGAAGGGAGGTTGTAGGCAGGAGGGAGCTGGTTTCTTCTCCCAGGCAACCAGCAACAGAACAAGAGGACACAGTCTCAAGATGTGCCAGGGGAAATTTAGGTGAGGAGAAAGGTCTTCACAGAAAGAGTAATTGGCCATTGGAATGTGCTGCCCAGGGAGGTGGTGGAGTCACTGTCCCTGGAGGTGTTCAAAAAAGGATTGGAAGTGGCAGTTGAAGCCATGGTTTAGTTACTCATGAGGTGTTAGGTGTTAGGTAATTGGTTGGACTTGATGATCTCTGAGGTCTTTTCCAACCTGGTTGAGTCTATGGTTAACATAACAGATGCTCAGTGCTTATCAAATATTGAAAGAATATAATTAAATAAATTTGACAGACTTCTATTACTCAAGTTCAGCTTCTGGAAGTAAACACAGAACCTTAAACACAGTTAAAACTGCATAATCATCCTCTGATGATAAATGGAATGCTTCTTCAACATACATTATTTCCTTATTTTAACTCCCTCTCTTGACAGGAAGGTCACAGGATCCACTTCAAAAACTTTCATCCATGACAGTGTAGCTTCATTGCCTCAATGGAAAAAAATTCTTGCTTTATACTGTCAGAGGAAATAAAAAGATTCAGAGCACAACTTGCTGGCAGTCTTGAAGTTCTAACTGAACTAACAGAAACTACAGAATCACAGAATCACCAAGGTTGGAAGAGACCTCAAAGATCATCAAGTCCAACCTGTCCCCACAGACCTCAGGACTAAACCATGGCACCAAGTGCCACATCCAATCCCCTCCTGAACACCTCTAATGATGGTGACTCCACCACCTCCCTGGGCAGCACATTCCAATGGCTAACAACTCTCTCAGTGAAGAACTTTCTCCTCACCTCGAGACTAAATTTCCCCTGGTGCAGCTTGAGACTGTGTCCTCTTGTTCTGGTGCTGGTTGCTAGAGAGAGGAGACCAACTCCCTCCTGGCTACAGCCACCCTTCAGGTAGTTGTACATAGCAATAAGGTCTCCCCTGAGCCTCCTCTTCTCCAGGCTAAACAATCCCAGCTCCCTCAGCCTCTCCTCACAGGGCTGTGCTCAAGGCCTCTCCCCAGCCTTGTTGCCCTTCTCTGGACACTTTCAAGTGTCTCAATGTCTTTCTTAAACTGAAGGCCCCAGACCTGGACACAGTACTCAAGGTGTGGCCTAACCATTGCAGAGTATAGGGGCACAATGACTTCCCTGCTCCTGCTGGCCACACTATTCTTGATGCACAATGCTGGGCACACTGCTGGCTCATGTTTGGGCGGCTGTCAATCGGCACCCCCAAGTCCCTTTCTGTTTGGCAGCTCTCCAGCCACTCTGACCCCTCCTACCTATAAATCCCTTTGAGAGAATGATGTACATTTGGCCAAGTAAGACTTCTTTCTGATGCACTTATTTAAGTTTTGCAATGGCATCTCTAAAATCCCTAAAACCATAAAAATGTTTTAATAACTCACCTCTACAATTTCATACACTCTTTCTCCCCCAAAGCCAAGGTGTCCAAATCTTTTGTCAAGATGGGGCTGAGAATTCTCACAGCCTTAGAGAAATTGAAAAATCTCTTTCTACCCACACTTCCTTCTGTGTAAGCTTATTTTAGGCGTTGGTACATGTTTGCTTATCTATAAATAAGAGTCCATTCCCTTCGTTATCCTTGAGTGTAGGCTGCCCATTCCAACACTGATTGAAAAAATTGAGTCTATTCCTGTGCTTTTTACAAAGCCAAAGCAAAAATCTTCTTACAATTTGACAAGTCATGTGTACTTACTAACACAACTTGTATTTAAAGACATAAAAAAAAATGGATTGATTTCACTCAAAAGCAGTTATCATTAAACCCCAGAATTAAAAAGATAATCCCCATGACATCAGCTATGGTTTTAAAAATCACATTAAATCACAATTATCCTGTGTGTTTTCATATATAAAAGCAACAGAGACTGCTGTTTGCCCAAATTATGTTCTGCTTCATTGGAATTTTACATGCCTGAGGTTTACAAGGCCCCTGCAATAACTATGCAGTTAGTGGAAACTGGGAGGGAGGCATTTCAGGACACCACAAGGTACGATATAGTCTGCTTAAGTTACCTCTTCCACCCTCACTCTGACTACAGGCAGGTTAGGTATCCCCTTCTATTTATGATCTTGCGCACCTGGACATCATCTGAGGATGGGGTGAAAGTGTCAGATAAGACTTCAGCTTCCTACTAGCAGTCAATTGCAGCATTGGCTATAATGAGCATTAAGGCTTCTATGGTAACTGATGCAGCATTCATGTGTCTGCTCATTGAAATCAAGCTTACAGTACAGGTTTTACGTGGGAGAGTGGTGCTTAGCCTTCCAGAGTGGGTATTTATGAGCGTGCACAGGTGAATGAAATGAAGTGCCTGTGAAGCTCTTGGTCTATACTCAAAGATAGCTCAATAATCTAAGAACCTTCAAAATGAAGTAACCAAGAAAAGCTGGATGACTAGCCTTGCTGCCAAAGCACCTAAAAAGGTGTTCAAAGTCAAAACCAGAAGGGGCTTAGAAGGACTGTGATCTCCCCAAAGATGTCCCATGTATGAAGTGAGGCAAACTGGTGTTTATGATAGAAATTAAAACTCCTATTAAAAAAGTGGGTATCAAACAGTGATTCCTAGGACACACACAACTCGGTTTCTTCCTTTCCCCATACCCAAGTAGTCTTTTAATGCAACACGTGTGAATTCCTGGAATCATATAAATGAAAGGCAAATCCTGACTAGATATGAACAAACAAAAAATTAATAGGCATTTGGTTTCCAAATGAACTTTCTCCTCAGTTAGCAATACCAGAGAAATAGGAAAGAGATAAAGATGAACAGAACCGGACCTTGTTTAAACTTTAAATAGAATAGAATAGAATAGAATAGAACAGACCAGGTTGGAAGAGACCCTCAAAATCATCGCATCCAACCTATCAACCAACTCCAGGTGCGGCCTAACCAGTGCAGTGTACAGGGGCAGAATGACCTCCCTGCTCCTGCTGGCCACACCGTTCCTGATGCAGGCCAGGATGCCATTGGCCCTCCTGGCTGCCTGGGCACACTGCAGGCTCATGTTCAGCCTACCATTGACCAGTACCCCCAGGTCCCTCTCTGCCTGGCCACTCTCCAGCCACTCTGCATGGGGTTGTTGTGGCCAATGTGCAGAACCCAGCACTTGGATGTGTTCAATCTCATGCCCTTGGACTCTGCCCATCTGTCCAGCCTGTTGAGGTCCCTCTGCAGAGCCTCTCTACCCTCCAGCAGATCAACTCCTGCCCCCAGCTTGGTGTCATCTGCAAATTCACTGATGATGGACTCCATGCCCTCATCAAATAGTAATGGTAACAATTTTATTCGCACAATTCTGTTCAACATCCCACAGAAAACTTTCATGATTTTTATTTCTAGCAAACCTCTGTGCCAAAATCTGTAATAAATATAATCAGAAGTGAAGAATATGTGATTTACCTCTTATATTTATTGCCTAAGTTTAAAAACACTTACAATTCCCCTTCCATCAAACAAGAGACTTTGTGATAGACACTTCAGAAGTGCAACAAAAGCATACAACAAATTTAACTCCTATACCCCATACTTCAAGAGTTCAGAATTAACTGGCTTTCAATGAAGGCTTTTAAAAAAATATCTTTACTATGTTTCTCCAGTGCCTCTCTGCTTGCTAACAATCTGCAGCAAAGCTCTACAGCTTTGGTATCTAAAACTCTTGAGAGCAGACCTTATGTAAGTAATCTCAAAGGAATGTTTACTGAAATAAATGCTTTTTAGCACAGTAGGGGCTGGGAAGTCAAGCTGTTGGAAACTTTCTCTTTTGCCAACTATTTCAACAGTTACAATAACCTTGTGGATCCTAAAGAGCGGCCTTAGACGAATCCTATGAAGGTGTTGATGGGAGAGATACTGAGAGAAATATATTCACTAAAGAAAGACGTCTTTAATTATTAAACATTTTCCTTTCTCATTTATTTGATGCTGGAACTGCTAACTCTACTCAACTATGAACCCTCCAGTCATGTCACAGTAAGTTTCCTGAAAAGTGGCTCTTTACATAGCAGTCTCTTCTTTTGCTTCAGGGAGCATCTTGGTGAAATTCTTTTTTTGCAATAACAAAGGGGAAGAGAGAGGTAGGCCTGGATGATTTTTGTACAAGTATTTATGCAAGTCTAGCAATTATGCCACGTATCCTTTATAAAGCCACACCAGAAACATTCTACTCCCATGATGAAACTCTACAACCACAACATCAAGACTGAAAAATCTGAAAGCTCATAGAATCAATAAGGTTGGAAAAGACCTCAAAGATCATCAGGTCCAACCTGTCACCCAAGACCTCATGACTACTAAACCATGGCTTCAAGTGCCACGTCCAATCCCTTTTTGAACACCTCCAGGGACGGTGACTCCACCACCTCCCTGGGACAACAACATTCCACATCTATTTGATAAAAAAAATATGTGAACATAATGCAAACAATACAACAAAAAACTTGTAAACAAATGTAGAAGCTGACATTTTTTGGAGAAATGCTAACCACTATATTGTGCATATGCACAGGTATGTTTGGACATATCTACATCTATAAAGACTTGCCAAAAAGAGTGACAATTCAACATTGTTTTGTTAGTTCATATTCTTCCAGTTCTAATCCCTGTTGAATTCTCTCAGCAGACGTAAACCTAGATGAGCAAGATGTGACCCAAATATAGTGTTGGATGATAGGTTGGACTCGATGATCCCAAAGGTCTCTTCCAACATGGTTTATTCTATTCTAATATGAAAAATACATGGTTTAATCAATCATTGGTAAACAAGAAATTTCACCTTATTGCAATAATTGTTTCCCTTTATAATCTACCCTTTCACTACGGTAGTAAAAAGCCTTTTCCCAGGTCTCAGGTAGTGATGGCACTTCATGAAAAGCCTTAATTTGTGCACTGAACCACAAAATGGAGGTTCTGACCTCTTGTTACTTGCAATCCTACACTGAGTATTTAACACAGTTTGAACTGAGAATCTCATTGCAGCAATCCTCCTAGGTTCAGATTAGTTCAATGCAACTGAAAGTTCATATATTGTGGCAGCCAGCTGTCGACACTCGGTAACAAACTGCAAATTGACTGTGACTTTCTAACAGTCAGAAAATAAACTTTTGAAGCAAAAATCACTAGACCTGAGAGTATCATTGCAATCCATAGGCAATTTTTACTACAAACTAAACACTGTAACACAAAGAAATTAAACACAACCTGCCTAACCATTAAATTTGTTTTGTGTTAATGCAATGACTCACCTACCAAGATTAAAGTAATGAATTGCTCTGTCAATTAATGGCAATCAGAATCAGGGGGAAACATCATCTAAAAATGTTCAGCCAGTTAATAATTTGAACATGCTTAAATCTTTTAAGTAGGCTTCATTGTGCCCTAAGTGACTTGTGAACTTACACCATGACTAATAGTCATTCTCACATTAGGAATTCACCTGCTTAAACTCTTTGCTGGTTTGGATCTCTATTTCCAACAGAACTGAGGAGTGTTTGCTCTTAAGTGATGAAGAATTAGCTTTAGAAAAGGATTTTAACAGTGAACCCCCAAATCCTCAAAGCCCTTGATAAACAGATGCCTGCCCTCAGTCGAGCTATAGAGCACTAAAAGCCCTGGGTAAAGGCATTAATTAGCAGCCTGTGAAGTGTGTCTGCCTGTCGCCCCAGTCTCTTATGAATATTTATATATAGGTTTTATGGTATGGAGAAAAACTTCAATAGGCTGGATTCAGGAGTGTCTTCTGTGAATATTTGTTGGGCACATAATTAGGATGGTTTGTCTGTGAGAGACTAAATCTTGTCTCTCTCTTGATGTGACTCAACAAAGATAAAATCACCTTTGCTGCTTGCCCAGACAATAGCTGATGTGTATTGGGCAGATGCCACTGGAATGACTCTGACTCTCGGGAAGGTGCATAGATAAGGATTGCTCATGAGACTGCAGCTGTCCTGGAAATGGGCAGAGGCCAATCAATACTCTCTGGAATATACACACATAAAAACTGTATAAAATATCTGAGCAACTACTGGCTCAGTAGAAGGAAAACATGGGAGAAGGAAAAGACCTGGACAATGCTGCTCTGAAACAAAGTGGAGAGAATACCAGGAGAGAAAAAAGAGAGACATCACCATGTAGCCTGGAAGAAGCAGACCAAGAGGAACCCTCTCTCTGTGTCCTAAGTTCCACCCGCTGCAACTCATGGAGCTTAAGAGGCTGCTCAGAGGACATCTCTTCTATGGCCAAAGCTACAGCACCCTTCCTCTGCAGACCCAACATCTCCTCTAAATCCAAAGCTGCAGCACCTTTGCTCCACAGACTCAAACTCTCTTGGGGGGTGAGGGGTGAAACTCTCTTGGGGGGTGAGTGGTGTGGTAATATAATTCCTTTCCTCTTCTCTCTCCCTCTCTATTTTCTCTCTCACTCCTTCTGACCCATCTACTTTATTTGTGTAATAAATAGCTTAGCTGTTGATATTTTGGCCTTGTTTGTGCCTCTAATTTCATAACACAGGAATATTCAAAAGAACTGAGTCTCTTTCCCTCTCTGGACTGAGACATTGTCCTAAAACCATTTAGACACTTCTGCCATTGTGCTAGGGAGGAAACCTTACACATCGTGTCTAGTAACACAGAGTTATGAATAGTGGATGGCCTGGAAGTTTACATATAGACTTAGAAGAAGCTCTCTGTTTTCTTGTAGATGATTCCAATCGAGGGTGCCGGCCCAAACAGACAAAATGAATGCAAAGTGAGCTGAATGACATTCAAGGGTCAGAAGGGTGACATATTAGTATGCTCACAGCAACCATTAGCAAGTAAATTGCGCAAGCTTTTGAAAAGATTCACCAAATTGAAATATTTCCAGTTTGGATAGTAATGCCATTTTTTAGAAGTCTTCCAAATATCTGCTAGTTTCAGAGGAAGGGACATGGTTAAATTAAAACATGCTAGAGAATAAACTGAAACGTCGTGAAGCACTGATGCTTCAGTTATTTAGACCGGGTAGGACTGTGGTTTGAAGGAACTTCAGAGAGCTGCGACAAGCAAGGTAAATGTGTAACACCAAATGATATTCTGCTTTGGCAGATGTTGCAGCAAAAATAATTGGAAAAAAAAAAAAAAAAGAAAGGAACTGAGGAAAGCTAAACTGCTTTGTTGATTTTTCACTTAATTGCATCAGCTGAAAGAAGAGAGCAGCGCATCCCCCGGACAGCTAAATCAAGTTCTTCACTCAGAATGGTGAAGAAAGGTCACTGTTGCCTCTTAACACAAATCATCAATGTGGCTTCATCTGGAAAATAGCATTTTTTTGCTGGTCTTGCTTCTCAAATCCAGTTAGGTACACCGGCATGGGAGAGAAAAAACACTGATGAAATTGACCATGGGAAAGTTCCAAATACAGGGAGATAGAAAAGGTTAAGAATGCTTGTTTTGGTAAGAAATGAAATCTAAAAAACTAATGAATGATGCTGAGGTGAAGACTGGGAACTTCTGTTCTCCCTCTGTCTAGAAGAAAGAGAATATCCAGGGGCATGAATGAGAAGGCTGAACATATGACAGACAGTGTAAGGATACACTTTGTTTTTTCTCCCATATCTAGGCAATTATCACTTCAGCAAACTGTGGAGGCTAATAGCTAAATGAAGATTGAAACAGCTATAAAGATATCAAGAATATCTGGAGTTATCACAATGTATTTAGAAAAATGTAAGAAAAGACTGGGGATATATTTCACTTCTACCTACTGTGGGACATCATGCCTATTCTCAAGCATTGGCACTGACTATGTCATTGGCACTGACTATGTCAGACAATACTGAATTCAGGTATGACCCAACATGGTTATTCCTGCTGTTTGCATACTACAGATGAATGATCCACAACATTTGAAACAGGGGTAGTACTTGTCCTAGATGAAATGCAGCTACTATTAAAACTTAAGCATCACTGTTCTGTGAAAGACATTCTACTTGCATCCAAGTAAGCAACAAAGTTAACTTCAAGAAGTAGCCTGGAGCAAGTCATATGACTGACGCTTCACTTGCCTAGATTCAAGGAAAGGTGTCCCTAAATACTTTTTACCAATGACTCCTTTAAAAGTCTGAAATTCCATCAGGGACAGCAAAAGATGTCTGTGAACTGATATACCTAACAGAAAAATCTCAGATTCATCAGTTGCAGCTTCCTTACAAAACTGGGGACTGGGTGACTCTCAACCTTGTTGCAACTTACACCATTTTCAAAGCTCAAGCTCTGCATTCAGACCTTGTAAGAGAGTAGGATACAGCAGATTTTGGCCTAACCAACACTACAGAACACATCTATAAATTTGTGGGCAATGGTATCTTCTAATAGCATGATTCTGTGACTCACTGTACAGCTCATCCCCATAATCATAATCAAATTCCTCTACAAAGACTTATTTAGGTGACTACTGCTATTATTAATAGTGCTTTCTCCTCTGGACAATTTCCAGACAGTGTGCTTTATCTGTGTTTGCCCTGGAGAAACAGGAGAATAATCTGATCTTGCTTTTGAAGCATATACCTACTGTAAAGGTAAGAGATATTCCTGAACAGTAGGCTTTTGTTTATTCTCTTATCTTTTGTTGCGGTGTGTAAGAAAATCCTTGCTGTTATCATCAGCTCCCATGGAGAAAGACAATTTAAATGTCCAGTAAAATTGCCAGCCACTACCCTTCTTAGCTAACTGTTCTTCCTCTATCTTGAAATGATGCTTTTTACACTGTGACTACCCATCAGTGATCTTGTCCCCTATGCCTTGAGCATCCTAATGTTTCCCATTATTTGTTTTAATGTCCAAACATCTCCACCAGTGAATGCACACAGGACACAGTAGCTCTTATTAAAATAATTCCAGGAATTTGCAGCTCTTAAATTGGATTAGGGTCATGTACCAGCTGTTCCTGCTGCATTAATTTGTATCTCTGCATTGAAAGACCTACCTCTTCCAGCTGGAAAGTAACACCATTTTCAAGAAAGGCCAGGAAATGTGGTTACAATGCTCTCTAAATGCTGGTTCACACAGAAATACAGCAAGTTCATGTAGGTAACACTAGTATAAAATGTTCACAGTATCACCAAGGTTGGAAGAGACCTCAAAGATCATCAAGTCCAACCTGTCACCACAGACCTCGTGACTAGGTTCAAATAGCACTAAATAGATCCTATAAAAAACTTACATGAATTAGAGATATTGAACTTTCAATTTTCTTACATTATTTTTTCTTTTTGACCTTGCCATCCTCATCATCAAAAGCAAGCCATGCCCAATACAAGTCTACCACTAAACTGCTGAAATATCCTGTAGCAGATTAATTGGGATATGGAGCAGAAGGATCTTTCACTAGCTGAAACGAATAAAGCTGAAACAGGTATTATTTAATCTTGCAAGCTAAACCTCAGCTGAACAGCCAAATAAACACAGGTTGCCTAATGCTACTCTTCCTTATACTGTAATTTAATTTAAATACAGGAGAAAAACCCAAGTGAGGCTTGTAGTATGATTTTTTTCCTAATAAAAGTGAAGAGGCATGTGGTCCTCAGTCACTTTCTTCTTACTAGGGCAGCTCTACAGGAACTACTGAAGTCTGCAAAAAAAGCAACATGGAGTGGGGCACTAGACCCAAATTCTTATGTGCCATGAAGACTGATGCAAGACTAAATTACCATGTCTGCTCAAGTCCCTTTATGTCTTGCCTCTAAGGTGTGATTGTGCCCTCCCCCCACCAAGCCAGGACTCCCATTGCACACAGGAAGTCACTCAGGACTAGTGTTGCTGAATTTCTAGTTCTAAAGGATCACTATGTGCATTCACCGAACTCCTGCAGAAGGCAGGTAATAAGCTCAAACAACTACGGCATTTTCATTCTTCTAGAAGTCCCAGTAGAGCTTGTAAATAACTGCAGGGTTGTTTTTTTGGTCTTGTTTTGGTTTTCCTCCTCTCCTTTCTTTGAGGGATGCATCCATTCTTCAGCTGTTAAATCTTTATGTCTGCTTACAGAAAAAAATACGTATTTTGGCTGTAGCAGGTGACCATCATTAAAGAGAAACCTTAAAAAAATTATGTTCAGCTCTGATTAAGTTGACTATCTGAATTCAAAGCATGTCTTGACTGCTTTCCATGAAAACAACTGATCCTTTTCATGGGTTAATGCCATTGTAACTTCCTCTACACACTGAACAGATTACCATGGACACAAATTCAGACTCCTTCCATTCACACAAGGTCCCTAGAAATTTACATAAGTCTACAGAGAAAACAGGCAGCCAAACTTTCACTGGAATGACTATTGTGATGAAACTTTCAGGCAAAACATAGTTTTGTCTCCTAAAATAGTTTGCAGGGAAAAAAATAGCAAATTAGTTAAACAGTGAGTTTAAAGTGGTCTTTTAAAATAAGCAATCGCTCTCTAACACTTTTAGCTAATTCGCTGCAAAATCAAAACAGTTTGGAAATATCCTATCTACAACAAAACTGTTACTCTGCTATGCCATAACAGTGAGATATTTTTTTTTATCTCAAAAAAATCACTCTGCAAGTCACAGCAAAGCATCTGTCACACATAAGCCCAAATGCAGAGACAGTATCAACAGGGTATCCTCACTGCAGTTTGGCTTTGCTGCCCTTTCTAAAAATAACAGGCATTTTTTTCCACAATCAGACTCCTGTGACCACAGAGTACTGCCACTCCCCTCAGACCCACTCTTAGGAATTTTGTCTAAACAATTTCACTGAAAAAATTTTCAGTCCACAACACATCACTAATTTGCCAATCCAGGACTTTGAATGATGACAGGCCAGAAGAGGGTCTCCCAGATGTTGAATTTGTTGCAGCTCTATCTATAGATGGTTATTAGGAATGACTTTTTTCTTTTTTTCCCCCCCAAAGATCTTGGGAGTTTGCAGTTTCCTAATTTAAATGCTCCTGCTGGATGTTGTGCACCTAAATGACACAAAATCTTCTTAAAATAGTTCCCTGAAAAGCAGCAATAAAGCTGCTGTTGCAAAATGCCTTGAGAAGACCATGCCTTTCTGAGGAATTTGGATCGGTCCTGTTAAGGTGCAACCTTTTGGTGCTAGGTGTGCTGCAGCATGAAGGTCAGTGTCTTACACAATCTACTCCAAAGGCACTGAGGGATGCACAGTCCATTCTAAATGCTTCAGATCATATTTCTCAGATTATTGGTATCTAATCTTCAGTCTTCCATCTCCCTCAGCTCATTTAGGGCTAACAGACATTGTTTTCCCTCCACAAAACCCACCCTCTGCTGGCTTCCAAACCTTTCTCAGTGGCTTCTGCTGCTGCAAAACCCTTCCCAGGACACTAAAGTTCTGTACATGCTTCTGACCGTTTGAGGCTGTGCCTCTAAGGGACAGACAGTACTGAGACACTGGCTAAATGTTTTCGGTACTAGAACAAAAACATTCTGATATTCTAAACGAATTTCATTGGTGGATGGACAAAATGCAACTTTAAATTGTAGAGCAGTTGGAATTTTTTTCTGAGTTTGGTTTGGGAGTTTGGGAGTTTGGGTTTCAGCCTGTTCTCCCTGCCTGCTTCTCTGCGAACTAGCTGGAGTTGGCCTTGAGATAAGCAAAAACTAATCCTGCATGGGCTTTTGAAGCTTACTAACAACTCTTTTCCTTAATAACTTGCCTTTCTTCCTCTCTAACCCCTTTTTGGGGGAAAAGGGAGGTAGGGGGGGAGAGAGGGGGTTACAGAGAGGGAATCCCTCCTCAGGGAGGGATTTTTGTTGTGTTATTTCTCTTTGCTGTATATTTCTGTGTATATATTGTAAATACCTGTATATATTGTGTTATATATAACCTACTTTCCATATATGCTTGTAAATATAGTCTGCTTTTCTCCGACTGAGTTAGCTGTGGTTTCTTACTCTGTGGAGGAGGGAGAGCTAGGCCCTCTCTCAACCTACCACAATGCTGAAGGAATTTCTGCTAATCAAATGCATATTTGGGGTTTTTCACTATGAGGTGTTAAGTTGGCCCATACTTTCATAGTAAAGCTCTTTCCATCTATAGAAATGCATGTTTTTTTAATGAAAGGAATTCTACTTTCTTTTTCCCCCCCTTTGTTATCTGAAGCCTACTTTTACAACCCATAAAGATAATTACAAATTGAAGAGATTTCTCTGTGATATTTAAGGACAGAAATTTTACAGAGTTCAGAGTTAATTGCTGGTTTCTCTGACACACTGTGAATTATTTTTAAAGTGAGACTACCATGTAACAATCCTAATTATACAGCTCCTTCTTGTCTCCCTTACTCACCCCAGACTGTGAGAAACTGCAGCTCCTGCAGGAACTTGTACCACTGATTTATCTGAGATCATTAAGGTCAGGTGAGATAATATTATCTCAAATACCCTCAACTCAAATAGCTTGGAACACAATTCCTGCAAATGTCCCGGAAGAAACTTTTCCTCTATCCTCTTCTCCTTCAAAGCAAAGTACCCCTTATGCTTTAAATTACCTGCTCATTCCAATACAGAATTTAACAACAATTTTCTAAGAGTAAAGTACATTCCTTAGTAAAGGCAGAGAGTTTACTAAGATGCACTAGTTATTGAAAGTAAGTTACTCAAACATGCTGTGTGTAAGAGAATGCTGCTAAGTAAAAATCCTTAAGCTGGCATCAAGAAATATGCATGCATATCTGTAGTAACATCCATCTAGGATTCTAATGCTATTCTTGAGGTGTTCGAATAAACCAGGTTGGAAGAAGCCTTCAAGATCATTGCGTCCACCTATCCTCCAACACCATCTAATCAACTACACCATGGCACAAGCACCCCATCAAGTCTCTTCCTAAACACCAGCAGTGTGCCCAAGTGGCCAAGAAGGCCAATGGCATCCTGGCCTGCATTAAGAATAGTGTGGCTAGCAGGAGCAGGGAAGTCATTGTGCCCCTGTACTCTGCACTGGTTAGGCCACACCTTGAGTACTGTGCCCAGTTCTGTGCCCCTCAATTTAAGAAGGACATCGAGACACTTGAAGGTGTCCAGAAAAGGGCAATGAGGCTGGGGAGAGGCCTTGAGCACAAGCCCTATGAGGAGAGGCTTAGGGAGCTGGGGTTATTTAGCCTCAGGAAGAAGAGGATCAGTGGAGACTTTATTGCTGTCTACAACTACCTGAAGGGAGGTTGTAGCCAGGAGGGGGTTGGTCTCTTCTCCCAGGCAACCAGCACCAGAACAAGAGGACACAGTCTCAAGCTGCACCAGGGGAAGTTTAGGCTGGAGGTGAGGGGAAAGTTCTTCATCGAGAGAGTCGTTCGTCATTGGAATGGGCTGCCCAGGGAGGTGGTGGAGTCACCATCCCTGGAGGTGCTCAAGAGGGGATTGGACGTGGCACTTTGTGCCTGCTAGGGAGGGAATTGTCTAGATGAGGGAAGGGAAACTTTGGCAAAAGAATGGCCAGCTTGGTGAGGCAGGCTTTACACTGAAGGACTCAGCAATCAGGGTCATAAGAATAACCAAAATATGGTGGGACAACTCATATGAATGGAGGGCCATGAGGGAGGGCTATAGGAGTCTAATTCTTTTTTAAGGAGTACCTTAAATGTATAGAAATCAGCTAGAGCAATCTTGGAAGCCCTGTTGACTGCCTCTGGGTCAAGATCAGAGGGTTTATGTACAAGGGGGATCTTACAGCAGGCATCCACTACTGACCTCACATGTCACTGAAGAATGAATACAGGAAATGGATGAAATATAGTTGCAGTCAAGATAGTCAGATCCTTTTTCCTATGGGCATCTTAGGATTAGAACAAGAGTTTTTAATGGCCAAATTAATAGCTCTGCCCTGCTCTTAGTGGCTGTCTCTACCCCAGAGTAGGCAGACATCTGTTTGGGTGCATTTATGGTGTCAAGCAAGTGCAGTACACTCAGTGTGGTAGGAGTAAGCTCCTCAGCTCTTGCAAAAAATGACAGCTAAGGGCAGGCTGTTGCCATCAAATTAACTCACCAGGGAAAGCAAAGTCCAGCAATGAGCTGAATGATGGATGAGGGTTCAGACATCATTTGCTCAAACACTCGCCATTTCTTGTACCAAGTTGACACTCCCCTTTTCACCCATAAGTTTGTGCCTCAGCCCACATCTCAGATTTGATTTATAGATCATTATCTTCCTAGTCCTCAGGGTTTCACTTGGGTTTCATAATTTACCTTTATCTTTATGGCTCTCAGCATACTCCTCTTACTCTGCTGATTCACAGGCTACACTCTGTCATCTTCAGCAAAGCAAATTCCTTCATAAGGAAACCACTCTTGTTAATTGTCAAACGCTTTCTCAAGGTTTATTATTAATTTTGTCATAATTAAAGGTGAAGGAAGATCTTATCTATGCTGAATCCCAGGCAAGTACAAATGCACATTTGAATAGGAGTTTGGTTTTTTTTTTTCAAAAATAAATAATAAAATTCCACCAGTTTTAATTCTGCCTACTCTGAAGGGTATGAAATGAGAAGAAAAAAAGATTAGGATATTAATACGGAGAAATCACATCCTCTATTCTCTGTCTAGCGCATGTTTGCTAGTTCATGTCAACTAATTGCTAGATCAAGCAATGAGATGAAAGGGCTGCATTTTAATTTATCCAGCAATGCCTGGCTCATTGCCAAATGAATGGGCTCACTGCTCTCACACTGGCAGTAAACTAGTTTAGTTATGTTGGGATTACATTATATTCATTCACTAAAATATATCTGGCCTCTTATCAACTCCATATTAAGACTGGAAGGAAAAGAGATGGAAGAATCCAACTGCAGGGAGAAAGGCTGTGTTTGTTTTACTGGTTATCTCAATTTCTACTCTTGTCTTTATCACAGTATCACAGTATCACTAAGGTTGGAAGAGACCTCGAGGATCATCGAGTCCAACCCGTCTCCACAGACCTTGGGAGGCTACGTTGGTGTATGTTGAATAATAGGTGGTTTTCATTCATGCACTGAATAATCCACATTTAGTTTTCTGTATGATCATCTGCATTGGCAGTTTAGTTTTTCTATTTCTTCCTGAGCATCTGAATCACTTAAATCCAAGAGTAGCTCTTGGATACTTCTTCTTACCCTCATATTGCCTTACTCATCCAAATGTATTTGTTGTGCAATATGTGTCAGAAAGTAAAAAAATTCTATGGGCACAGTTTAGAACTGAGTAGAAGGATTTCTTTTGATCAGGATTTGCACTAGTATGCCTTTTTTCCCCTGCAATATTATGTTAGATTTTCTTTTTCCACAGAGAATGGCAGCTTGATTCTCTTTTCATGTATTTTTCCCCTTTAAGATAAGGATATTCATCACAACTATCATGGCATTCTAGCTTGGTGGAAAAAGAACAAAGATCTTTCCTTTAGAGCTGCCAGTAGAACATTATTTTCTAGAGTGAATGCAACCCAGTCAAGCACATGTTTCTTCATGACTAAAGCCTCGGGTGGATTCTTAAAATAGCACTCATTATAGATATTGCATCAAAAAGAATTTAGACTTCTCTTCTCCCATTAAAATAATTGTGAAATTTAGCTGAAACTTATTTCCAAATACTGTCTCCATGAAAAAGAACTTAAACTTACAGAACTTACATGCCACGCCAACCTGCCCATTTCCTCCTGCATGTGTGGTGGGTTGAAGTTTCCCCCCAGCCATGGTCTTTCTAAGGCTGAGGTTTTTAACTCCTCTTCAAATATTCTCTCAGAAACAGTTATTACCAAAGATCTACACATTCTGGTGAAAACCAGAAAAGTCGCTGTCTGACTTGGAACAGAACAGAACAGAACAGAATAGAATAGAATTAACCAGGTTGGAAGAGACCTTCAAGGTCATCGCATCCAACCTATCATCCAACACCACCATGGCAACTAAACCATGGCACAAAGCACCCCATCAAGTCTCCTCCTAAACACCTCCAATCATGGTGACTCCACCACCTCCCTGGGCAGCACATTCCCATGGCCAATACTCTCTCTGTGAAGAATTCCTAACACCCAGCCTGAACCTCCCCTGGCACAGCTTGAGACTGTGTTCTCTTGTTCTGGTACTGGTTGCCTGGGAGAAGAGACCAGCCCCTGCCTGTCTACAACCTCCCTTCAGGTAGTTGTAGAGAGCAATGAGGTCTCCCCTGAGACTCCTCTTCTCCAGGCTAAGCAATCCCAGCTCCCTCAGCTTCTTCTCACAGGACTTGTGTTCCAAACCCCTCACCAACTTTGTTGCCTTTGTCTGGACACGTTCCAGCAAGTCAACATCTTTCCTAAACTGAGGGGCCCAGAACTGGAGAGGCAGCAGTACACCATGCTCAGCAGTTTTATTGTCAAGTCTTGGTTTTGCATATTGTGTGTGCATGGAGGCAGCATTAAGTCTAGGTGTGTTCATTATAAATGAAACATACTGTTCAAACCAAATCACCTTTCAGCCTAAGAACAGACATTCTCCTTTGAAAACAATAGAGCTCCTTGCTGCTTTTAGGTTACAGTGGTTACTACTGCCTGTGTATCGCTGTCAGCACTCACTCATTAACAATTATTATTGTAATTTATTTGTATGATTACCAGAATCTCCACAGATCTCCAGTTGCATTGAGGCTGCACATTGTATAAACAGAATTTAAATTATAACCTCAGATATGGAAACTTGCCACAGGCATTAAGTGACACCCAGAATCTGCTTTGCAAGATTCCCTCCTCCTCTGTTAGACAAGACCTCTTTTTGCCTCTAGAAAAACAACATTTCCTAAGTGGAAATCTGGGTCACATCCACATGTAGGGCTGAAGAAGAGAAGGGAAAGGGGAGTGCAAAAGGTCCCCTATGAGCAGAAGAGAGGAAGAGCTGTGGGTCACTCACAGAGAGAGGCCAAGGCAGTGTGGAAGTGTGGTAACGGTGGCAGTCGGGTGGTGTCCCTTCCTTCCCCAAACCCATCACTGCTCTTCTTGTTGCATCACTTAGCTTCTCCTTGCAAGTGCCAACAAGAATTTTTCCATAATTCATTCAGCATGTATTTGCCATACCAATATGTGTTCAGAGATCACTGGGGTGATGATGCCAAGGAAGCTATATAAACAATTTCTGTTAAAAGCAAATATATTAAGTAATCTATTACTCTTGCTCTGAACAATTATTTTTCTGTTGCAAAGAACACCTTAAACTGCTCAGCAATAAACTCCACCTGGCTGCATTTTGTTTATTTATTTATTTTAGAAGAAGAAATTGGTAGCATTACCCTTGGTGTTTTCTTCACTATGTGGAAGAGAGTCATTTAAAAAACCAAACAACTGAGATTGAAAGCTTGGGGCTCAGGCACTTAATTTGTTTTCTCTCTGAGTTAGGTGATGTGATGCCTGCAAAAGTCATGGCAAAAAGTAATTTAACTCCCTTCCCCAGTCGCATTTCCCGGTAGTTACAAATGGCAAGTAGTTGCAGGCTGCAGCAGCACCAAACTTAAAACAGGAGATAAATAAAAGCTGCACAAGGGCCAAGTGTGCCTCCATTGTAAGCTTTCTCTTTCATTCCTCCTTGTCTCTCTTCCTTCTTCACTCCTTACTTCCTCTTTCTTCCTCTCATTTTCCTTTTTTTTCCTTTTGCTCTTCTTTTCCTTCATTTGCTCTCTTCCTCCCTCTCTGTGGGATTTCTACAAACTCTGGAACAAGAACACCATTAAAACCTTTCCTCTTGTTAGTAGGACCCACCACTTCTCCCCTGTCCCCACCTTTCCTCCACCCCCATAAGTCATAATTTACTGAAATACAACAGAAATCTGGAATGGTCCTTTTTTGTTTCATTTGTAACATATGCCTTTTTAAAGGAGAGACTAGAAAGAAAGGTAACTCTTTATCCATTGCTCACTAAGGCAGTTCAAAGCTTTTGTCCATGTCAGTATGTCCTTACGGTCACAACTTAAAAGTCAACACTTACTTCTGAATTATGAGTAATGGATATAGAGCACCACCTTCCTGAAGTTATAACTGGAGACAACAAGGATGTATCAGGACACTGCAGCAAACACAGAAGCATGTCCCTTTTTACCTGGCAGTATGGAAGGCACAAGCGAGAAAAGTTCTGCTGATTCACCTGGCACAAGGGACCAGCTAGACAAAGTATATTGCAAGACTTCATGGAACTGAGATGGCAGCTAACAGAAGATGGCTGCTGACAGCCACCAGCCCCTCTACCTATGCTCACATACCCACCCTCACAGAATGAAGAGGAATGATACATGAAGAATGACACACTATTATCATCATCATCATTATTATTATCCTCACACATGACATGGATCCGAGCTGTACTGACTGCTAACACTTAGGGAAAACTTAACTTTTTAGGACACTACGACTGTCTTACCAAACTTCTAGCCACACACAGTATAAGAATATTAAATTACATCAAATAGATAAAATAAAAATAGTGGTCTCCCCATTCATTACAGCTGTTCCTTTCACAGTACAAAGGTGGACTAAATGATCTCTGGAGGTCCCTTCCAACCCCTACCATTCTGTGTAATTCCATGGTTCTGTGAGCTTTGTTGTACACAGCAAACACGTACCAGCTTTTGACACATTTCTACCTGTCGACCTCCAGGCTGACACCTTGTTGCAGTCCATAGATTCTGGTGTCACTGGGTAAGAATTTCCATTTATGGAGTTACAATCAGGATTACGATCAGCAAGAATCCACTGTAGGATAAATGTTCAGATCAGCTGTTCTGACCCAAGCTGTCAGGTGTAAATGTACATGCAGTCTCAGCTATGCAAAGCCATACACCATGAGGAAGGCTGTGCATATGATGTAAGGGTCAGGCTGCTACCAGAAGCAGCATACATCAGCTACTCACGTGTCAGGGTTCACACTGCACTAACTGCGCATCCCAGTATTTATTCAGTGCTTTAGATACTGAACTGACTTAGTACTGTACTTGTAAACAGCAAAACAAAGCAAAGAAGGCAAAATCACATGCCTGAGTTGACACTGTCTGCAAGGTTTTGTTCCCAGATAGCACAATTTTCAGTTTCCCATTGAATCACCAGAATACATTACATCTCCAGCTGGGTGAAGGCTTCTCTTCACCTGCAAGTATTGCCTGGGGCTTGCATGGCACACAAGGGGATACACCAAGAGGTCCTGGTGACTGCAAATCAGCCTGCTTACATGGATGTGTTAGTCCCACAGAGCCTGCAAAGGCTACCTGCCTAACTTCCTTGCAATGGGACTCTACCTTAGAACATAAAACTTAGAGCTAACCATTTTTTCTCTTCAGAAATGCAAACATGCTCCGGTTCATACAACACACCTTTGAGTGAAGTATGACTACCTCTACCTTACAGCTGAGAAACTGAGACAGACCCATTCAACACTTCTTTGAAAACTCTCCTTGCAGGAATAGCTAGAAAAGATGTGACAGATGACTGCCTCACCAGCTCAACTGTTTCTTTGGTATTGACTAATGCATGGGGTTTTTTCTTAGCAGCTCCTCTCATCTTCTCTGTCCTATCATCTCCTCCTTTTGTATTTTGTTTCTAAATTCCCTGGGGCAGGTGTCACATTTCTGTGCTCATATGGTACCTTATGCAATGAAGCTGTGGCCACTGACAAATGCACTTAGATGTCGTCAATACATAAATAATAAATTATAGCAATTTCCTGATGATGCAGCATCTCCATGTCAGCTTAACCTTAGAGCCCATTTTTGTTTAAATATCCAGCACATGTAAAAGCCCAGTTAGAGGAATAGTTTGTTCCTGGAATGAAATAAATATAATGTGTAATTTGAATGGCTGTATTTCCCATAACTGGATAACTGTTTCTTAAGTGTTTTAAAAATTCCTAAAGTACATTAGCATTTAATCAATAGGCATAGAACTATCATTTAATCCCTCAGTGGAAGGCTTATGGGAGGTAGGGTTTTTTTTTCCCCTTCATTTTACTTGGATGCAACTTTATTTTGTTATTACTGCAATATAAAAATATGTTGTTATTATTAACATTATGACAACGGAGGAGAAGGCTGTTTTTGCATAGCTCTGCAAGGCTATGGGGAAGATTTGCCTTTGCTCAAATTAGAGAAGGCTATGTTTAGTCTTTGACTCAGAAAACAGTGTAAACATCTTGTAACCGAAGGAGAGAAATTAGGCAGAATTTGGTTGGATGTGTTAAAATGTTGCTTTGTTATTTTGACCTATTGTATGCCCTAATTACATGCATGCCAGTAGAAAATGACCAATTAAGATGTGACACTTGTCTTCTGATAGACTATATAACTTTGCTGTATAACGTAATAAAGGTCTTTGCCTGCTTACACAGTATCATAGAATCATAGAATCAGTCAGGGTTGGATGGAACCACTAGGATAGAATAAACCAGGTTGGAAGAGACCTTCAAGATCATCGTGGCCAACCTATCATCCAACATCACCTAATCAACTAAACCATGGCACCAAGCACCCTATCAAGTCTCCTCCTGAACACCTACAATGATGGTGACTCCACCACCTCCCTGGGCAGCCCATTCCAATGGGCAATCACTCTCTTTGTGTAGAACTTCTTCCTAACGTCTAGCCTAAACCTCCCCTGGCACAGCCTGAGACTGTGTCCTCTTGTTCTGGTGCTGGTTGCCTGGGAGAAGAGACCAATCTCTGCCTGCCTACAACCTCCCTTAAGGTAGTTGTAAACAGCAAGAAGGTCACCCCTGAGTCTCCTCCAGGCAAAGCAACCCCAGCTCCCTCAGCCTCTCCTCATAGGGCTTGTGTTCCAAACCCTTCACCAACTTTGTTGCCCTTCTCTGGACTCGTTCCAGCAAGTCAACCTCCTTCCTAAACTGAGGGGCCCAGAACTGGACACAGGACTCAAGGTGTGGCCTAACCAGTGCAGTGTACAGGGGCAGAATGACCTCCCTGCTCCTGCTGGCCATACTGCTCCTGATTCAGGCCAGGATACCATTGGCCTTCCTGGCTGCCTGGGCACACTGCAGGCTCATGTTCAGCCTACCATCTACCAGCACCCCCAGGTCCCTCTCAGCCTGACTGCTCTCCAGCCACTCAGACCCCAGCCTGTAGCTCTGCATGGGATTGTTGTGGCCAATGTGCAAAACCTGGCACTTGGATGTGTTAAATCTCATGCTGCTGGATTCTGTCCATCTGTCCAGTCTGTCGAGGTCATTTAGTTCCAACCCCCCTGCCATGGGCAGGGACACCCCACACTAGATCAGGCTGGCCACAGCCTTATCCAGCCTGGTCTTAAACACCTCCAGGGACGGGGCCCCAACCACCTCCCTGGACAACTAATTCCAGGGCTTTACCACAAAGCTGTGCTTGGGTTGAATCAAACATCTATACGACAACAAGCCAATATTTGTTCTTTTCAGAAGCAGCGTGAAGAGTATTTTTCACTTAGTACAACATCTATTAGGAAGAATTTATTAAGCAATTAATCAAAGTAAATAAGATGTTTCTGATGGTGTCTTCACATCATCAGGTACACATTGTTTGCATGTGACAACACTAAAACTATCTTAAAAATACCCATGAATCCTTATAACACACTCTTTCTGTAATGCCTTGTTCTTGTCACAGTATCACAGTATAACTAAGGTTGGAAGAGACCCCAGGGATCATCAAGTCCAACCTGTCTCGATAGACCTCATGACTAGACCATGGCACCAAGTGCCACGTCCAATCTCCTCTTGAATACCTCCAGGGACGGTCCTAAAACATTATTTTCTTTCTTTTACTAATGAATAACTAGGAATGTGCTGCCCAGGGAGGTGGTGGAGTCACCGTCCCTGGAGGTGTTCAAGAGGAAATTGGACATGACACTTGGTTCCATGGTTTAGCAGTCATGAGGTCTTGGGTGACAGGTTGGACTTGATGATCTTTGAGGTCTTTTCCAACCTTATTGATTCTATGATTCTAAGTTTGCAAGCAGAGACTACACTGCTTTATGCCAAAGAACCTATTGCATATTAATTGTCTGAAGAAAAATTGAACAAAGTAGGAGAACAGTTTATTGGATGTCATTGCTGAAACCACAACCATCATCAGACAACCAAAGAAGAGAGCTTCACGTATTTTGCTCCTGGAAAACACCAGGGCAAAATCAAGCTTCTAGACTGTAGTTAGTCAATTCCTTTACAAAATATTCCTACCCTTGAACAGAAAACAACAGGCTTTCACACACAGTTTGACTTTTATATATATGTTTTTTTTACAATCTTTTAATTGCTATTTTTCAAATCTTCCTAAAGTATCTGTGTTGGAATGTAAGACATGACAGGGCAGAATATTTGCATTGGTGCCATTTCTAGCGCTGTGTCAGAACGGAGTCTTGTAGTCGCATGGAAATTTAAAAACCCAAGCAAACAACAACAACAAAAAACAACCAACCACCACCAAACAAACAAAAACACAGAACCCCCTGTGGTGGGTTCCTGAAAAAAAACAGGGCGGGGGGGCTTGTGAGTGCTTTGCCCTCCCTGCAGGGCATTTTCCCCCTGGGAAACTGAGTCTGTTCCACTCCCCCCTGCCTGCCCCCCAAACCAAACCCAAAGAGAGAATGAAAGGAAAATTTTTCAGTTAAGCCTTATCTTCAGACTGCAATTACATGCAACTGCAGACTTCCTAGGACTTTCACAGTCATTCACACAACACAGAAATACTGAAATGGCTTCAAATCGAGTTTTGGAAGGAGCAACAGCAAATCTTCCTCTGGCTCTCTGCCATATAGTGTATTTAGCAGTTCGCCCCTCTTCTGTCACTGTATCTCTCCAGTTTAAGTCATGCATTTAGTTCCTGCTCTGGAGTGATCAAAGCTTTTCCATCTAAGACAGAACATTGTAATTGCCAATTTCAAAGGTTTTTAGGAAGTTGCTTTATAGATTTAAAATCATTAGCAACAGCCTTAGCGCTCATCTACCGAGTTGTATCTTGTAAGTGTTACACGAGTGTTAATTAATTATAGGTTTGACTAAGCCTTTAAGGTTTTGATGGCATTGGGAGCAGTATAATATGCTCTACCTCAGCTGAAAGCTGTGGAGATACAGAGCTTTATGGAGGCTTAGTGACTCACCGGGGAAATGAATCTGTTGTCTCTATGCCATCTAAAGCAGCTGATTTGGTACATAAAGGAGCACATGCTGTATTTTCTTCCAGGACACTGCAGCTGTTGCTCACTCGGTTGCCACAACTGCCTGTGGCAGAAAATCTCCTGCTATTCCAACAAGGGGATGCATATGCAAAGGTTTCCTACAGAGACTAATGACAAGGAGTTTTCTTGTCTGGGAGAGCCACAACACACTTTAGTGTCTCACTATTTCAGTTTCTGGAACATAAGAAAATGGAAAAGGATCCAATCTGAATGATGCAGATTTCGCAGGTTCAGGGTAAGTAGGTCCCAACTGAGAGATGCCCAGAAGACCTAGGTAAGTATCAGACCAACCCACCACGAGCATTCTTCAGCAGGTTTCAAAACTACAGGAGACAACAGAAATCCTGGTGTTTTTTTACATTGGATAGCAGCTAGATAAAAGACAGAAATACTCAGAGAAGGACTAGAACCACTCACGTCACTCACTCCTTTCACTGAGAGAAATAACTCAGCATGATCCAAGGCTTTAATCCAGTCTACTGAATGTGTTTCCTGGCCTGTCTCCTATCCCACATCACAGAGTGGCCCATCCAGCAGTACAAGCTGCCTCTGAAGCCAGATGCCTTTGTCTCCACTTGCCTGTCACAGCAGAGAGTTGCACTGTTGCAGGCATAGAGAGACTGTGATGTGGGAAAATGCTATGATGTATCTCACCCATTAGGCTGGATAGGTTTTCCCTTTCAAACTTTCCTATTGTTCCCATCTTCAGTCTGGGTACAGATCAGCACTGTTGCCCATCTTCAACTGCTGTGCTCTTGTCAGTCTGTGGATTATACTGCTCTCAACAGCCGTGGTTCAAATTCCTTACATGGGAAAGGTTTAGGATTGCCATCTCCTGTTTCTCTGGCAAAGGTTGTGCTATTAGATGATTATGAGAAGCATCTTCTAATAGTGAGTATTTTAACTAAACCCCTAGCTCCTGAAGTCAACCAACTACATGAGTTTCCAAATACTTTTGTTTAAGGAAATTTCTTACCTTGTGCTTATATAAGTAACCTTATTTAAAATGATGAATTGTCAACAGCCTCAAAATACAGTCATTGAATCCAGAATGGACATTTTCAAGTCTCCTCTATTAGAGCTTTTTCCTTACCTTGCATAGATTTATGATGGTTTACTGCTCAGTACAGTTTGAAATGCTGAGTGGTACTGGAGATCATAGAATCACAGAATCAATCATAGAATCCTAAGCGTCTACACAGTTCCCAGTATCTCAGCTTACAAGCGCGTTAGTCCCTCATGAGGGCAGGGGGAAACTGGCTGGCACAGCCAGGTGCATGCTGCTCAGTTTGCTTATTTAGCACAACTGAAACTGTGCCACAGTGCTCACTCACAGGGACTCCTAGATCATTGATGGGCTTCTCTGCTATTGCAGGAACTACAGGATCTTTCAAAAAACATGCTACTCCGTTCCTACAAAGAAAAACAGGTAGGCTTTTTGATCCTCCCACTACCATTGGGAAAACTTTCCAAAATCCCATTGATGTAATGGTTAGGAACCTTCTCCTAATTTTCAGCTTAAATTTGAGTATTGCCTGTTTATAGTCATTTGGCTTTGTGCCGGCACTATCCTAAAACTTAAAAACAGCTTTTCTGGATCTTTTTCTCCTCAATGCTCATCCAAGGTTGATGCACGTACAGTTCCACTGCTATGAGCTAGAATCAGCTCTACTGTTATCTGTGTATCTACAGTGATAGAGGGGTTTTGAAAACAAACCTAAGGTGTGTTTTAAAAAATCAAAATGAACAAACAAACACAAACCCCAAAAAACCAACCAACCAACCAAATAAAACCTTAGAGATGAACTGCTTCCTTGGGGCTTTTTTTGGTACATTGCAAGATATGTTAAATACAAAGCTACTGTGCAAAAAACAAAGATTATGAAGAAAGGAGTAAGTACAGACCACATAGGACTTACCCCAAAACCTGGGCCCCTCAGTTTAGGAAAGATGTTGACGTGCTGGAATGTGTCCAGAGAAGGGCAACGAAGTTGGTGAGGGGTTTGGAACACAAGCCCTATGAGGAGAGGCTGAGGGAGCTGGGGTTGCTTAGCCTGGAGAAGAGGACGCTCAGGGGAGACCTTATTGCTCTCTACAACTACCTGAAGAGAGGTTGTAGACAGGCGGGGGCTGGTCTCTTCTCTCAGGCAACCACCATCAGAACAAGAGGACACAGTCTCAAGCTGCACCGGGAGGGGGTTAGACTGGATGTTAGGAAGGAATTCTTCATAGAAAGAGTGACTTGCCATTGGAATGGGCTGCCTGGGGAGGTGGTGGAGTCACCATCATTGGAGGTGTTTAGAAGGAGACTTGATAGGGTGCTTGGTTGCATGGTTGATTAGATGGTGTTGGATGATAGGTTGGACGCGATGATCTTGAAGGTCTCTTCCAACCTGGTCTATTCTATTCTATTCTATTCTATTCTATTCTATTCTATTCTATTCTATTCTATTCTATTCAAATTCTGTGCAAATAATAGTTTCAGGTGTTTTGTAGTGAGTGCACCATGTAACATGAAATGTTCCAGATACCTAACAGCAGTGCTCTACAGGGCTGACAGAAGGCTCCTTAGCCTCCCAGATAGTCCCAGCTTACCAAACTTGTTCATTATCATGCTTACACACACCTATCAGAATAAGAGTTACAAAAGGAAATTACAGAAACAACTGCCACACACTTGGAACAAAATTATTTTTTTCCAAATGGCTAGAAATGGGTGAAACACTGTTGGTCAGTTTAGAGATGAAGTCAAACTGCCTGGAGTAATATTAGGTCACTTTTATAAAGCCAGATGTCACTGTGATCATTAGCTCTTTAGTCTAAGCAAGCAGATGTTTTTCTTTGCTTTTCGAGAACTTCTGCTGAAATCATGGAGTTTGGCACACAAAGCAACTGAGAATCAAAGCTTTTTTTAAAACACTGATTTTAAAGGCTTCAATTTTATTCAAAATATTTGCTTTAGCTATCAATAAGCTTTCAGTTTCTTCAGGACACGCCCCTGAAGAACACTTTGGCTTTCCAAGGCTTTGACAACTTTGGGAAAAATAGTATTATATTTGGAAAAATATATTTGGTTGAATTATGATACAAAGCAGTCTAAATCTCAAGACAGTCACTAAATCCTTCAGTTTACTTAGGGACAAAAAAATAATTTGGCCTGGGTAGCTTCTAAAAAATAAGCCACCGGAAAAGCTACAGGCTGGGGTCGGAGTGGCTGGAGAGCTGCCAAACAGAAAAGGACCTGGGGGTACTGATGGACAGCTGGCTGAACATGAGCCAGCAGTGTGTCCAGGTGGCCAAGAAGGCCAATGGCATCCTAGCATGCAACAAGAATAGTGTGGCCAGCAGGAGCAGGGAAGTCATTCTGCCCTGTACTCAGCACTGGTTAAGCCACACTTGAGCCCTGTGTCCAGTTCTGGGCCCCTCAGTTTAAGAAGGACATCGAGACATTTGAACGTGTCCAGAGAAGGGCAACGAGGGTGGGGAGAGGCCTCGAGCACAAGGAGAGGCTGAGGGAGCTGGGATTGTTTAACCTAGAGAAGAGGAGGCTCAGTGGAGACCTCGTTGCTGCCTACAACTACCTGAAGGGAGATTGTAGCCAGGAGGGAGTTGGTCTCTTCTCCCAGGCAACCAGCACCAGAACAAGGGGACACAGTCTCAAGCTGCACCAGGGGAAGTTTAGGCTGGAGGTGAGGAGAAAGTTCTTCACTGAGAGAGTCATTCAGCATTGTAAAGGGCTGCCCAGGGCATTCCCAGGACAGATGAAATAAAATGTGGAATTGGTGGAAACACATTTGAGCTCTACCCACCTTTGGGAGGTTAGGTTCTTCAGAAGTGCAGCCTACAATCCCTGTCTGAGGGTAAGCACCTGCAACTCTCAAAGATCACTTTTTAGAGTACAGCCAGAGAAACAGGCACCAGATTTATGCAGATTTCATTATCCAGCAAGTGGCTAATGAAATAATGAGTAGGAGCAGGCATAAGAATTTATGTTTCTTCTCCTGGCGTACTATCCTACCATTTCAGAATCCTGCCTCCAAAACCCTGGAGTGGATCCTTAAGGAACTGTAAGAAAATGCAAACTTATGTAATATGCTTGAAAATTTCCTTGCAAACTCTCCCAGGCTCCATTTCCACCTCCATTTCCAGCTCCAGAAATTCCTGAAATGGATATAACTTCAGTCTGCTTACTAACCTTCGGTAGGTTTCTCTCTCACGAGCTTCTAGCCATCCCCTTAAAATGTTTTGCTCTCAGAGCAACTTGCAGTGGATTTGCACAAGTCTATAACTTGTTGCATAAAGAACTACCCTTTTATTTTAGTTCTTTCTAAACTTGCCTCCCACTGCCTTAATTTCCTATTCCCTCGTTCTTGTATTGTAAGAGTCAGTGAACAATGTATTTCTGTTCCTTCTGAATTGATAATGCTCTACAAAACAAATGTTTAATCTGTCTTTGTTCCTGACAGGGAGTCCTATCTTATTTAATCATTCCTGAAAGGAGATACCTTGTTGTCATTCTACTTTTTCCAAGTTTGCTATGCCTTTTCTGAGATGAGGAGAACATAAGTGTAGAAAGGTAGATGGTCCCCTCATAGATACCTGAGTGGAACATAAGCATGTTACCTCTGACTTTATATATTGACATAATGATGTTACTTGTTCTTCTCTCTAGTCCTTCCCTGCAATTGACTCTTTCCTTTGAAACAAACCCGAAACCCAAACACAACAAAACCCCCACAAAACAAGAATGACAACGACCACCAACCAACAACAACAAAAAAACACCAAACAAAAAACTACCTCAGCTTTAACAAAACACATTAAGAGTTCTCTGATTTGACAAAACCTAATATTTAGAGACAGGAGATTTAGGTTCAAAACCCTTTTGCTTAGAACAAGTCTTCCCTCTAGACTGTCTTTCCTTGGTAAAACACTCCAGTCACTGGGCCACAACATGAGAAGGTGTCACAGGCATAGCCTTGGTCCTTTGCCCTAACTAGAAGCAGCAATAGCAGTCAGGTCAAGACATCCAATCCTGTCAGCACCTACTTAGGGAAGCCTTTTTTACTTAGAGATCATGCAAGCAATCTGCAAGAACACTTGGGTTTGGATCCTGATTAAACTGAGGAGATAAAGACACACTGAGATGCACAGACATGGTAAGGTCAGATAAGGCACATGCAGAAGAGTAACTGCACCTGCCTGAAAGCTTCCCTAGATTGCCCAAAAGGTACCAGTTGAGTCAGGGATGCTTTTAATTAAAATTTGGAATTTCAGCATCTAAGTTTCACCCGTGTCCTACTTGCAGTGCTGAGCTTTCCTTATCAGCTGTAGCCCAGTATTTTTGTCATCCACAGGACTTTTACCAGAATGAGGATTTCTGAAATTAGCTCACTCAAACAATAGGTCCCAGAGTCTTTGATTGGTAATGAAAAATATGGATTTCCAGAGTGAAATATAGTGGCTTCTGGTGAACCAAAGAATACCTACACCCAAGGATGGGCGAGAAATAGAAGGAGCTTCGGAGAGCCATGCCTCACCTAAAATATTCCATGACCCTTTCACACAGTGCCTGTTTATCTTAAAAAGTCTGTTACTTCACTTCAACCAGGTGGTGCCAAAACATCATCTAGCAATGAAAAATACATAAAACAAATCCTCATTTAATTTCTAAAATCTCCAGTTATTTCCACCTGTGGCTCAAGACTGCACTGAAATATCAGTAATTTGTATTCAACAAGCAACCTGCTCCATACCTTCCTACAAAAGTACTCTGCTGCCAACAGTTCCTCAACAACCTGCTGGAGCCAAGTTTCCCTTACAGTTCAGCCTCTTTGAAAAATTTGCTATCTTCCATTTAGTGGATTTTGTTTATTTAATACTGTAAGTCCTTTTCTTCCTGTTGATTTATCTTTCTAATACAGAAGCCCTGACATGTATTCAAAAAGGTAACTTTTGTCTTTATGGGAAAAGAAGCTTATTGAATAGCCAAAGGATGTCTCATACAGGAAAGCCACATAAATGGTGCATGAAGCTGTGAGAATCGAGCTGTTAAATGGGAGCAGGGGGCTCCGGAACTGCTGCAGACTTTCAGGCCCTACAGGGAATACTGAGAAGCACGGCACGTTTGAAGAGGAATTGAAATTGTCAGCGAAAGAACAGAATCTGCTCACCCTTAAATGCCTAATTAGGGAACTCATAGTGGGAAATGACCATTTAAATGATGAGCCCAGAAAATGAAGGAAATTGCCTTCCTCCAGAAATGGGCTAGTGCCTACATTCACAAAATAGCATCCTGATTTACAACCCAGATAATCATTGTAATAGTTTCAAATAACTACCTTCTCTTTCTATGTATTATTTAGATTCTCCCCAGGAATTCAGACAGAAGAGTATGAGAGATGAAGTAATGCCAAATACGACTTAGAAAACTCTCCTTATGCATTGTATTGATTCAGCATTGGAAACTACAGTTTTAACAATTTGGGATATGTCCTACAGACCATTGTGCTGAATAAATATTAGGTTGTACTGACATTAGCTTTTAAAATGTCATTCATTCCTGCACAATTTTTTTTCATACCTACTAGCATTTGAACCTAAAATAAACCTCTACTATACATTTAGATTTGGGGATTTATGAATTTTTATGGTACAAATATGCATAACATATAGATGGTTAGAATAAGGATGGTTAAAACTGGTGGTATGATGATTCTAAAATCCTTTTTTTTTTGTTTCAGCTCTTAGGTCTTAGATATAGCACAACTAAATTTCTCCATAGGAACCATGTATCATCACCCATAGGAGAAGGTCCTCTTAAATATAAAATATGCTAAAGCATTAAAAATAATATGCAGTAATGCTACCATGATGTAATTGAGTTTGAAGTATGCTGAATATCTGGCATACTTGTGAAAATGAGAGGTTAGTGCAACAAAGAAGGATCTAATCCCAGAGTCAACAGTCTAAGGGCCTCTTAAATCTAAGCATGTAGAGATGAGAATGAGCAGAAAGTGTGACTGGATTTAGAAAGCTGAGCCAATGCTGTTCCTCAGATTCCCATTATTTCTGATATAGATATTCTTCTCTATACTTCTCCATACTTCTAAAGAGTATAGAGAAGTTGCTTTTCTTGTTGCTAGCAAGATGCAAGCTGATTGCTAGCTTGGAAATAGAGTCCTGGCTGTGGCAGAATAAAATCTAGATTATGTAAGGAAAAGTTACTACTTTTGTGCGAATAAAAACATGGTACTGGGACGCCAGAAATAAAATGAAAATGAGACAGTGATCTTTTCTAGATAATTCTTCCCTTTTAAAGTCTTGCTAAATATTTACACCTCTCTGGTTCAAATTTATCCACAATTACAATGTAATTGTGGTACATGTTCCCTTTTCTGTTTAACATTTCCTTGCCTACACGGACTCATAAATAGTCTGCTTATTGAAAAGGCTGCAGATATTTTTTTCCATAAGCACAATGACAAAAGCTACCAGAAGGGCACATGCCACTGCCTTTCAGGAGGTTATATGGAATCCACCAGTAAGCCAGGGCAGAATTTCAAGGAATATTTTCAGCCTGAGCTATATGTAGATCCATGCACTTCTCATTTAAAATAAAAATGTTAAAAAAGGGAACTGTCCACTAGAGGTTTTTCCCACCCCCGCCCCCCCTTTAATTTTAGTAACAGAAGGAACTTCATAGCAAATCTCTGTTCTAACTACACAGTAGTGTCCACAAATAATCACACATGTGCCCTTACTTGTGACTGAGTATCATCTCATGCCACGAGGAGCTCCACTGAACTTCACTGAATGGCACTCACTGAGAATATTCTGATAACACCCTGCTTCATAAATAATTACATCAGTGGATGTCTTTAGTAACACAGTGGAGGAAGGTGCTATTCATATCTCAGCAGATAGGACCAAGCCCCTAAGCGTTTCTTCAATAACACAAAGAAGAAACTGCTACTCTCATGGCATTCCCCAAAGAACTTTTTGCCTTCATCTGCTCTAACAGTTTTTCCTTCAGAGAGGTTGATTTGTCCACCTTTGTCTCTTCTGAACACTGAGATTTTCCTACTGATTCTCTCAGAGGCAGCTCCAAACCTCCCAACCAGAAGGATGTAACATAGAGCTCTATATGTAACCAGATGAGAACTCAGCCTAACCTCAAACTACTAAACCTAGTCTCCAGAATGCAAAGGCAGCCTGCCACACTTTCCAGCAACATCCCATTCACAGAGCCCTGGGTCTGGTTTTTTTCCATACCAGACATGTTCTAACGGTAAGAGTCAGTTTGTCCAACACACTCCTCCACTCTCAGCACACCCCAGGAACCATGAGCTGGTAGTATGCAGCCATTTATTTTTTTAATTTTAAAAAAAAAAAAAAAGGAAAGAAAATTATGTCAAAATTCTAAGAAAAGGCAAAATGTTTCCTCCTATGAACTACTGTTATCAGATGAAAGCGTATTTAGTTATGGAGAGATACTCAAAGAAGAACATATTCAAATGAAGTGTGATTAAATCAGTCTATTAACTTGTACAGGGTATTCATTCTTGGGAACAATCATGTCGTTGAACACACTGAGCCTTCAGAATGATTCACCATTGAGACCAAATCATCCATCACATCTAGAGAGGGTGTCCTCTTCAGGTCAAGTTTGAAAACAATAGTGTATCAGTCTGAAGGGGGGGGGGGAAGAAGGTAGCTGCACATATACCTCGTGTGTGAGCAAAAATCCTTGCTTTCCAATCCTTTCAGGTCATCTAAATTTGTGAATATAACATACCTATGCCTACCACATATTTGAATATTACATTACACAATCCCACCTCACTTCTAAAAAGACACAAGATGAAATTGTTAAAAAGCCCACAGGCTTCATTACAAAAGGTTATGTCTTGCATTGCTTGCAACAGGGTAGGATGACCTGAACATGGAAGTCAGTCTCTGAAACTGCATTGTGTCATATTACATTATGATATCATCAGTATACATACTTACACATTTCCATATACCTCCGCACACATACACAAATACCTGTTATTTTTTCCCCTTAAATAGACTTAGAAGCACATCTGATTTTAGGAAACAGGTCAACGACCTAAGGAAGATGTTATGAAAACTTATCAAGAGTTTTATGACAGTTTTAATTATGAGTTTTATGGCCATTCTTTACCAAACTAGTAGAAAAGAATGATACTAGCATGAGTACCCTGCTTTTAGAAACAGGTTCGTTTAAAAGTGACAGCAAAATGCTGTTAACACCCACACAAAGACTATGCATCTTAATTAAAGGTCAGTTCCATTTATCACATTGCAGCTGAACTATTCCACTATATTTTCAGAAAGGAGGTAGGCATAGTTTTCACATGACAAAAATGTAAAAAGTAGTTTCCTCTAACTGGCAGGATTTGGTGGGAAGTTGCTTTCCCTCCGCGTAACCCAACACCGATCTTTGTTTACAGAGCTTCATGGTTTCAGAAGCAGCACCACCTATGGGTGAAAAATGTAGGTTAGCGCCTACTTTATCCCGAGAGACCTATTGTAAAACTGGTTCTGCACATAACGAGCTGAAGCTCCGAAGTTCCTCCTACTCAAACACAAGAGAAAAAATAGTATTTTCCAGTGATCTAGTTGATAGAAGCTTACACCTTCAAAACGATCGTTCAGTACGATTCAAACCCCACACTTAAGCTCCTAGTATTTGTCTGACCAAGTATTTAAGACAGCACTTCTAACAGCATCAACTGGTTACCTCTCTGGATGTAATAATACCGAACGGGAAAGCGTTGCATGCATTTTAGGAGGCACTTCAGTTGCACAGATGTGAAGTGAGATGAAAATTAATTTTGTTATGTAAGTAGTCCTACTAAAAATCTATATATGAATCCATATGCTGTACACAGGGTCCCACGTGAACAGATGACTTGTATTTTGCATTCCGAAGCAGCAGTTGCACCTTGTATTAGGGCGAACACTCGTTCTCGGAGAACGAGTCTTTTTTTTCTGGACTTAAATTTTGCACCCATCCTCGGTTCTCTGGGAAACAGTTCATGCAAGAGGCTAAGAGTAAAATTTCATGTCCCTCGTCTACAGAGATGCTGGCAGCGGTTCCCCTTCGCCCTCCGGGCAACGGCGAACACCTCCGCCCCCGCATGCACAGGCTGCCCGGTGGGGCCGGACCCTAAGGAGGGGAGCGGCACGGCGGGGAGCGCCACGCCAGATGCCACCGTGAGAGCTCAGGCACGGCGGGCTGGCGAGACCCTCCCCGAGCGACCCGTCTGTGCTGGGGGAGGCATGGGGGTACTGCGCATCCACGGAGCCGGCAGCAGGAGGCTGAGGAGGTAAAAAGGGTAGGAGAAACATTCCCACCCGTGGCGTTGTCAGCGTGTTTTCACGGCGTGGAACTGCCAGGGATTGCGCCCGCAGTTCTAAGCAAAAAGGATCGGAGGGAGAAAACCCCACAGGAGCCCGGGAAGAAAAGTTAGTCTGAAACCCGGCGATGAATTCATGCAAATATCACTCACCCACTCTGAGCATACAGACGAGCTGGATGCAGGCAACCAAGCGCCCTAGAATGAGCATGTCCAAATCGTCCTTCTCCTCCTTTCCTCCGCCTGCCTGCCTGTCAGACTGCCTCTCAGCCTCCTGCCTGCCTGCCTCCGCGGGCAGCTGTGCCTCTCCCCCGTGGGGAGCCGGCTCCGCGCCGCGGCCGCCCCCGGCGGCCGCCCCCACTCCACAGGCGGGCTCAGCGGCGCTGGGTACTGGCGGTGCTGAAGATCAGCGCATGGCGGGGGCTCACCGGGGCCGCCCTCCGCGCCGCGCCGAGCGGCCGCGCTGCCGGGGGCGCGAGTGCGTGCGGGGGGAGGCGCGGGCGCCTGCGTGTGTGCCCAGGCGGGTGCGGTGCCGGTGCGTGCACTTGATGTGTATGCCCGTGTGCGCGGGGGGCGGAGACCGCGCGCTGCTGGGCGGGCGGGCACGTGTGCGCGCGTGTGTGCCTGCGTGCGTGTGAGTGAGTGTGGGCATGGAGCGGGGTGAGCAGCCCCCACCTCGCTAAAACAGGCAGGAGGGAGGCGATCTGGGGCAGGGAACGGCTCACGTCGCCGCGGTCAAAGCGTGTGGCCGGGGACCCCGCTGCAGCGCCGTCGAGAGGCGAGAGCTGCTTCGCGCGGGGGCCGCATCCCGGGACCCAGCCACCCCTCCACCGGCGTGCCAAGGAAAAGTTTATTTCGGGGGGAAGGGGGAGTGCGGGGTTTCCGAGGTCTTGGAGGACAGCGAGGTGAGCGGCCGGTCTTTGCGACTCCAGATTTCGGAGTCTGGTAGCTCCCTGAGGCGCCCTGCCGTGCGCGCAGACGGAGGAGCCCCGTTAGAAAGCAGCCGTCCCGGGGACAGCTCCCAGCGGTGATTTACGGGTGCGATCGTGCCAGCGCTTACTGCTGTGGGCAACCGTCAGAATCATCGCAGGGAGCTCAGCGGGGCTGCTGGCAAGCGCTACCGGCCTGCGAGTAGGTGGTGTTTGCAGGCTGTTACCCGCGCCGGGAATCGGAGAGGATACGTGTTCCCTGGGAACCGGCGCGGGGAGCGGGGGAAGGGGGCTGGAGTAGCGGAATATCATTATCCGACTTAGAAGTGGGTCAGGGCACAGGCAGTGGCACCGTTTCTTCGGGAAGACAAAACAAGACTACAAAAAAAAAAAAAAAAGAAAAAATGAACCGAGCAAACCCCAAGCCACCCAGACAAGAAATGAAGCATTAAGAGAAGCAAAAAGCGGTTCCCATGTGGTGAGAAAGTGTGGGGCGGGCACAGGGGGATCAGCACGGCTGGGTATCATGCATGGGCCCAGTGGGGAGACCCAATTGAGACACCCAGGGCAGCCAGCACCCTTACTCTGGGACTGGGCCAGTCTTCCCCACAGCTTTTCTGCCCTGAGCTGAGCCTTGTTGGGTGTGGTGGTGTAACCCCTGGCAAATGCCCTAGGCTGTGGGAGCATGGGATGACACCCACGATCCTCTACTTCATCCCAGGTTTGTGTAAGACCACCCCAGGAGCCATGTGGATGGTTTCTGTGGTTGTGGTACTGTTCTCATAGAGCCAAAACTGTCTGCTCAGCACGGATGTGATGCGACTTTTAATCGTAGACAGCTTAAGTGTAAACACACTTTGTACTTTATAGGTACCCTGCTCTACCAGGCCTCTTAGTCCTAAGGCACAGAAGCCACTGCTGCCAGCTCGTCCTTCAAGCAAAAGAAAGGAAAGATTCCCGTGCTTTTCATTCCGATGTCTGCTTGCTCTGCCTCTCTGTGTGGGACATTGTGAACTATCTGGATGTGATGCAAATTTGAAATTTCTGAGTGAACAAAAGCTAGAGGAGAAAGTGCTGAGATGCTCAAGCAGTTGATTGTATTTGGAAAGCAGACTGCAGACCTATCTTTCCATGTAAGGTCAGCATCTTTCAGGGTTCTACAGTTTTCATACACTAGAAGTTGGTTCATTAAGAGAAGGATTAGCTTTGAATGACAGTTCTTGTTAAATGGACTTTTAGTGTCATGGGAGGAAACATGTTCCATGTGCTGAGCTCCACCACTAAGAAGCTATTTTAGGATTGTCCTAAGGGAAAATAGTGTTAAAGATTTTAGTCAGTTGATTTTCATGTTATTGAAAGAATCCAGATGCCAGAAAACAACTGCAGTGATTTCAAAGTCCATACACATGCAAACATGCACAAACACACTGGTAAACATATGCATACTATTGATTGTGGGTAATCTATTTGAGAGAAACTGCAACACCATTTGGCAATTGGCTTAGTTTCTATGTGGGAGTAAGAATGGTGCAATATTGAACAGCAATATATGTAGGTATCATAGAATCATAGAATCAATAAGGTTGGAAAACACCTCAAAGATCATCATACGGTATAAAGCCACTGCCTGCTTACATGTGTAATGCATGGCTGTTGGACTGTACCACCACTAGGCTTTTGTCTCAAGCTGGTAGGTATACACAATTCAGTTGTGTTGCTGGTGACTACACACAAACTTGCAGCAGCTTCCAAATTCCCCTTCCACTCCTGGTGGGGACTACTAAGCAGTTTGGTGCCTCTTCGTCTCTAGGTTCTTGGGAATAGCTAAAGCTTTGTGACTGACAAGGCTAAAGGATCATCTCTTACTGCTGCTGACATGGTTACCTACTTAGGTAGGTGCTGGAAAAGCTTTAGTGTGCTCCCTTTCTTACAGGGTTAACCCTCATGAATGCACTCACACAGAAGGGCGAGCACAGTGTTCACAGATGGCACAACTATTTCCTTATTTTCTGCAGTAAATTATTACACACGGAGAGTCTGGTCCTGACACGGTTGTTATGGTCGGGGGTCACTTTCACTTCAAACACTAATGTTTTAGAAGGTGAATGAGAAATCTTTAGGACAAATCACCAGTGAACATGTTAGGCTCTCCATCATTTGATCTCCATCAAGGTAAGAAAAGACTGGATGAGGCACTTGGTGCCATGGTTTAGTTGATTAGATGGTGTTGGGTGATGGGTTGGACTTGATGATCTCGAAGGTCTTTTCCAACCTGGTTAATTTCTATTTCTATTTCTATTTCTATTTCTATTTCTATTTCTATTTCTATTTCTATTTCTATTTCTATTTCTATTTCTATTTCTATTTCTATTTCTATTTCTATTTCTATTTCTATTTCTATTTCTATTTCCTTTCCTTCTTTTCTTTTCTTTTCTTTTCTTTTCTTTTCTTTTCTTTTCTTTTCTTTTCTTTTCTTTTCTTTTCTTTTCTTTTCTTTTCTTTTCTTTTCTTTTCTTTTCTTTTCTTTTTTCTTTTCTTTTCATCTCTTTTCTTTTCATCTCTTTTCTTTTCTCTTCTTTTCTTTTCTCTTCTTTTCTCTTCTCTTCTTTTCTTTTCTTTTCTCTTCTGTTTTCTTTTCTCTTCTTTTCTTTTCTTTTCTTTTATTTTATTTTATTTTATTTTATTTTATTTTATTTTATTTTATTTTATTTTCTCTCCTTAAAACATGATCACAAATGTCTGTGCTATCTTACTCATCTGTGGTTTTATACCTTGTACTATAAAGATAATATGGATGGAATGGAATGGAATGGAATGGAATGGAATGGAATGGAATGGAATGGAATGGGATAGAATAGAATAGAATAGAATAGAATAGAATAGAATAGAATAGAATAGAATAGAATAGAATAGAATAGAATAGAAGGTTCTTCTCTGGCCTTTCAGTGGTCAGAATAAGAATCAAATGTTAATATCCTGATGTGGTAGTATTTTACAGGTACCTTGAATGAGTGTCAATGGTTTGAAAAAAAACACCAGGCCAGAGGCTAGTTCCTGCAATACCCTCTTGGTTCTTACACTGAAGCACGTTTGGTGCAGGAGATCACTCTCTAGTGTAGGAAATGCTTGGCTGTGGTAAGGTGACACTGTTCATCTTTACCTTTAGCTGGCATGTCTTGATGCTTTTGCTTCTTCTCCATGAAGTCGAACTCACTAAATTAATTTGGAAATCTGTCAAGCAAATCAATTTACTAGCTTTATGACATGATTTCTATTACTACTGCTGCTTTATTCTAGATGAAGTATAAAATAAGCCACAACATGATAAGCAAATATGAAAAGGAGTTGTACTTAACAGTCCAGATTTCCATGTCATTAAAATGAATTGTTCTTATAGATGACCTAGCAATGAATTTTTGGCTTATTTTGATTGCTGTAAGTTTCTCTTTCATTACATACTATTTCTACTTGTCCTTCTGTGGAACATTAGCAAGTCTTGAGGAGAAACTGGTCCCTCTTTAGGGTCTGTGTTAACATTTCCCCCTTTTGATAAGTCTTTTTGTAAAAAAAAACACCAAAAATCTTCAGTTTTCAGCCTCTTTTTCCTCTTTTATCTGATCTCAGGTATTTTCTTCAAAACTGCTCTTTTTGTCATTACATTTTTCTCAGTCTAAATGTACCCCTGTTTGGTGTTGATAGTATATTTTCCTGTGTATTGTGATGATTGTGTTATTTCCCGGAGTGAGTCATTCTGTGTCTTGTTCAGCTTTTTTTTTCTCTAGTTTGTTTTGAGTGCTTGTGGTTTTTTGAGAGTAATGTCAATTTCTTGTTGCATTTTTCTTCTGCTGCTCTCCTGGCAAATGTTTTCATTTTCACTGCTGTCTTTGATATTTGTCAAATATATTTTGGGGTTTACATGCAGCTTTTATTTCTTTTCTCTTTCCTGTATGAAGGCTGTACCACCAGTGTGTCTTGATAGGTATGGTACTACAGTATGTTAGGAAAGAATCTGGTGGAATTCCATCTTTAGTTTCTAATTTACTGGGGAAATCATGTAAATTCAAAACATTAAAAAGATGAGTGCAAAAAAAGTATGTTGTCCTGGCAATAGAATAGGATAGAATAGAATGGAATGGAATGGAATGGAATGGAATGGAATGGAATGGAATGGAATGGAATGGAATGGAATGGAATGGAATAGAATGGAATAGAATAAACCAGGTTGGAAGAGTCCTTTGAGATCATTGTGTCCAACCTATCATCCAACACCATCTAATCAACTAAACCATGGCACCAAGCACCCCATCAAGTCTCCTCCTACACACCTCCATGATGGCGACTCCACCACCTCCCCAGGCAGTCCATTCCAATGGGCAATCACTCTGTGAAGAATTTCTTCCTAACCTCCAGTCTAAACCTCCCCTGGTGTAGCTTGAGACTGTGTCCTCTTGTTCTGGTGCTGGTTGCCTGGGAGAAGAGACCAGCCCCCACCTGTCTACAGCCTCCCTTCAGGTAGTTGTAGACAGCAATAAGGTCTCCCCTGAGCCTCCTCTTCTCCAGGCTAAACAATCCCAGCTCCCTCATCCTCTCCTCATAGGGCTTGTGCTCCAAACCCCTTCCCAGTTTTGTTGCCCTTCTCTGGCAAGTCAACATCTTTCTTAAACTGAGGGCCCCAGAACTGGACACAGTACTCAAGGTGTGGCCTAACCAGTGCAGTGTACAGGGGCAGAATGACCTCCCTGCTCCTGCTGGCCACATAGCTATCACAATTAGGAATATCATTCATGTACATTATAGGATACTAATATCCAAAATTAAGTGTCATGTTGAAGTTAGAATACTGGGTTTTTTCAGAGAACTTTTTACCATGAGCATTAAATATTGGATGGAGGGGTATTAGCATAGAATCTCAAACCCTTTTTCTTGGAACATTAAGATAAAAAAATTAAACTCGACTCAGTATTTTTGTCTACCACATTTTTTGCATGTCATGTATTAAAGAATGAATAAAGATTCTTTTGGCCACATTTTTAGGGAGTTCCATTTTTTGCACTCTGTGTAAAGTAGTTGTTACTTTCGGGTTTTAAATTGGTCAGGGGCATTGCTTTCCCATTTCAGTTGCCTCCAAGAACACAGGCAAGAAAAAAGGTGACATCGAACCTCTTTGGCCCTTTGCTAAATAAGTGATGTAACTCAACTGCTTTTCAAGGCTAAGTCAGAGGACAATAGATGGTGTGCATTATCATCTCAGGAAAAGATCTTGACAGTTTGATAGCAGCCAGGTACCAACAGACCCTTAGGAAGAGCTAGGCAACAGACCAAATCTTTTCATGTGTTCTATTATTTTAAATCTCTAAAAGAACCTGTAGAAAAGAGCAGGGCTGCTAGATGTACTAAAGATAGCATGTTTACACCTGTGTTTTTAGGCATCTATCTGTTTGGCCTGATCTTGGAAGAGGCTTCAATACCGTATCTTCTGGCAAAGCAGATGATGTGATGAAATCTGTGGGCTAGATATCTCTGATACCATTTTCTCTCCAGCTTTATCAGCTGATCTTGAAGATCTCTGTATAAAAATCTCTCTCTTCGGGCAAAATCAGTCTATACTTAGCTGTTTCTTTTAGTGCCAGAACAGCTGCCCATTGTTAAATCTGCCTAAGAACAACTTTCTAACTCCACTATTTACTGAGCAGAGTGGTTGTAGAATATGAGAAATAAACCCTTCATATATTCTAGACAAATGGATATGCCTCTAGGGCCATTTGGTTATTTTTCTTCCTGCTATGCAGCAACAGAGAAAATGAAAATAGTATTTCATACTCCTATTTAGCTTTCCTATTAATTTCTGCTTGGATTATTAAATGGAAATTTTTGGAACACAAAGCACAGCTATGACCACACCAGCACATCATCTCGCTGCATAGTTACCTGTTAGCAACACAGTAGTTTCCCACAGAGACAGATAAGGCTAACCTCTGAAATGATAAATGAGGAATAGACAGGAGTGAATTATTTAACATCAGATTCCTCCACAGTCCCTAAGCACAGGGTAGTGTAACCTTCTGTGAGGTCTTATTTTTACTCATCTTTCTGTGGAGGGCAGGTAGAAGTCAGGAACAGTGGTGTCCTGGTACAGGGCCTCTCCCAACTTTTCTGTGACCTCTTCAGGCACTGAATTTGGCCCTCCACTTTGAGATGTGTGTGGAAGTTTTAGGCTGTGCCTTGAAAATTTTCCACAGATCTTGAACAGAAAGTAGTAGAATGTAAAATAAATCACCACTGGGTGAAAAAAGGAGGAAAATAATTACAAGTTCTAAATAATCCCACTGGACAGACTACCAACACACGATAGTCCTTATACTAACTTTCTCTCTTTTTGCTTCCTTTGGTTTAGCAAATACTAGCTCTGGCTTCTGTTGTCTTTGCTGACCTTGGCTGCATTGCTTTGTTGTGGCTGAGTATTAACAAACAACTCTGCGCTTTCTCTTGTCCCATGTGTACAGGGGTAGGAAAGGGAGCTTGGAGTGGGGAAGCTATTAGTAGCCCCCTGGTTTGTCCAGGAGGGGTTCTTATATTGTTTATATATTGTACATATATGTAAATATTGTGTATTTTGTACATATTCATTGTATTTTATTTCTAGATTGTAGTTTTGCTTGTAAATACAGCTTCATTTGCTTCCCCTGAGCTGGTCTGGCAATTTTATATTGGGGGAAATTTTCAACCCACCACAGACATGTAAGAAGCCCATCATCTTTCATGTTCCCCATGCAGCCAACTATGTCTAAGAGTAACAATTTTATGGGTCCCCCTTCCCCTCTGGCTCTTACTGCTGGTAAAGCACTCATCACAGAGTGAAAAGAAACAGTTTCTATCCCAGTGCAGAAGATTCTTTCAATCCAGTAACTGCAGAATGAGGCACTGTTATCAGTGATGTTAATGATTAAAAGGCTCTTTCTCTTCTGCTTCCTTTTTAAAGACACTGTATGTCGTGACAGGAAATTCAGATGAGTTAAAACCAAATGTATACCTAAAAAAGCAACAAGCCAAAATGGAAAACTCCAGTGCATGCTTAAGCTATCTTTAAAGGAATGCATAGACTCAAACATTTGATCATGCAGGGTCAACAGACAGTTCCCATGTGTGTGGCAGTCTTTAGCAGTAGCCTATTTAATAGTAAACAAACAAACAAATATGAAGTCCCCAGAACAATTTGTCATGATCATCATGCTTGGGTAAATGTTGATGATGCTGCATGGAGGAGTTTTCAAATAATGCATATCAAATGGTAGGAACACTTTAGTGCAGCAAATGAAACACAGCATAGGCACTTAAACGTATGCTTATAATTCCCCTCCCCCCCCCCCCCCCCCCCATTTTTTAGCTTAAAGTCCATTGTACCTCTTTTAGAGGGTACATTTCACTTTAACTGGAATTAAAAGCAACTTAGACCTCATTGCTGTCTGCAGTTACCCGCAAGGAGGTTGTAGTGAGGTGAGCAGTCAGTCTCTTCTCCCTAATATCAGGTGACATATGAGAGGAAATGGCCTGAAATTGTGCCAGGGGAGGTTTAGATTGGATACTAGGAAAATATTCTTTATGGAAAGAGTGGTCAGGCATTGGAATAGGTTTCCAAGGGAGTCATCATCCCCGGAGGTGTTCAAGAAACATGTGGATATAGCACTTCAGGACATGGTTTAATGGCCATGTTGGTCTTGGAGTAAAAGTGGGACTCAAACTTCTTAGAGGTCTTTTCTGACCAGTATCTGAAGGGGGTCTACAGGAAGGCTGAGGAGGGACTTCTCAGGATATCAGGAAGTGATAGGACTAGGGGGAATGGAATGAAGCTGGAGGTGGGGAGATTTAGACTGGATGTGAGGAAGAAGTTTTTCACCGTGAGAGCGGTGAAGCCCTGGAATTGTCCAGGGAGGTGGTTGAGGCCCCATCCCTGGAGGTATTTAAGACCAGACTGTATGAAGCTCTGGCCAGCCTGATCTAGTGTGAGGTGTCCCTGCCCATGGCAGGAGGGTTGGAACTAGATGATCCTTGTGGTCCCTTCCAACCCTGACTGATTCTATGATTCTGTGATTCTAAAAGAATCATAGAATCAATCAGGGTTGGAAAGGACCTCAAGGATCATCAAGTCCAACCTGTCAAATCCTAGGAAAAATGACAAAATCTGTGATTGCTATTGCCACTCAGGAGTGAAAATTTGAGTTATGATAGATAGTTCTATGAAAATATTAGCTCATTTTCATATGTACTTGGTACATGTAAAAAAAAAGAGGCAAAAATATTCTTTATAATTATTAGAAAACAAATAGAGAACTAAACAGAGAGCATTACTTATTCCACTCTATAAATGCTACTTCTAAAACTGAATACAAAATGAATCACTAGGATCCTTTTTTTTTTGTTTAGGCTTTCCTCACTATATAGGTGCATGACCCCAGTTTTAATCTTTTTTATTTTTCTCAGAAGAACAACCAAGGAGATCAAGGGTGAGGTAGATGGTGAGGAGCATATTTGAGGAATTTGAAGAAAAAAAGAGTCTGGTATTCCTCTGTCGGGAAAAGAGACAACCTACAGTCAAGCTCTGTAGATCTAAATGAGACCATGGAGAGGGGTGGATGGCAAGTGGCTGTTCACTTGTCCAGTGAAAGAAACTGCTGGCAACAAATGAAGCTAACATGAGTCAAGTTCAAAAAAGTCTCCAAACCCAAAGTTCCTCCTGTGATGAGATTCAGGCTTGTGGAAATCTTTGGCAATTTCTGAGGGTTCAAGGGCAGACCAACAAAACTTTGAAAGAAAGATTCATGCTTTCCCCAGTTCTACTTCTTTGTTTTTCCACTCTACGGGTTTCTGTCTGCTCAGGAAAGATAGTAGTGCTCCTCTACTCACACAAGGACTTTGGGGATAAGAACTCTGCAGACAGCTTAGTACTGCAGACAAATGTAGGCTGTGCAGCACCTAGTGCAGTGTGTGGCACTCCCAGGCTCTATTTAGATTAAAGACTTTGTGAAAAGGAAGATTATTATCAAGATCTTAATACCTATAGCTAAAGCAATTATATGTGAAGGTATGAATAACCTTGTTGAAACATCTCCTATTTAGCTAAATTGTTATTAGAAGGAGACAGGGAGGATTAATAAGTGAGATTTGCACACATGAGTGGCTACATTAATGAACTGTTAGCATAAGTGAAATACTTTGAACTTTTATCATTTGGAACAAATAAGCTCGTTCATCCCCTGAGTGATTTATGAATATACCAAAATACCCTCCAACCTTTGAGGTGCAAGATGTGACTTTTAACAGGGGAGGGAAGAGAGAAGGGAGGATTGTGTGTGTGTGTCTGTAGTACAGCAAGCTCCCACACTATTCTTACTTTTTCATTTTTTTTAAACTTCATAATCTCAGATTAGCTTTCAGGCTCTATCAACAGGCAAAAGTATGGATAAAAATAAATAAATAAACCTGAAGAATCTGAGAAAGAATTGCACGGTTCTTTCTCTACCACCAGCAGTAGCCACAGCGGCGTAAGTTGCTTCTGCAGTTCACCCTGAGTGGCGCCGAGCTGGACAGTCAGTCTTGTTAAGGCTTCTCTATATCTGCTAACTGTCCCGAGTTGGCAGCAGCCTTAAAAATCTTGCTGTGTGTAAAGGTATGGCAAATTGCCAGACTGGAAGAGGTAAGACATTGAAAAATAGGTCCCTTTCCCACATTTCTACAGTACATGGTGAAAGCTTCCCATCAAAGTTTGAGATAAAACCTATGTCAGCTTCTCAACTTCTCAAATCAACTGAAAATGTACAGTTTTCTCCCACATACCAGAAAACAGCCTCACATCTCTAATATTTCTTTCTTTTTAATTAAGATGAAGATAAATATTACCACCAGTTTATGATGCTGGCAAGCATGTTTGTCACGATATTCGTTACTTTTTGTAACCCAAATCATGCGGTGCTGGGTTAAGTCCAATTGCCCCAGGAAACAAATGTGCAGCAGCAATAAAACATCTTGGCTTTTCCCTGAAAGAACAGTTTGGGAGTTTCTTGCCATACATGGGTAACAAAGGACCACATCTGAAATATTGTGCATTCAGTTTCTTTGTGTTCAGGGCAATGAACAACAGAAGGTTTTCTTCTCCCAGCTGCTTTGCCCTCCCTACATTTCTGGGGCATGCACGGGTGACATACTTGTCAACTGACCATGAAACTCTGCAGAAGCATTAACCACTGTGCTTTAAAATGTGGCACTAATGCACCTGCCCTTTGTAATAGGTGTGCTCTGGGTCTGTTCAAAAATTAAAACTTAATTTATTTTATACTTGAATCATTGAACTAGTCCGTATCAAGTCCTATCATAGGACTTGATACGAATGATTCTGGGAAGCCCATAGGTTATTCTGTGGTGGAATGGGTGGATTTTATGAACTGTACTGTGTAAAATTAAAAAGACAAAAGGGTTCAAATGCCATTGTCCCTCTTATATCTTTCCCACAGATGTTAGTTAACTTTCACTAAAACTATAGCTTTGCAGTGTTGCCTCTAGGTCAAGCCTGGCCTCTGAAAATATACATGGCCTTTCTCCTCTTAGTATTTCCCAGATTATTCTATATGACCACCACATAACCCCCTCCTTGTGAGGAATATTCTCACAGGGTTCAGGTGGGGTATGACATGGGCAGGATCTGTGAGGACAAGATGCTTTTTGTCTAGTCCCAGAGTCTATCGGTAAAAATGCACAGTGTGGAGTTTTAGGCGTGGGATTGACAGCGCTGTAGAACTATATCTTCCCACTCTAAATCTGTCTTCATTTCCATTCAGATAAGAATATTGAGTCCTTACAGAAAAAGAACATTGTCCCTGTTTATGAGGACAACTCAAGTTCAGATTATATGGAGGAGAGAGTTTATAGATCTTTAATGGGATGCCGACAGGTTGAAATCCTGGCCTCTGGTGGATTTAGTGGTACAACTCTCCTATTTATGAAGGCTCATGGCTTAATCTATTTTCTATACTTTGTAAAATACATTTGTGTACTACAGGTTCATTTTCTTTGGTACTTGGAGACTCTTGTTCAGCTTGGACATTGTTAGTAGAATTGGTGCTGCCCTTATGCTTTTATTAAATGCTGTTGCTTCATTCTGCCTTTGGAAAGCCCAGGTGCGAAACAAATGTCTTTGAAAGCCAGATTGCACAGCTTAATTATTGTGTTTGTTTCTGGGCACCACAATATAGGATAGACACTGAATTCCTGGAGTGTGTCTAGAGAAGAACGGTGAAGCTGGTGAGGGGACTGGGGTTGTTTAGTCTGGAGAAGATAAGGCTAAGGGGAGATCTTATTGCTCTCTACAACTACACGAAAGGAGGTTGCAGGGAAGCTGGTGTTTGTCTCTTCTCCCAAGTAACTAGTGATAGGATGAGATGAATTTAAGGGGAGGTTTAGACTGAACATTGGAAAAAACTTCTTTACTGATAGAGTGGTGAGGCATTGGAACAGGCTGCCCAGGGAGGTGGTAGACTCACCATCCTTGGAGGGGTTCAAGAAGCATGTAGATGTGGTGCTTCAGGATTTAGTTTAGAGGTCATGGTATTTAGGTTGGGTTACATTTGGACTTGATGATTCTAAAGGTCCAGCCTTAATGATTCTATGATTCTATACACACAGTGAGACATATTGTTGTTCTTTAAGAGCAACAAGTGAGAAAGTGAGGAAAAACACTGTTGTAATGATTAAAACCTATAGCATCAAACATATAAGATATGTTACCTAGCCCATCCCAGCCCTGAAACTGGGATTATTCTTTGCTCCAGTATCTAAACCATGGCACCAAGTGCCATGTCCAATCCCCTCTTGAACACCTCCAGGGACGATGACTCCACCACCTCCCTGGGCAGCACATTCCAATGGCTAACAACTCTCTCTGTGAAGAACTTTCTCCTCACCTCGAGCCTAAACTTCCCCTGGCACAGCTTGAGACTGTGTCCTCTTGTTCTGGTGCTGATTGCCTGGGAGAAGAGACCAACCCCCACCTGGCTACAACCTCCCTTCAGGTAGTTGTAGAGAGCAATAAGGTCTCCCCTGAGCCTCCTCTTCTCCAGGCTAAACAACCCCAGCTCCCTTAGCCTCTCCTTGTAGGGCTTGTGCTCGAGGCCTCTCCCCAGCCTCGTTGCCCTTCTCTGGACAGATTCAAGTGTCTCAATGTCCTTCTTATATTGAGGGGCCCAGAACTGGACACAGTAGTCAAGGTGTGAAGTCCTCAAAAGACAAAATAGACTTGAATTGTGTTTACGTGTTAAAACACAGGGTTACTGAAATAGCTGAGGGCCCTGAAAGTTTGCCCTGAAATGTTTGACTATCCCAATACACATTCAGGCTCTGATGTGTAATTCCTCTGACATACATAATAGTTTCAGAATTTATGTATAAAAAAAGAGTTCTTGGATCAGCACCTTCCCTTTCATTGCCTAAAAAGCTTTAAAGAACTCATCTACATCATGTAATTCTGAAATCCTCATAAATTGAGGAAGTAATTATTAATAGCACTGAGAGAAGAAAACCTCTCTGTAGTTTATTTTTGCCAAGAAACAGATTTCTCTCCTAGAGAAAACTTATGGAAGGAATGTTTTTGCCCAAGAACATTCAGTTGTTGATAACACTTATGTTATTTCTCTTCTCTATAAAAAAAAAGAAACGTAAGAAATATGTTGCAATACCTGTGGAATCTGTGCCCATTTCAGAAACTGAATCTGAATCTTGAGGTTCACAAAAATTTGCTCTCTGTTTGAAGAAGAAATTGCAGCAGACAGTAGCACTGCTTTTTTTGTTTTTCAATCTTAGACTAGAAGTTAAACTTCTATTCTCTAAACTGACCAGGATTTCACCCCTCTGTGTACACAAGCACATAGAAAAAACACCATGCAGGTACTTTATTTATAGAGTATTTTTTTAACGAGGTAGTCTGAATAGAATTAGTGAGATGTGGCTCCAGCTGAAAATTGACAAATGTGTATTGTTTAAAGCCTGCTATTGTGCTAAAGGCCAAACTGTGCAACTCTTTCTCATGCTAATGAGAAGTTGAAGTCAAAGGAAACTTGATGTGTAGCTGCTCAACAACTTCAGTAAAGGCTTCATAATCTGGCTGTCTTGCTATCACTCTGTGTTTGGAAAACAGGTTCTCTCTCAAACTTTCTGGGGATGCATTGCTAGAATAGAGCTCAGTGGGCTTCCTGCCACTTTTTGAAAACATGTTAACAGTACATATTAATTGCTGTTTGCTCCCAGCTTCATTATATATATAAACTTATGCTGTTCTTCAAGCTCTATCTGACAGTACTGAGCACCGTAATACCTAGATATCTACAGCATCTATCAGCATGACTGACACAGCTTAGACAATTATGCTTTTTATCAATGAGGTTACTCTCTCTGAAGATATTCTCAGTGCAGTGCAAATCTAAATAAAATGCAAATAATACTGTGTAGTCTACTAAAACACTGGGGGAAAGGGTGCATCAGTATCTTTTTCTGTGTCTTTCGTGAAAAAGGACTAGCTCTTTGATCTTCTGAAGAAGGAGGATAAATGTTTCAGTGGCCAAGGAGAGTCCTGGAGAGGGGCAGAATAATTTTGGCCCTGGATCTCTGTGTTCCTCCTGCAGTGATATCTTATCTATAGGCTAAATAAGGTAATAACAACTGGGGGAAAAAAAACCACGGTAAATTTCACACGGTTGTACATCATGACACATATTCACTAGACAAAACTCTTCCCTTTGGGCACATGGAACAAGGCCCTATTCTGATTACTGAAGGGCAGCTTAGTCTAATCCACAGGACTAAGATACTGAAAAATGAAAACAATTTTGCTCATAGACCCTGCTGCTAATACATGTGCACCCATGCAACCATGCAACTCATGGGCTCATCTGCAGCTGGGGGTGCTGTACCTATGCACTGGGAGACTACAAAGGATGTGTTTTATAAATCAAATCACTAATGAAAAGGCAGTCTTTCATTTTACAGGCTGCAGGTGACATGCATCTATATGGTATAGTCTACACTGAATGCTTAATGCAGAGACTAAATAATGCTGATGATACCAGGGACACATTTTTCACTATGATGAAATTCAATCTAACCTGCAAATGAACTCCAGATTTCTGGCCTCTGTGTTTGTCCCCATCCTTTGTGGCACATAAAAACCTGGAAAACAGTTGATGACCTTCAGCTGGGGTCATTGTAGTCATCACTTTCAGGGCTCTACCACCCTCTTTATACTATGGAGCAGCAGAAGAGACTCCCACCCACACTCAGGGCAGCTCCACATATGGTATTCTGTATCTGTTTCAGGAGTTGTTTGTTTTTGTCTGTCCCTTCATTGAAAAGCAAGGGTATACTTATCACCTGTATCTCCAGATGTGGTAATCTCTTTCTCAGTCCTGCTGAAGGATGTATGGTCAAGGCAAGATTACAATGTAGTCTACCTGGACCTCAGCAAGGCCTTTGACACTGTCCCCCACAGCAAACTCCTGGCCAAGCTGACAGCCCATAGCTTGGACAGCAGCACATTGCGTTGAGTTAGGAACTGGCTGGAGCGCCAAGCCCAGAGAGTGGTGGTGAATGGTGCCACATCCACTAGTGGTGTGCCCCAAGGATCAGTGCTGGGCCCCATGCTCTTCAACATCTTTATTGATGATCTGGATGAGGGGATTGAGTCCATCACCAGTACATTTGCAGACAACACCAAGCTGGGGACAGGAGTTGATCTGTTAGAGGGTAGAAGGGCTCTGCAGAGGGACCTCGACAGGCTGGGCAGATGGGCAGAGTCCAAGGGCATGAGATTTAACACATCTAAGTGCTGGGTTCTGCACATTGGCCACAACAACCCCATGCAGTGCCACAGGCTGGAGTCAGAGCGGCTGGAGAGCAGCCAGGCAGAGAGGGACCCTGGGGGTACTGGTCGATGGTAGGCTGAACATGAGCCTGCAGTGTGCCCAGGCAGCCAAGAGGACAAATGGCATCCTGGCCTGCATCAGGAACAGTGAGGCCAGGAGAAGCAGGGAGGTGATTCTCCCCCTGTACTCTGCACTGGTTAGGCCACACCTTGCATACTGTGTCCAGTTCTGGGCCCCTCAGTTTAGGAAGGAGGTTGACTTGCTGGAGCGTGTCCAGAGAAGGGCAAAAGTTGGTGAGCCGTTTGGAGCACAGCCCTGTGAGGAGATGCTGAGGGAGCTGGGGTTGCTTAGCCTGGAGAAGAGAAGGCTCAGGGGAGACCTCCTTGCTGTCTATAACTACCTGACGGGATGTTGTAGCCAGGTGAGGGTTGGTCTCTTCTCCCAGGCAGCCAGCACCAGAACAAGAGGACACAGTCCCAAGCTGCACCAGGGGAGGTTTAGGCTGGATGTTAGGAAGAAATTCTTCACAGAGAGAGTGGCCATGGGAATGGGCTGCCTGGGGAGGTGGTGGAGTCACCATCCCTGGAGGTGTTTTGGAGGAGACTTGATGGGGTGTTTGGTGCCATGGTTTAGTTGATTAGGTGGGTTGGATAATAGGTGGGATGTGATGATCTCGAAGGTCTCTTCCAACCTGGTCTTTTCTTTTCTTTTCTTTTCTTTTCTTTTCTTTTCTTTTCTTTTCTTTTCTTTTCTTTTCTTTTCTTTTCTTTTCTTTTCTTTTCTTTTCTTTTCTTTTCTTTTCTTTTCTTTTCTTTTCTTTTCTTTTCTTTTCTTTTCTTTTCTTTTCTTTTCTTTTCTTTTCTTTTCTTTTCTTTTCCATTCTGTCATTTGCAGATAACCAGTTATACTTCATGGGCCACGTTATTTCTCAACTGCCTCTTAACAAAATGCTGCACACATTTGATTTGTGTTTGCAGAAATGAGAGTAAGTGCAAAAACTTTCTATAAGCCATTATGGAAACAGTAAAGATCCAAGAAAATGCCCCCAGAATACAAACTTTGATGACAATCCATATTTATTTATTAATTTAGCAACGGAACATTTTGCATAAAACTCGGGTGGAGCTATCCCTAGGAATAATCTTGTACAATAACATCAGACATCTCTACTAATCCTACAGAACATCAAAAGCAATGCTGGCTGCTATTCAGCACTGGGTTCAGTGCCATGACAACAGATGGAATTCATGGCTGGGGGGGTGGGGGTAAAAAAAAAAGACTTCCATCCCCCTGTCACTTTTTGTAAGAATCCCTAAAGAGAAAATTATGCAAACTAGTAGAAACTGAATGTAGAACAGGAATGCCTGCAAATGTGTGCTGTCTACATTTCCCCAAAACAGATTATTTGTGTAATGGAATGTAAGCAGTAAAAGCAGATATGGCAATCTATTTAAATTCTTGCAAAGGGCAAAGAGGAGGGGAAGGGAGAATGAGCTGGAATCCTTTCCTCTCAGTTCAGGGGGGAACAGACTGAAATTCATAATATTATGGTCACAGACATGTTTTGTGAAGAGATCATTCTGAGTCATTTTAATCTAAATAGGCATATTTTGCAGTAAAATTTTGTTTGACAATATTGTGATACCTTTCATTGAGCATTTTGGATATTATTGCCCTGTGGCATAAGAAAGCTACAAATTAAAGCCTATAAGTTAAAATTACTCATTGGTTTACATCATCCATTAACAAGAAAAAAGTTGAGATGAACAGGAATTGCCATTGTGAAGTTAACATGGTGTTGGACTCATTTCCTTAGACTTATTTTTTGTTTGGTTGGTTTGCTTTTGGCTTGTTTTGCTTTTGGCTTGTTTTGCTTTTGGTTTCTTTTGCTTTTGGTTTGTTTTGCTTCTTTTCCTCTCTAGCCAACAGCCCATAGAGTTCAAGTGATGAGATAGGCGTCTCTGTTACGCAACTATCAAAGGCCACTGTTGCTTCAAAAGACCAGGCAGTCAGGCTTACCAAGTTTAGAAGACAAAATAATCGTAATTTCTGATGCACAGAAAGGTCAAGTAACAGAAGGTTCTGTTTTGAAGGTAGAAATGAGAATTCTGGAAACCAGGAAGAAAGTGATAAAGGGAAATGGAGTCTTAAGGGTCCGGATCCAGCATTACATTGGCCAAAAGATAGATTTTCCACTTTCTAAGATGTTTGCATGATCAGATAACACGTGGAGCAGAATATACAATAGAGATGGCAATTCTTGAAGGGTACTCTCTGGTTTCCTATCCCTGTGTGTAATAGAAGCAGATGTTCTATAAATAGATTTTCAGAATTGTGTTCACATTTTCCTCAGCAATAAAAATGTTCCTTTGCATGATGCTGTCCATCAGAACCATCTGTAGTATACGAGAGAAGCATGAGCAATTTTTTTCTCTGCAAGATGGTAGTCAGAGCTAACCATATGGTTCTGCATTCATTTTATTTCAGAATGCTTGTTTAGTATCCTGATTATTGGGTAATGTATTAAAAAAAAAAGGAAAGTCCTGACATTTCCTGGCCTTGCTACGTGAGCTGTAAGCAAACTCACAGTATTCTGCCTTTGCAAGATACATATGGGAAAAAAATCCCTAGCTAAGTATGTTGCGCCTGTATGCTTGAACTTGGAATGGAATGGAATGGAATGGAATGGAATGGAATGGAATGGAATAGAATAGAATAGAATAGAATAGAATAGAATAGAATAGAATAGAATAGAATAGAATAGAATAGAATAGAATTAACCAGGTTGGAAAAGACCTTCACAATCATCAAGTCCAACCTATCGTCCAACACTATCTAAACCATGGCACCAAGTGCCCTATCCAGTCTCTTCCCAAGCACTTCCAGTGATGATGACTCCACCACCTCCCTGGGCAGCACATTCCAATGGCTGTGAAGGAATTATTTCTAACAACCAGCCTAAACCTCCCCTGGTGCAGCTTGAGACTGTGTCCTCTTGTTCTGGTGCTGGTTGCCTGGGAGAAGAGACCAACCCTCTCCTGGCTACAACCTCCTTTCAGGTAGTTGTAGAGAGCAAGGAAGTCTCCCCTGAGCCTCCTCTTCTCCAGGCTAAGCAACCCCAGCTCCCTCAGCCTCTCCTCATAGGCCTTGTAGAAGTTTGGCTCCTGGCTTTCTTGTTTTGGGGTCTTGACTGCATATCACTGAGAATTTTCTTTTATTTCTCTTTACACAAGAGCCAGCCTTTGACAATAGCTGCAAAATAGTTTTGTATTGTATTTTCTACTTTATTTTCACTAGTTGTGATTCTGAAATAGCACCATTATTTTTTTTCTGATCTACTTAGTGTTTGTGTCTGGTTCTTTGATCTGACCTATGGCAAGGAAGACGAGTAGATGTGAAAGACTTCTATGCCCAAGCAGTGTGAGCAGTTGTGTTCAAGAGCATTCAGCTGCAGATGTTAGGTCTGAAAATGCAGTCAGGAGTATGAACTGTACATTGTCCCAGTTTGTATACTATAATAGCATTTATTTGGGCTTTAGTTAGGGCTTTTCCTTCTGATGTGATACACAAAATTCAGTGTATGACTTAATCTGCCTTGTTAAAACTGACTATCAGCCAACGAGAGACAGAAATTAATCATGATAGACTAACAGACAAAATTACATGTGTCTTTTAAGATTAAGGGGGAACTTAATTTGCTTATTAAAAAAATATTCATTGACAAAGTTAACATTCTCATATAATGGAAAAATTCCTAATTCAGTGATACACAATGACACAGCCAATTTAGAAAGGGTCAGTGAGTTTCAGAGGTCCTTTTCCTCCTTTCTGGAGGGAATAAATTCTTTGGAAACCTACCTTTTGAGGGGAGGGTGGAAGGCAGCAAGACCTATTGAGATGACAATGAGATCAAAAAAGAAGAAGTGATTATTCAAATCCCTCAGAGAAATAAAAGCCTGAAGTAAGAAGAACTGAACCCAAAAAAGGAGCAGGCAGGGCAGGGAGCGGCCAAAGGGGAATGAGAGGCAGAAGCTGAATGCAGAGGGCAAGGCCTGAATGGGAGGCAGTAAAAGAATTAGGAGTTGAAAAGAGAAGGAGGAGGGGAAAGTAGAGCTGAGGAAGACAAGAAAATAGGGAAAGGAACATCATGGTGCATGAAGGAGAGACAGAAAGTTTGTTCTTCTCAGGCTATAGCAACTCTTTGGAGTACTTTATATGATGGGACTATGACACTGAAACACAGCTTAACCATGTTGCTTGGCCTGAGGTCAGATTTAACAAAGTTTCCATTTTCACATCTGTTGTCAGAATGGGCCACGCTGGTGAGTGGCAGGTACTGTAAATTTTCAGAAGGCCATGAGACAGCACCACCAGTCCCCTGTTTGGTTGCTTAGATACGCTAAGGAATTGGAATAGGCATATCTCACATCATATTTGAACTCCGTGAAGTTTCAAGTGTTGCGTTTCAGATAACAACATGAGCAAGCTCCAGGCATGCAAAAGTTATTTATTTATTTATTTATTGATTGATTGATGAAAAAACCCTTCTGGGCTGGAACCACGACAAGCATTTCATCAGACAAACTGGTTTCCTCACCCCTTTTCTAAAATCTTCTGTAACCTCTGCTTTTCCCTCTGAATACCTTGTAAACGCAGTGAAAGATATATTTGATGATGTGTGCCTACAAAGGTGTTGATGATTAGCCCAGCAAAAAGAACTGATGCCATCAATGTTCTAGCTAAACCTTAATATCAGGGCAGAAAGCATGTAGCAGGACATATTGTGATATCTCCCTAACGTGAGCTAAGGTGTTAGCCTGAAATTGTGATTTAGAAATGAACTTTTACAAAGAGTCTCACAGCACTGTCAAAACATGAAAGCTTTTCCATGTGGAGTAACTATGAATAGAATAGAATAGAATAGAATAGAATAGAATAGAATAGGCTAGAATAGAATAGAATAGAATAGAATAGAATAGAATAGAATAGAATAGAATAGAATAGAATAGAATAGAATAGAATTAACCAGGTTGGAAAAGACCTTTGAGATCGAGTCCAACCTTTCATCCAACACCATCTAATCAACTAAACCATGGCACCAACCGCCCCATCCAGTCTCTTCCTAAACACCTCCAGTGATGGTGACTCATGGTTACAGAAACACTCTCAGACAATATTGTCTTAAATTAAATAAAGGGGGTAGAAAATCTAATGATGTACACTGATGGATGAATGTTAATCTTTTTTTAACACTTGAACCTTAACAGAACTAAATTGGGTAGCAAGATGAAGTTAGGTTGCCAATGAAGTGGAGACATATTAGTAGTTTTATTAATAAGCAATTCTTAATTAAGGGAAAATACTGTCCATGTACATATGTCCAAATTAATCTGAACTTCAAAGTTTTTTTTAAATTCATTGCTTTTATTAACTAAAGAAAAGATACATTTATTTTATCTTACTTATATTCTACTTTTTTGAGCCTAGTAGTCCATCTGCAAATGCAGTTTCCTTTTCAATACTGGCATGTAATAAGATGGGAGTCGGTGTCACCTCTGTGACTGGGCTGTAGCTTGTAAGGGCCCAATAGTCAGCACACAGGAGACTTATGGAGAGTTACCTAGCTCCTTTTACATAATTTTAGCATATGGCATGATTTGGAGGAGGTTGATTCTCTTTTTGGCTGCCTAAAGACCTGTGAGAGTAGGGCTTCCACCTTCATGGGTCCTAAACATATATTGAGTCCAGCGTGTGTTGAGAAAGAGATGAAGAGAATCATGGAATCACAGACTATCGACTCAGCACTAAACCATGTCCCTAAGCACCAGGTCCACACGCTGCTTGAACACCTCCAGGGATGGTGACTCCACCAGTGTCCTGAGCAGATCATTCCAATGTCTGAGAACCCTTTCAGTGAAGAGGTATTTCCTGATATCCAGCCTAAGCCTCCCCTAGTGCAGCTTGAAACTGTTTCCTCTAGTCCTGTTGCTTGTCACCAAGGAGAAGAGGCTGCCCCCTCCCTGCGCCAACCTCCCTTCAGGTAGTTGTAGAGAGCAATAAGGTCTCCCGTCAGCCTGCTCTTTTCTAGACTGAACAACCTCAGCTCCTTCAGATGCTCTTTGTAGGCCATGTGCTCCAGGCCCTTCATCAGCCTCGCTGCCCTTCTCTGCACACACTCCAGCGCCTCAATATCTTTCCTGTAGTGAGGGGCCCAGAACAAGACACAATACTCAAGGTGTTGCCTCACCAGTGCTGAGTACAGAGGGATGAGCACCTTCCTGTTCCTGCTGTCCACAGTGTTTCTAATACAAGCCAGGATGCCATTGGCTTTCTTGGGCACCTGGGCACACTGCTGAGTAATGTTCAGTTGACTATCAACTGATACATCTAGATCCCTCTCCAAGTTGCAGATTCCCAAACATACATCCCCAAGTCTGTAATTTATCATGGGGTTGTTTTCACTCAAGTGCAGGACCTGGCACTTGACCTTTTTGAACTTCATGTAACTAGCCTTGGTCCATCAGTCTAACCTGTCCAGATCCCACTGTAAACCATCCCTATCCTCTAGCAGATCAACACAGCCATGCATCTTGGTGTCATCTGCAAACTTACTGAGGGTGCACTCATCTGGATCATTAATAAAGATACTAAAGAGGACAGCGCCCAGTACTAAACCCTAGGGTACACCAATAGTGACTGCATGCCAGCTATAATCAACTGAATTCACAACCACTCTTCAGGTGTAGCCATCCAGCCAGTTTTTTATCCAGTGCAGAGTGTACTTATCCAGGCCTTGTGCCATGAGTTTCTGAGAGAGAAAGAGAAAGAGAGAGAGAGAGAGAGAGAGAGAGAGAGAAAGAGAAAGAGAGGAAGAGAAGGAGAGAGCAAGAAAGAGAAAGAGAAAGAGAGGAAGAGGAGAGAGTGAGAAAGAGAAAGAAAGAAAGAGAAAGAAAGAGAGAGAAAGAGAAAGAGAAAAAGAGAAAGAGAAAGAGAAGAGACAAAGAGAAAAGAGACAAAGAGAAAAAAAAAAGGAGAAAAGAGAAAAAGAAAATTAGTAGAGAGAAAGAGAAAAGAGAAAGAGAAAAGATAGAGAGAAAAAGAGAGAAGAGAAAGAGAAAAACAGGAGATAGGCATTTGTTCCTGTTAAGAAATGTTACAGAAAAGATGGTGGATTGTTTTGCAGCAAAAATTTCATACAATTTCATGCAGTTTCTTTTAGATTTATGTTTTATTGCTTCCTATGAATTTAAGAAAATGAAAGAAAGGAGACTTACCATGTTGTGTTCTTATTTATTTACTTGTGAAGAGCCACCTATGTTCTAATACTACATACTAACAAGTTAGACATAGAGGTTAAATATATTGAATAATATAACTGGAAATAATGAGACAAAGTGAAGCGTCTGATTAAATACAGTTTCTGGGAGAATAAGTTATAATCTCTGATAATGAAGGAAGTTAATAAACAGTGGTAATTAAAAAAGAAAATCTGATTTTCTGTAGGAAGAGCTGGAGGAAAAAAAACCTTCCACTGAGAAAGTAGCTCAGAAAGTCAGTTTGGGAAATACAATTTTGAATCAGAATAAACTATATTTTACCATAGGTAAGAATGCATTCTCATGTGTTCTGTAAGTTTGTGCTTTGTTTTGTCTCTTTCCCTTAAAAGTTAATTAAACTGCTTAAAGATGTGTTGTGCAATCAAATTCTACAAACAAATAGTGGGAAACCTGTGCAAGTTGTCTGTCTGTCTAGATACCTGAAAATAACAGGAGATGGCCACATTTGTGACATCTGGACAGATGGGCGGAGTCCAACAGGATGGCATTCAACAAGTCCAAGTGCCAGGTGCTGCACTTTGGCCACGGCAACCCCATGCAGAGCTACAGGCTGGGGTCAGAGTGGCTGGAGAGCTCCCAAACAGAGGGACCTGGGGGTGCTGATTGACAGCTGCCTAAAAATGAGCCAGCAGTGTGCCCAGGTGGCCAAGAGGGCCAATGGCATCCTGGCCTGTATTAGGAATAGTGTGGCCAGCAGGAGCATGGAAGTCATTGTGCCCTGTGGTCGTTTGAGGCTGTGCCTTTAAGAACAAACACTGCTGGAACACACTGGCTAATGTTTTTGGTACTAGAACCAAAACATTCTGATATTCTAAACGAATTTCATTGGTTGATAAACAAAAATTCAGCTTTAGATTGTGAAGCGGTTGGAAAATTTTTTTTTCCTCAGTTCAGTTCGGTTTGGGAGTTGGGGGAGTTTGGTGTTTCAGCCTGTTCTCCCTGCCTGCTTCTTCTGCGAACTGCTGGACTTGGCCTTCAGATAAGCAAACACTAATCCTGCATGGGCTTTTGAAGCTTGCTAACAACTCTTTTCCTTAGTAACTTGCCTTTCTCTCTCTCTAACCCCTTTTTGGGGAAAAAGGGAGGTAAGGGGGGGAGAGAGGGGGTTCCAAAGAGGGGATCCCTCCCTGAGGGAGGGATTTTTGTTGTGTTATTTGTCTTTGCTGTGTATTTCTGTGTATATATTGTAAATACCTGTATATATTGTGTTATATATAACCTGCTTTCCATATATGCTTGTAAATATATAGCTTTTGCTCTTCGACTGAGTTAGCTGTGGTTTCTTACTCTGTGGAGGAGGGAGAGCTAAGCCCTCTCTCAACCTACCACATTTATTGGCGCCCAACGTGGGGCTTGCTGACAAATTAGTTTGATTTATTGCTTGCTTAAGTCGAACGAGCAAACATGAAGGTGTTTTGGCTTTTTGAGCGTCTGTTCTTCTCGGTCTTTGGTGTATTGATCTACAAGTATTGCCTGGGTATGATTATCGATAAGATAGGTAAATATATAATGCAAAAATTATATTTGTGGTTTAAGTACAAGATTCGGCTTCTGTATGATCAGTGCCTGGAATTCTTTTATGTTAAAAAGTACAGGAATGTTACATCTAGCACACTCCCTATTGAGATAAAAGAGTTTAAGATTCCGCTCGGTGAAAGGGTAATTTTAAGTGATGGCTGGGATCCAAAGCTGATTTTCTTGATGTGTGTAGTCCTGCTGATGATGATAATTAATGTGTATTTGTTGGTAGCACTGTACCGGGAGAAAAAAGTGTCCAAGGCATGTTTTGTTATAAAACGGAGGGTTAAGAGACGAAAACGCCACCCTGGCTCTGTTTCAGGAACATCCAGTGAGGATGATAATGGAGAATCTGTGTCAGTTAAAGATAAAGCTAAAAAGTCAATCGGCAAGGCAGCTCTGAATAGCAATGGTGATGATTCTGGCAAGCAGCCAGGGGCTGCAGTTGCCCCAAACATGGCGGCTCCCGTGTCCCCAGCAGCCACCATTAACGAGGCAAAGTCATTTCCTCCTTCTTCCATGGCAGGAGCGGAAGCGTCCTCCAAAGCAGCTAATCTGTCTCAAAGCTTATCAGCTTCTGATAATAAGGCAGCTGGAAACCCAAACACAGCTCCAGTAAAGCAAGTAGCAGTTTTAACAACAAGGAAGGGTAAGACTAAAGCTGATTCAGGAGCTGACGGGGATGCAGAGCAAGGTTCTTCTGCTGGGGAGGAAGAGAAAATCTGTCTTAAAAATATAGCTGAGTTATTGAGATCATCAGAGGATCGAGATGCATCTCTTGGTAGGACAGCAGCTAGTGGTGGTGCTTCTCAGCTTAAAGGGATCCTTGAAAGGTTGTTTGGACCACAAGTTGAGGAAGAGGAGGCAGAAGAGCAACAAGATGACATAACCGACTGCTCTTCACCACGTGAGGAGCTTAGAAATGTGAGAAAAGACTATCTCAGAGCAGATAAGGAGCCAGTTCTCGCTTGGCTTGGTAGATGCTATGATACAGGTGCTCCAGCTCTAATGGTTGGAGACAAGTCAGCAGCCCAGCTAGGAACTCTCTCAAAGGATAATGGAATAGATAGACATCTAGGCAAGGCTCTCGGTAAGGTTAATCTGTGGATACGCCTTCTAATGGCGGTTCTCATGAGATACCCTTCCCGAGATGATCTTCCATGGAATCCTAAGCCCTGGACTACCATAGATGAGGGAATCAAGCGTCTGAGAGAATTTGCTGTTAGAGAGGTACTCTATGGTGAACATGAATCTCTGAATCCTGATGATGTTCCTGTAGGAAATGGTCTTACTAAAAAGCTCATCAAGCTTGCTCCATCTAATTATGCAAACATTCTGGCAAGCAGAATTGTAGCAAGAAATTATGGTGGAGCTCCTCTTACGGTTGGCCAATTCACTGATCAATTGAGACAATTGGATGATAGCATGACACGTGTTTCTTTGGTTTCAGCCATTGAAACTCTGTCTGGAAAACTGGAGAATTGCATGAAAGAGCTGAAGGATGAATTTAAAAACACCATCTCCCAATTGGCACAAAGAGATGATTCCAATTCTTCCTCCAGGTGGGTACAGGTTTCATCTGTGAGGAATAGACATCCTCCAAGGAGGTCATTCCAAAACAGATCAAACCAAAACAGACCACCAAGGCAGTCACGTAGGACTATTTGGATTACCCTGCGTGATCAGTTTGGTGAGAACATGAACAGGTGGGATGGTCAACCAACTTCTAATCTTTTCAGGAGACTGAGAGAACTGCAAAGTGGCAGAACCCGAGGTAGCAATACCAGAAGGGTAGCTGTTACTTCTACAGTTCCCCAGGACAACTCTAGTAGCTCCAACAGTGGCTCCAGTTCTAACACTGCACAGTGTGCTCGTTGCACCTGTGGACATGTTCCCCATAACTAGGGGTGCCCTGCCTCCCGCCAGGGGGAGGAGAGGGGTAATACAGATAACAGAATCTATTGGGATGTGTACATCCAGTGGCCTGGCACTTCACACTTTCAGAAGTACAGGGCCTTGGTTGACACAGGAGCTCAGTGCACCATATTGCCATCAAATTATCAGGGATCAGAGTCCATAACTATTCTGGGAGTCACTGGTGGATCTCAAGAGTTAAGTAAAGTGGAGGTTAATATAAGCTTAACTGGTAAACAATGGAAAAAGCATACAGTTGTGACCGGACCTGATGCACCTTGTATTTTGGGAATTGATTTTCTGAGAGAAGGGCGTTTCAAAGACCCTAAAGGTTACAAATGGGCTTTTGGAGTAGCTTCTGTAGAAATTGATGGACAAAAACTGAAGCTGTCTGCTAGACCTGAGCTTTCTGATGAATCTGCAGTTGTGGGACAACACAAGATTCAGGACATTAAGTTGCCGGTTGCTTCCCGGACTGTGCATCACAGACAATACAGAACCAACCGTGACTCTTTGTTGCCCATTCAGAATCTGATTCGTCAGTTGGAGAGTCAGAAAGTCATCAGCAAAACTCATTCACCTTTCAACAGTCCAGTGTGGCCTGTGCGAAAGCCGAATGGAGACTGGCGTCTGACAGTGGACTACCGAGCCCTGAATGAAGTAACTCCGCCTATGAGTGCAGCAGTACCAGACATGATGGAACTCCAGTATGAGCTGGAATCCAAAGAGGCCAAATGGTATGCTACCATAGACATTGCTAATGCCTTCTTCTCTATTCCCATAGCAGAGGAATGCAGGCCTCAGTTTGCTTTCACCTGGAGAGGAATCCAGTACACTTTCAACAGACTGCCAATGGGCTGGATCCACAGCTCCAGCATCTGTCATGCAGTAATCCATGATGCTCTGGAGGAAGGTGGTGCTCCAGAACACATCCAGTTCATCGATGATATCATCGTCTGGGGTAAAACTGCTGAGGAAGTCTTCGAGAAAGGTAACAAAATCATGGACATTCTCCTGAATGCAGGTTTTGCCATCAAGAGAGACAAAGTGAAAGGTCCTACCACAGAGATCCAGTTTCTGGGAGTGCAGTGGCAGGATGGACGCCGACACATTCCAGTGGATGTGGTAAATAGAGTCTCTACCATGGCAAATCCCACGAACAAGCAAGAAACTCTACGTTTCTTGGGGATAGTGGGATTTTGGAGACTACACATTCCTGGATACAGTCAGATTGTGAAACCTCTGTATGATGTGACTCGAAAGAGGAACAGTTTCCACTGGGGACCTGAACAACAAGCAGCCTTTGACCAGATAAAGCAAGAAGTAGTCCAAGCAGTGGGTCTGGGACCTGTGCGAGATGGTCCAGACATTAAGAACATTTTGTACACGGCTGCAGGTGACAATGGTCCAACCTGGTGCTTGTGGCAAAAAGCTCCAGGTGAGACACGTGGACGACCTCTTGGTTTCTGGAGTCGAGGTTACAGAGGTTCAGAGGCTAATTACACTCCAACAGAGAAAGAGATTCTAGCTGCCTATGAGGGAGTGAAAGCAGCTTCTGAAGTAATTGGAACTGAGTCACAACTTCTCTTAGCTCCCAGATTGCCAGTTTTGAATTGGATGTTCAAAGGCAAAGGTTCCACACCACATCATGCCACAGATTCCACCTGGTCTAAGTGGATGGCCCTGATAACACAGAGAGCTCGAATGGGAAATCTTGAAAGACCTGGTCTGGTGGAGGTGATCTCAAGTTGGCCTGAAGATACCAACTGTGCTAAACCTCCAGAGGAGAGAGTAACTTGTGCTGAGGAAGCTCCTCCTTACAATGACCTTTCTGATGATGAGAAGAAGTATGCTTTGTTCACAGACGGTTCCTGTCGTCTCGTCGGGAACAAGCGAAGGTGGAAGTCTGCCGTGTGGAGTCCAACACGCCGAGTTGCAGAGGCGAAGGATGGAGAAGGAGAATCCAGTCAGTTTGCAGAGGTAAAAGCTGTCCAGCTAGCTCTCGACGTGGCTGAACGTGAGAGATGGCCAAAGCTTTATCTCTACACCGACTCATGGATGGTAGCCAATGCTCTATGGGGTTGGCTAAAGAACTGGAAAGAGAATGGCTGGCAGAGGAAAGGAAAACCCATCTGGGCAGCTGAACTGTGGCAAGACATTGCTGATCGAATCGAGAGAATTCCAGTGAAAGTGAGACACATTGATGCTCACATTCCCAAGAGCAAAGCTACTGAGGAACAGCAGCACAACCATCAGGCAGATCTAGCTGCAAGAGTTTCTCAAGTAGACAAGGACTCTGAACTTGATCTCGACTGGAAACACCGAGGTGAGATATTCTTAGCTCGGTGGGCTCACGATTCGTCAGGACATCAAGGCAGAGATGCAACATACCAATGGGCTCGTGACAGATCCATAGACATTTCCATGGATGCCATCACACAAGTCATCCATGACTGTGACATTTGTGCTGCTATTAAGCAGGCAAAGAGAATTAAGCCCTTGTGGTATGGTGACAGATGGTCCAAATACAGGTATGGTGAAGCTTGGCAGATTGACTACATCACTCTACCACGTTCTCGTTCTGGTAAGCAGTACGTGCTTACTATGGTAGAGGCAAACACTGGATGGCTGGAAACTTACGCAGTCCCACATGCAACTGCACGCAACACCATTCTCGGTCTGGAGAGACAGATCCTGTGGAGACACGGAACTCCAGAGAGGATTGAGTCAGACAACGGAACTCACTTCAAGAACAACCTTGTAAAGAGCTGGGCAAAAGAGCACGGTATTGAGTGGATTTTCCATATTCCTTACTATGCACCAGCTGCAGGGAAGATTGAACGCTACAACGGTTTGTTGAAGACCACTCTCAAAGCCATGGGAGGTGGATCTTTGAAAAACTGGGAGAAACATTTAGCACAAGCAACCTGGCTGGTGAACAGTAGAGGTTCAGTGAACCGAGCTGGACCTGCACATTCTGATCTGCTACAGAAAGTAGAAGGTGATAGAGTTCCTGTTGTTAGGGAAAAGAATCTGTTAGGTAAAACTGTTTGGGTATTTTCGCCCTCAGGAGAGGCTAAACCTGTCCGAGGGGTGGTTTCAGCAGAAGGTCCGGGTCACACTTATTGGGTAATGCAAGAGAATGGTGAAATTCAGTGTATTCCACAAAGAGATTTAACTTTAGCTGAGAGAGTTTAATTTCAGAATGTTGTACAGCTACAGCGCGTCCAAAGGAAAGAGTCCCTGAGGAATCTACGGTGCACGAACCCTGAGAACCCTGAGAACCCTGAGTCAACTGAGAGTCCCTGAGTCCCTGTTTCCCTTTTTCTTCGCTTCGTCTGCGGAGAGACAAACTGTTTTCCATTTTCTTGATTTTGGATTTTCTTGGACTTCTGAATCATCTACATCTGAGTATAGCCGGAATGGACGATGAACTTAACTTACGAACTGTAAATATTGTTCTGGATTGGATGGACAGTACGAACAGCCAATGAAATTGTTTAGAAAGGGGTGGACTGTGGTCGTTTGAGGCTGTGCCTTTAAGAACAAACACTGCTGGAACACACTGGCTAATGTTTTTGGTACTAGAACCAAAACATTCTGATATTCTAAACGAATTTCATTGGTTGATAAACAAAAATTCAGCTTTAGATTGTGAAGCGGTTGGAAAATTTTTTTTTCCTCAGTTCAGTTCGGTTTGGGAGTTGGGGGGAGTTGGGTGTTTTCAGCCTGTTCTCCCTGCCTGCTTCTTCTGCGAACTGCTGGACTTGGCCTTCAGATAAGCAAACACTAATCCTGCATGGGCTTTTGAAGCTTGCTAACAACTCTTTTCCTTAGTAACTTGCCTTTCTCTCTCTCTAACCCCTTTTTGGGGAAAAAGGGAGGTAAGGGGGGGAGAGAGGGGGTTCCAAAGAGGGGATCCCTCCCTGAGGGAGGGATTTTTGTTGTGTTATTTGTCTTTGCTGTGTATTTCTGTGTATATATTGTAAATACCTGTATATATTGTGTTATATATAACCTGCTTTCCATATATGCTTGTAAATATATAGCTTTTGCTCTTCGACTGAGTTAGCTGTGGTTTCTTACTCTGTGGAGGAGGGAGAGCTAAGCCCTCTCTCAACCTACCACATGCCCCTGTACTCTGCATTGGTTAGGCCACACCTTGAGTCCTGTGTCCAGTTCTGGGCCCCTCAGTTTAAGAAGGACATTGAGACACTTGAACGTGTCCAGAGAAGGGCAATGAGGCTGGCGAGAGGCCTTGAGCACAGCCCTATGAGGAGAAGCTGAGGGAGCTGGGATTGTTTAGCCTGGAGAAGAGGACGCTCAGGGGAGACCTCATTGCCCTCTACAACTACCTGAAAGGTGGTTGTAGACAGGAAGGGGTTGGTCTCTTCTCCCAGGCAACCAGCACCAGAATAAGGAGACACAGTCTCAAGCTGCACCAGGGGAAGTTTAGGCTGGAGGTGAGGAGAAAGTTCTTCACCGAGTGAGTCATTTGTCATTGGAATGTGCTACCCAGGGAGGTGGTGGAGTCACCATCCCTGGAGGTGTTCAAGAGGAGACTGGACGCAGCACTTGGTGCCATGGTCTTGTCATGAGGTCTGTGGTGACAGGTTGGACTCGATGATCCTCGAGGTCTTTTCCAACCTTAGTGATACTGTGATACTGTGACTCTTGCGAGTTCAGTTACAGCAAAGCGCAGCTATCAGTGTTCTGTAAGTGAAAGTGTGTTTCAAAGTATATCAAAGATTAGCATCTGCAGGTTTCCTCCTCTCTGTTAGAGACCTGTTTAATAACAACATTTCCAAATAAATCAATTAATTTCTATTCATTCTGCTTCTCTCTCCATACTCAATGCTCCTCTTTTTCTTTGTGTTCATGAACCTGCATATGGAGAAACTGGAGAGGGACTGTAAACTGAGCGTTAAGTACCTTGTCTTTGTAGTTTACTTTGACATATGCTTAGATGAAGCCATAGCTCTCAGTGCAAATAAAAAAGATCATTGTCTAAACATTTCAAAAAGTTGGGTTTTTTTAGTCTTTCTCCAGCAGAGTGTCTTTGATGCAGAGGCATTCATAAAAGAGTAACTAATACTTGCCTCCAAAGAAAAATTCTCCTAGGTAGAATTCCCCATGGCAAAATCATTGCATGCCAAAGACTCCACTGACACTGTTCATACCAGGTATATGACTGCTGAATGATCACTCTGCAGTGGCAGCATCCACCCTCGAGAGTCTGTATTAATTGGATTTCACAGATCCCTTGAGGTCTGATGACTGCTACACAATGAGGTTCCTTCTGTCTCTGCTGGCTAAAAGATGTACACAAAATACTTAGATACACTCCTTAACTGGCTTAACATTTGACCTTTTTGCTGAGCCAGGGAGCAGTTTAAGTGATCCATCTTAGAGACATTCAATAAAAGTATTACAACTCAGAACTGCCACAGCCCATCATGGTACTATATTTAACATCTAACCAAGCACTAGCTGAGCAACAGTAATTGCCTATGTACACACCCTGGGATATCAGGAAAAAGAAGCTAGAGTTGGATTAGGCTACAGTGAAAGAGATGCAAGGCAAGTTGGAAAACCTAATTCTTGCCCCAGGATCATAGCACACTTCCTGACTAATATACCTATGACCAAGAAGTGAAGACCTGTGCAGCTGAGGTAGCATGTATGTCCATCCAAACCCTCAGAGTAGCCATTGTTCCTCAGCCTGTCCTTAGGTCTTGCAAAGAATCCTTTGCAACTTCAAAGGATGCAAGGCTCATCTCCTACTCTGGCTACAGAAGGGTAGGTGCCAAACTCTAAAGACGTGGTCTCTTCAGCCTGCTTATTCTGCTCAGCTCTGATAACGAAGAAGGAAAACATTGTGGTCTACAGCAAGCCTGGAATAAAAGCAACATACACAAAACAGAGCTCTCACTCTCCAAGTCAGTCAGGCAAAGTCACATCTAACTTTCATATATTTTCTAATATTGTGCAACAATGTCTATAATTTGGTTGCATAAACATACCTGCCTGCTAACACTTGGTTCTAAAAAGTCTTTGGTAAACCCAGTTTGCCTGCCTGAAAGAATACAGAAAACTGTCAGCATTCAGAAAGAAGTGCTTAAGTTCTGCGTGGAGTTGTTAGCAACCTGACTCAAAACATATGGTTACAGATTGAAAAGCAAGAAAATATTAGAATAGACTAGACTAGACTAGAATAGAATAGACCAGGTTGGAAGAGACCTTCAAGATCATTGTGTCCAACCCATCATCCAACACCACCTAATCAACTAAACCATGGCACCAAGCGCCCCATCAAGTCTCTTCCTAAACACCTCCAGGGATGGTGACTCCACCACCTCCCTGGGCAGCACATTCCAATGGCCAATCACTCTCTCTATGAAGAATTTCTTCCTAACATCCAGTCTAAACCTTCCCTGGTGCAGCTTGAGACTGTGTCGTCTTGTTCTGGTGTTGGTTGCCTGGGAGAAGAGAACAACCCCCATCTGGCTACAACCTCCCTTCAGGTAGTTGTAGAGAGCAATAAGGTCTCCCCTGAGCCTCCTCTTCTCCAGGCTAAGCAACCCCAGCTCCCTCAGCCTCTCCTCATAGGGCTTGTGTTCCAAACCCCTCCCCAGCTTTGCTGCCCTTCTCTGGACACCTTCCAGCAACTCAACATCTTTCCTAAACTGAGGGGCCCAGAACACAGTACTCAAGGTGTGGCCTAATCAATGGAGACTTGCAAACCTAGAGGGAAGATATGTGAAGACAATTAGGATTTGGGAGAGAAAATAATCATTTAAAATATCATGAAGGCACATGTGCTGACAAGAAAGAAGAACTTCTGAAGAAAGAAAAGCTGTTTTCAACCACAGTATGTAAGGCAGACAAGTACATATAACAAGATATGATTATTTTTTTTAAGTTTTGTTTTTAAATATACTCCTGGTAGGGTCAGCATGTGAAAAGAGTATGTAGCAAGTAATATGGTGCTGTGTGACTTCCATAAAATCCATATTCAGCAAGGCCTGCTTTCTCTCAAACAATGCAACATTCAGCTTGTATGTGAGGGGAGAGGGCATTCCAGTGAAAAGAGAGGGCACAGAATGGGAAAGAGAAGCAACACTGGCACAAAAGAGGCAAAGAATGCCAATTCAGAAGGCGGGTGTGAAAGTAAAATCTGCTTCCATGCCTGCTACAGCATATATTACACAACTGGCACTTACTTGGCAAATCACCCACTCAGGCACTGACCTTGGCAGCATCACAGGGATAACCTCTGTGTGAGGAAGGACTGTTCTTCAACAATGTCTCCAAAATGTTTGGCACAAAAGTACTTTTTAAAGAAAGCAAGCATTTCTTCCACTTTGTATTCCAGTTGAAAACCAGCATTTCTTTTTGGCTGCAGAGGAGACATCCTGTCCATGACTTTTGGTATATTCTTCATATAGTGTTCCAGAATATTTGATATTGTGTACAAATGCCATTGCACAACCATCCCATTTTGTGGATGTTCCCATGTTAGAGAGCAATGGGTGTATTCAGAGACTTGCTCAACTTAAATGATCTCCTTGTTAATCCTTTGAGGAATTATGACAGAGTGCTTGGGGCTGCAATGTCCTGGTCGAAAGTATTCTGAAGGAAAAATAGAAAGGATTCCAAACGAGATGTGTCTCCTTCACTTACATGCTATCTTGTGCACAGTAGTTGAGGAACCATTAGGGATGTTAGTAAGAGTAGCATTTTATTTCTTTAACAAAGCAAATCTATTCACTTTAATGGTTTGCTGGAGGTTATATGCTTACAGTATATGCTCAAATCATGTAGAAACTCAGTGCCCGATTTAACAGACATGAGAATGAATGCCATTAATTTGTGCAGGCAAAGTTAGGAATATAATCAAGGCATCCCAGGCAACCAGCACCAGAACAAGAGGACACAGTCTCAAGCTGTGGCAGGGGAGGTTTAGACTGGATGTTAGGAAGAAATTCTTCATAGAAAGCGTGATTGCCCATTGGATTGGGCTGCCCGGGGAGGGGGTGGAGTTGCCATCATTGGGGGTGTTTAGGAGGAGACTGGATGGGGTGCTTGGTGCCATGGTTTAGTTGATTAGATGGTGTTGAATGATGGGTTGGATGTGATGATCTCAAAGGTCTCTTCCAACCTGGTCTATTCTATTCTATTCTATTCTATTCTATTCTATTCTATTCTATTCTATTCTATTCTATTCTATTCTATTCTATTCTATTCCATTCCATTCCATTCCATTCCATTCCATCCTATCCTATCCTATCCTATCCTATCCTATCCTATCCTATCCTATCCTATCCTATCCTAACCTATCCTATCCTAACCTATGCTATTACAGTATGTACCTTTAGGATAGTTACTTTAAAGGGGGATGGGTTCACATGAATTCTGGAATGAGACTGTGTGTTTTTAAGTGCACTCCAAGGATGAAAACTGGTCTTCTGGGTAAGAACATAAGGCTCTCAAAGAAACTTGGAGTTAATTTTGAACATGACTAGAATTATGGCTGCTAGAAAGAGCCAAATGTGTTAGTCTTCCAACTTGCAAAAATGAAAGTAAACTGAAACAGGGATGTTTATTACAATGTAGTTTAAATTAATTCCTACAGACTTGATATTCGTTTCTGTTTGGTCTCTAAAGAATAGCTGAAGTTCTCAGTGAAGCCAAATAGGTTGTGTCCTTGCTATGCACAACAAAGTTTTTGAAGCAGGAGAACGAAAGCTACATACAAATACATAATACCGTAAGTGAATTACACTCTCTTCAGTGTCTCCCACAGAAAGTCTGTCTAGGCAGAACATAAACATTACTTTAAATAATGTAGGAGTAAATACTATCATGAGTTTAAAAGGGTAGAGCGATTCTGAGAATTGTTCTTGATAGGAAAGATTGCACCAGTGCACTAGCAGATATTTGTAGGTAAACATTTTGAGAAGCCTTCTAAATAGTGTTTTGCCCATATGCATCTCCATACTTACTACCAGATGGCATAGAAATGGCATCACATGTTGATTTCGCTCTTTTTTACTTCTGCTGTCACTCATTCTGATGAATGGAGGGTCACAGCCAAAATAACAAGTTATGGAAAATGCCTGGGGCCCAGATGGGGAGGCAAGAGGCATTTCAGGTCCTAACTTGTCCATTTTAATGATGGTGGGAAGTACCAGAAATAGACCTAATCAGATGGGATCTGAAGTTGACTTTCCCCACCCTTCTGCCTTGGAACAGGCAGGTGTTCATTCTGGACAGGACCTTTACCACGTCTTTTGCTGTGTCTCCACGCTCTGAGGATGTGTTTTGTGCTGGCAGCCCCAGACTAGCTCTGCTAGCCTCAAACACTCATCACAACCAGACAGCATACAGATTTACTGGAGGACTTCACACAACATTAATTCAATTCCATTATCTTTAAAAAATAGCATGTCTGTTTAGAAGACTGTGAATCATTCAGGAGAAAGAATATTTTTAGAGGATGGGCAGTAGGTTACAAAAATGGGCTTAAAGGCCAAAATGGAAGAAATCTTGAACTCTGTAGTTTTTCCAGGTGAAGATTTTCTTTGCAGCTGTTGAAAAAGTTTCTAGCATCTGTCTCCCTCAATTTATCTGCCTTGGAACTGAGAACAACATTATTCCTACCATGGTTCACAGGGAGGTGTGCTGTCTTCACATTTAAATGATCTGTCCTTCCACTGCAAGATAATGTCAGAAAATCAATAGTAGGGAACCCCAAATTGCTGTCTCCTGTTCAGCATATTATAAGCCTTGCTTGCACCTCAAATCTAGGGGTCTCTGTAAAAAGTAATGCTCCTGTATGCTAGTGCAAACACTGCTTGCCAGATAAATCAAAGAGCTTTCTCTCTCACAGCTGTATTGCTGTGGCTTGTAAGTCTTGCACTTTGTCTTAAAGGAGAAGATGTCTCTTCTCTGCCTACAATAACCACATTCAGCTTTTTGGATTACAGTTGAGATGACTGCTTCACAGCCTAACAGCCATCACAAGCAAAATACGATGACATGAGAGCCAACAAAGATTTCTGATGAACAGACATCAGCAAGTAACTGTAGAGCTGTGAACAATATTAGTGTTTGATCCTGCTATTTAAAGTTCTTGGACTCCTTTATTTTATAGCAATTTCTGTGTTTTGTCATTGTGGTATCTGAATGGCTCCCAAGATTCCCATGAGGAAAGCAAAGAGTTATCCCAGTTGGAGGGGAAGCAGAAGGGGAGGCTGAGAGAAGTGGCAGTCACTCAGGACATTTGCAGAACAGCCAAGATCCCAATCCATCCTTCCTCCCCTTTATGAGTTCCCCATCCTTCCTTCCTTTTACTAGACTGTTGGCCAAATAAATATGTGCCTTCTATCCAAAGGTCTTTCTCCTGGTTTTATCATCGTGATCAAGCTAATTGGGAGCAGGAGGGTAAATGAGGCATAGCCAATGTACATGGCATGATGCCCAGCTGACGCTACTATTAAGCTGATGCCGGAAAAGTTAGGAAGCCATAGCCTGGCACTGAATAATAGGCCTATTGCAGCTCAAGTGTGGGGCAGAGAGAGATTTTCCTGCAGCTGGCACCTTGTCTACAAGTGGTGTACAAGAGAAAGTAGTGAATGATTTGGCTCTTTATGTCCCCTGTGTTCATTTATCACAGTTCATCAGGTACCTGTGAGTCTGACTGATGACTCCAAGTAAAAAACAATCATATCCCTTAAGAGAAATGAGTGACAGATGAGGAATATGCTGCAATTATTATCTCCTCTTTCATGGATTAGGTTGGCAACTTAACGGACTGTGCTTATTAACTGATTTTAGTTCCAGTTCCCTGGTTTTATATCTGGCATGAATATCTTTTAAGTTTAACATTGCTCATGATGCAAGATAACAGCTAGCATCATAAATAAGGAACACTAGAGATAAACTAAATTTTCATTTCAAAATCAATTTGTTCAATCAAGATAAGGTACCTGGCACCTCACTCAGCACTTTTTTTCCATTAAAAGCCTGTGTTTGCCCAAAGGGGAGCATCTGTTAAGATCACTGCTGCCACATGGAAGCCTTTTCCCATATGTACAAAGTGAAAAGAGGACATAAATCTTTTCATCACAAATGAAATGTGTGTGTTAAGCTAAAGAGAAAAACAGCTATGTAGAAGCCAAACTCTGATAAATATAGGTGAAATTTGCCTTTCCCTCCATCGACACGTAGTCTGATCTTCTCAAATATGCTAATCTGCTCTGGGCACCTGTGTTTGGAGGGACAAGGCTGAGCTTCTTGGATGAGTCATTCAAGTCACCGAAGATTTTTATGAAGCTTCAGAGCTATCAGTGGGTCTGTTACTGCTCGGTTGGAGATGGTGATGACCTACAGGAAACTTCTGGGTAATTAAAGGCTACACAGAGTGGTAGCCATTAAAAAGGCAATTATTTACTATTGATTAACATGTTATGGTGAGGCTAATTAAGCAGAGGAACAGCTTATTCCGTATTTGATGGATTTGCCATTGGTGGGAATTTTCTTCCATGTCCTCTGCCTTTCTGCAAAGTATGTGCACATTCAAACAGGAAATCATAGCTAAAATCCTTGCAGCCTACTTTTGTAACGAATTGTATTTTATTTAGCACACCATTAGCTTCTGTTTCTATCTTCTATGGTGCCAGAACTGTTAAAGGCTTTTGTATATTCACAACAGAAGCAATTGCAACATTTCTTTGGGTGGAGCAACTCTGTGGTAAAGCTTTACTGATCCGTGTGCATCTCCCTTTCTTCCTCACCACAAGCAGGTGTAGCCAGGAGGGGCTGTAGACTGACTTATGACTCCTTTGCTGTACTGCTGGTTTTGTGTCACATCTAAAACACCTTCTAATTGCAGAGATGTATATAAAGATTTTCCAGATAAGGTACAGAACTGGTTCTTCAAGGTTATTTTCCTGTCATAAGAGCACAGAAATCATCTTGGGAAGGATGGAGGGGCAGGGGACAGATGCATGACAGCGCCATCATCAGGAGTCTCTTGGGAGTCAAAAGAGTCATAACTGGAAAAATACCCCTATGATCCTGCACCACTTCACTGGTGTCTAACAACAGTGGTTAATCCTTGTTCAGAACTCTGGAAAGAATTACAGCTGCATGGGCACTTTCCACACCATCATATTTTTCCACTCCATGTTTTTCAGAGGTTCCCTGCTACTCAGCTCCTTACAGCAGCTGCTGCTGCTGCTGTGGATTTGCAGCTGCTCTTTCTGTGTGGACTCTGCTGCCATATGGCACCATAATTCTCCCTTACTCACAACTGCTCTGCCCACTCTCCTAGTATTCATGGCATTATTCAATAGTACATCACTTTGTTCTTTGAAGAGAATGTTATGTGTTTTGGCAATTAATCATGAATCCAGTGTTTTTATTTCACAGACCCGAAGGCTTAACTAAAGTGATGCCAATTCTTTTGTTCTCAATTGTCACCCATTCTGTGCAGTATGAGGGAAATTTTCCTCTATACATCCATCCTTACCTGGAATGCAAAGTTCTGCTCAGTGAGCAAAAATATGTCCCCAGATGTGCCATCTCTGGACACAGATGATTTGGTTAGCTGGGCTGGGAAAGTTCACTCAACATAGTACCCCAGGAAATCAACATCTGTGTTGTAAGTGACCTGAACTCCACTTTCACAGTGTATCAGTCCATTTACTGCTCTTTAAAGTCAGGATGCTCTGGGTAGTCAGGTTAGTTTATGTCTGGGCATAGAATAGAATAGAATAGAATGGAATAGAATAGAATAGACCAGGTTGGAAAAGACCTTTGAGATCATGGAGTCCAACCTATCATCCAACACTATCTAATCAACTAAACCATGGCACAAAGTGCCCCAGAACACCCAGAGCAGAAGTCAGAGAGAGATGAGAATGAAAGGAAAAGGAATTTAGGGGGTTTTTTTCTTTCATTCTTCTTCCTTTTTGTTATGGCCTCTCTCCATGTTTGTTGTATGTATGTGTTGTAATGATCTCCCATTTCTTCTGATAAGACCTTCAATTAATAACACAGCTGTATCAGGCAAGTGGGCACATGCTTTTATCTGTCAATGGTAAACACCACTGTTCTTGTCCTGTCATACCCTTATGCCTTTTTCTAAAACCAAACCAAACCATCAAAAACCAAAGCAAACAAACAAAAAAAAACCCCAAACCAAACAAAAAACAGAAATAGAAGATGCTTATAGCTTTAATGTTTCCTGTCAGAAAAAAAATAAAGCCCTGTATTATACAGGATAATGTCTTTGAGTCATTTGGTCACCTACTATTCACCAGGCAGCAAAATCCCTATTAAGCCAAGAGCAACCTGTTTGAAGGCCCATAGGACTGAACAGTTACACATTTATATCCAGAGTTGCAAAATGTCAACTGATAGCATCTTTGCTTTCTGCTTTGTTACAATGAGAAGTGCCTCACACAGAAAACTGGGATGGCATATGAATAATAAATGGTGTTGAGTAACAGCTGGAGTTTCTCAGGGTGCCTGTGTTCCCCGCATGAAATGCTTCTCTCTATGATTTAATAGGGGTGTCTCAGAGCAGAGATAGCATATACAATTACAGCTAACCAAACAGTACTTCTGAACAAAAAGGGTCACTGCGTTGCCTGGAAACTGTTAATCTGTCCAAAACTAAATGCTTGTTGTTGCAAACCCATGTTAATTTGTGCTGTTTGTGACCAGGAGCAGCTGTGGGATCTCAGCCCAAGAGCAAGATGCTGGTTTGTTGGCAGAAGGAATCCTGCCGTAGCTGTGAGGGCCTCTTCATCCCACGTACAGGATCACCTGGACAAGGTAAATGACATTTTACTGCACACCACAACGCTGCAGAGTGGGAGTAAATCCCAAAGTCTCTGTATGTGGGAGCCAAGAAGCAGCATACTTGTGCCTGATCCTGTAAAACAGTTCTGGACATTATGTGGCTATCATGACTCTGCTCTGAATGCTGTTCATTTCAATAGGGGCACAACAGCAGCTTCAGGCTCTGAGCAAGAGGCAGGGATTTAGCTTGAGGATGACTTTGGTGCATATATTAGTAAGCCTGTTTCTTTGGTTCAGTGGTGGAGGAGCATTATGAACTTTTCCCTGTGATATAATGTCATAATTAGTTATGAGAACCACTGAGCCTATTACAAGGGACATTTTATGCAATCATGTTTACTGCAAATTTGTTCATGCTTCCAAGAACAGGAATATACATCCAATTATTTTTAGAGTGGCAATTTTCTCCGTGCGGGTTTAATTAGAAAATAAATAAAGAGAAAGTAGGTTTCAGTTTGTTTTGCTTTCTTTTTACAGTCTCACTTGTCAGAAAATAAATTGCATAAATGTTGGTGCCTTGGTAGCCTTAAAAATAATAGCAGTAAACAGTAATAACAACACCCAGAGACAAAGATCTCAGAATAACTGAACCTTGAAAAGAGGAAGATTCCATAAGAGAACAGCAATGATAAGGGTTGGTTTTTTCTTTTGTAGGTGGGAGGGGTAGCACAGTGAATCAGATTTTCTTGAAAGCCATGACTCTGTTACTTGGACTTGTGTTGAATTTGACCTCATTATGCAAGAAAAGCCGTTGATTTTGATGGCTTTGCTCTCAGATTAAGGTGCTTATTTAATGACAATTAAGAGGCAGGTTTTAATCTTTTGATGAATACAGATAAAACTTCATTGGGAAAGAGAGATGAAAAAAGGTAGCATCTTTACAGCCTAGCTACTTACCTAACCTCTTAGGCACTGCTCTTCCCAGGCATGTCATTGAAAGAAGGCTTGAAAAACACACCTTGACACTCATGTACGCTTGTCCTGAGGAGACAGGTGACTGTTTTCCACCCTGAACTGAAACCAGCAGTTGTGTCCTCTTGGCATCATACATGGCCTGTCCTTTCACATGGGAATTTCTGCCCATAGCTTCTTTCCTTCTTATATACAACCCTTTTTTTTTTTTTTCAGAGCAACTGAGAACTGCAGCCCTCCAGAGCTGTTTTTGGTAGCACTGCCTTGGATACCTTGCAGTTCGTGGGGCACCACTTGCCTGAGATATGTTTGCAGTAAGACTAGGATGAGGATGAATATAGAGAAATCAAGCAAGGTGAATTATTGAGGGAGATTTAAAGGGGAATAAATCTTGTAGTACCTAAGTAAGTAAACATTTGCAACAAGTTAGAAGCATTAACTGGAGAAACACACACTGGAATATAATGAGGCTGCATTACTCTATCAGTAATATGCATTACCTTATATGAATATTTAAGTATAGGTAATAATGTGGTACATAAAATAACATTTAAAAGATCACTGCAGTGAAGGTAAGATAATGGAATAGTTCAGCATATTTATTATAAACCAAGCAAGTTAGAGTGAAAAAAAACCCCAACAATTAAAAATGCAAGGAACAAAGAGTTAGTGTAGTGCTTCATAAGTGAACATTGATTTAACTGGGTCCATCTTGACTCTGCTCCAAAATGTAAAATAGAGGGAAGGGAAGGGAAGGGAAGGGAAGGGAAGGGAAGGGAAGGGAAGGGAAGGGAAGGGAAGGGAAGGGAAGGGAAGGGAAGGGAAGGGAAGGGAAGGGAAGGGAAGGGAAGGGAAGGGAAGGGAAGGGAAGGGAAGGGAAGGGAAGGGAAGGGAAGGGAAGGGAAGGGAAGGGAAGGGAAGGGAAGGGAAGGGAAGGGAAGGGAAGGGAAGGGAAGGGAAGGGAAGGGAAGGGAAGGGAAAGGGGAAAGGGGAAAGGGGAAAGGGGAAAGGGGAAAGGGGAAAGGGGAAAGGGAAGGGGGAAAGATAAGGGAAGGGGAAAAGGGAAGGGAAGGGGAAAAGAGAAGGGAAGGGGGAAAGGGAAGGGAAGGAGGAAAGGGAAGGGGAAAAGGAAAGTGTCAGATCTTTGCATATGTAGACATGAAAGTAATTTAGCAAAACAGGGTGAATCATGAATTTAATTACAGTGGAAGTGCAAGTAAAGTGACTGTAATGCTGTTATGGAAATGTGACTGTGATAAACTTATTCACATGACATTCTGTTGCTAATTCAATTTGCATGCTCAAACCCAAAAGGTTAGGTTTAGTTCTGTCGCTGCAGATATGAAAAACCAGTATACAGGAACATGTGTTTTGTAGCTCTTTCAACAGTTGGATATAAAAAAAAGCTGGTTTCCTTCCTAATAGACATTATATTTACAATAAAATAAATAAAAGCACAATTTTATAGCCAATGTTGAGGTTCAGGAATGGTAAATATTGCATTAAAAAAATCTAAGCATCCAGAGTAGAATTCTGCATGAAAAGCCATGTTGTAAATGTAAGAGGAATCTCATGCTGTAAATGTAAGAGGAGTAAACCTGAAGAAAACCTTGGTGACATCTAGTAAATCTAGGGGAAAAGAGAATTTGCTCCCTGTGTGGCTTCTCTGCTTCGCATCATTATGGTGGAAATATTACTACACCCACACTTCACAGCCAGAATTGTGTTACTAATTAAAATGTTAATGACTTCTGTAAATGAGTCTACACATTTGCTCTTCAATTCTGTGCACTATATGCACTAAAATCCCTGTCTCTGCCAATCGTGGATTTGTGTTACAGGGTGGTGACAGGTCTGGAAAATGCCTGTGCTGCAGTGATCTAATTGGTTTTAGAAGAGGCAGTTTAGGGATCTGTTGGTGAGATTAGATACAAATTTGGTAAGAACACAAAATTTCTGCTACAAGGTAACTATGTAAAGTTATTTTTTGTTGCTGTTTTGTTTTGGGGGGGTTGTGGTTGGGGGTTTTTTTGGTGGATTTTTTGTGGTTGTTTGTTTTTGTATTGTTTTGTTTTGTTTTGGTTTTCAGGTCTCAGAGTTGAAGATAGCAGTCAACAGCTGGATGTACACAACCATGCAAGCTCCTGCTGGAAAAGGGCGAGCTGTGTGTCAGTGTTGCCTGCTAAATAACCCCATGCTAATTTTTACCCACTGTTAGTGCGTGAGGTAAGTGTGGAAGAAAGGACTGAAGACTTGCCTATGTACACATGAGAAACAGGTGATGCTGGAATGATCTTTGCCAGTGATGTGTGTATTGTACTGTTCATGGATAAGTCTCTATGATAAAAAGATGTATGTAGTTTTGATGCCAACACAAAGTTTCTGACACTATTGCAGTAACAGGAGTACTATACCAAATAACCTCATTTGCAAGAAGAAGAAACAACTTTAAAATGTTTCATTAGGACTTGAACTTCTTCATACCATAGCCTAAATCACTTAGTAACTTACCCAGTTGGAAAGAAATAGCCATGTTCTGCATCAGGAGAAGCTATTTTGGCAAAACAAAGCATTGAGGCTTTGATTTTTGTTTGGGGTTTGGGTTTTTTTTTGACATTTGGCAATAGAAACCACTCTGGGGAAGTAAACATGGCTGAAGTGGTATATTGCAAGTAATTTTTAGAGAAGCCCTGGTACTGCCAAAATGTAGTCGTCTGTGGGCCTGAGGTCTGTGGTAGGCAACTCTCAAAGCAGCTGCCTGTGAGATTGTGCTCATTCCCCAGGGGACCAAGCCACAACCAAGGCTGGCATCTCTTTCACCTGTTTGGAGGCTGAAGACTGTGGCTGGACATATGGTGCCCAGGGTCCATAGATCTCATAGTATCTTCACCCCACCAAACCACCCACCAGCTGGCTCTCAGAGGAACCCCAGGGACACATCCCCACAGAGAGGTGACTTTCTGTAGTGGTTTGTTAAAAGCCTTCATGCTGGTGGTGGAGTATTTCTGTTGTTTGCTATAGCCAGGTGGGGGTTGGTTTCTTCTCCCAGGCAATCAGCACCAGAACAAGAGGACACAGTCTCAAGCTGAACCAGGGAAGTTTAGGCTCAAGATGAAGAGAAAGTTCTTCACAGAGAGAGTTGTTAGCCATTGAAATGGGCTGCCCAAGGAGGTGGTGGAGTCACTATCCCTGGAGGTGTGCATAAACAGATTGGACGTGGTACTTGGTGCCATGGTTTAGTAGTCATGAAGTGCTGGGTGACAGGTTGGACTTGATGATCTTTGAGATCTTTTCCAACCTTACTGATTCTATGATTCATGTAGCTGTAGACAGGTAGTTGTAGACAGCAATAAGGTCTCCCCTGAGCCTCCTCTTCTCCAGGCTAAACAAACCCAGCTCCCTCAGCCTCTTCTCATAGGGCTTGTGCTTGAATAGGATCTAAAGAGCATGGTGAATGTTTGGTATTTTGATACCCAGTGCTCTGTTGCTGAGAATAGATAAAAAATCTGCAGGCAGAAATATTCCCTGTGAGCACTGTGAGAAAAAAAATCAGAATTTTACATAGGTAAAATAAGTTAGTTTTCCTCTGCAGCAGGATGTCTCCCATTCATCTTTGAGAAAATGTCATTTGTGAGACTTCTAAAATTACATTGCCAGAAATGTTTCTCTTTTTTTTCCACTGTCTGTCTTAAATGTCTCTTCTAATTTTTGAGTGAAAATTTCCTCACCTGTCTTTTTTTATCGTGGCTCAATTACATCAGACTTTTTGCATTTTGCTGAGAGAGTTTCAGCAGTTTCAAATATTTTTCCAACATAGGCAACCAGCACCAGAACAAGGGGACACAGTCTCAAGCTGTGCCAGGGAGGTTTAGACTCGAAGTGAGGAAAAAGTTCTTCACTGAGCGAGTCATTTGTCATTGGAATGTGCTGCCCGGGGAGGTGGTGGAGTCACTGTCCCTGGAGGTGTTCAAGGGGACATTGGACGTGGCACTTGGTGCCATGGTCTAGTTGTGAGGTCTGTTGGGACAGGTTGGACTTGATGATCCTTGGGGTCTCTTCCAACCTTAGTTATACTGTGATACTACTGTGATAAAAGCCATTCCTCTGGCTAAACCAGGGATGTATTTCTGGGTGTAAAACAAAACAAAACAAAACAAAACAAAACAAAACAAAACAAAACAAAACAAAACAAAATTCAGTCTAACAGGTGGAAAATACCTGGCAGGGAAGGACATTATCACTTATATATGAAAAAGCATGTAAGTATTTACTCTGATTCCTGCAGCCACGTTTCTCTTTGGTTACGCTAGGCTGCTGTATACTCATCTCCTTAGCATGTGCACTGCTCAGTCAGTTACATGTTTCCAGTGCCATCTGGGTTTGCCTTTTTTCTTGCTCCCTTCTTCTTCTCAGTGCAAAAGAAACTCAAAATGAACTTTGAGAGCACTTAGGAAAAAAAAGTTTCAATATATGCCTTATCTCATAGCCAGTGTAAAGGAAGTTAAATCAGCAGAAGTGAAGTGGATGTCAGTTTTTCCTCAAAGCAGAATTTTGCAAACATCATTTAAATGTTTAAAATGAAATACCTCAGGAATTTGTTAATCAAACCTAATAAGTGTGTGTGAAATGAATCGGTTAAGTGTGCACTTCAACGTCCCGCCATGCTTAAAGGAGTGCTGCACCCAGAGACAAAGATCTCAGAAGCAGGCAAAATGACTAGTAGACTATTAGAAATAAAGTGAAAATAGGCTCAACACTCTTTATCTAACTTATGTGAGTTTTTAAAGAGGATGAGCATTAGTCATGGCTCTTTCAGGATTCACTTTAATACATATTTGATGAGATTTGAAAGAACTCAGACTTAGAAATTCTCTTTCATTTAGGCTTTTCTAAATACTGAAGTGGAATCAACTTTGGATTTAAAGGAATATTAGCTCTCTCCTCACATATTCTGTCTAGTCTTGTGAGAGCTGCCCATTGTACCCAAATACAACAGTTTCTTTAGCAGTGCTGAATCTTAGACACTAAAGACAGCCTCTACTCAATGGGGGTTACTACAAGGGGAAAAAGAAATTTTCAGTGCGTCAGAGAAGGGACAATCTAATCCTCTTTGCTGGTACATCTGCTCTGGCAGTTTTGCTCTACAAATCAAAAGGCATTCCATTAATTAAAGTTCCTTTTTCTTTCATTTTTATTCAGCTCAAGAAATGTGACCACTATTCAAAAAAAAAAAAAAAAAGAAAAAAGAAAAAAGAAAAAAGAAAAAGGTTTCAGCCCACTTTAGTCACAAATATCCACCACTAGATGTGTATGCACTTTGTCTGGGTGCCACTTTTTTCTCTTTCTTTTTCTTTCTCCTTCTCTCTCTTGCTCCCTCTCTCTTTCTCTTTTTATGGAGAACCTTCTCCTTTGGCAAAGTGTAGTACATTCAGAGAGCCTTTACAAAACAAAGCTTTCAGTTCTTGGTCAGCAACAAACTCATCTTTGTTCATGCAGTTCTATTAAGGAAAGAAGGCCAATTTTATGCAGGTTTCTATGGTCTGTAGCACAAAGGCATCTATCTGCATGCAGGCTATCTGGCAGGCACACAGCAGACTATGAGATCATCTATTTTAGTGATCACCAGATGCAATGAGAAACTGTTAAAAAAAAATTATAAACTGGTTTATAGAGTGCTTTTAATTTTCCAAACACCCTGCACTAGAGATTGTGCATTGTTTTGTGGACAGATAACAAATGCAGCTAATGGGGGGCCTTCACATCTACATCTCAGGACCCGGTCTGCATTCTCCTCTATGAGGCTAGGTCTGTTTTCATTGGATGCTAATGTCATCTATCTTAAGCAGGAAGTGATGCTCGACTGCTTTATCCCCGGGGCTTTAACTGTTGTCTAAGGAATTCTGGCCCTTTATTTGATGGACTTTTACTGTGCTTTTGCAACCATCCACTATTATTCCACAGTGGGTGGCCAGCTATTTAATGCTTGCCAATTGCGTCGTCCACTGCCCATAAAGCCCATGTACTGTAAATTCACAGCATGAGAAAAATAAGAATATTTCAGAATTTCTCCTGAAAGAGTAGGGATGCATTTTTAGAAAGGAATTGGAATAGAAGGGCTTTTGTATAGATAAAAGAAATTACTCAGCATATTATTCATTTAACTCAGTAGAACACAACAGTGTAACATAGGGAAAATCCAACTCTTACCTGTTGGTCTGTTGGGCTATCCTAGGCAGGATGCATAACCTGATTGAAAAGATCACCTTTCAATCCAGTTGGGTTTGAGCTGGATCTCAGGTGAAGATGGATGTATGTAATGAAGGAGCTGGGCTGCATTTAGGTGCAGAGTTCAGTTCATTGTGTTTCCTCATGTATTAGTATGGGGAGACGTGAGTGTCTGGGTAGAGAAAGAGTCAGCTGAAAAATGTTTTCCTGCAAGACAATATTCCTGCTACGGACAGTCTCCACCTTAGGAACAGGTAAGCATGATACCAATTAGAAAGGGTAGTTGGAAGCTGCACTATGCCAACCCTTGTGGAAGAAACACCTTGAGCTTGTTTTCAGTGTGCAGTTACTGCCAGGAAGCCTACGGCTTGTTGAAGGACAGTGTCAGGATTGCTGTACTGTGTAGCTAAGTTACCACTTCCCTAAATCTGAAGGTCAAGCACACTTTACCTGTGTCAGGAGCATTATCCTGAATTTATCAGTGTAATCCTAAAATGTCAAACCACTGGATTTAGAATTTGTTTTCTGAAAAGACATTTTCACAGAAGATGCCAGCTCTTGTATGAAAATATAATCCCTATAATTGTTTAATATCACCGCTCATTTTAAACTAAAATTACCCAAAAAGCATAAAAGGGGGTGGAAGAAAACAGGGTGGTACTCATGCTTCATATGTGAGAGATATTTAACTGATGAGTAAAAACAACAGAAGATGCTCCCTTTTGAATCCACTTGACTGGGAACTTCAATACATGCAAATATAAATGATTAATAAGATTTTGCTATTCAATAGCCAATTAAATTCTGTAAATAGAGAATACTGTGTACTTGTTAAAGCAGGACATCCAGCTGTAGCTTGCACCACAGCGAAACTCAGTGCTCATGAAAAAAAAAAAAAAAAGCTTACATCCAGCAAATTCTGACCTAACTAATGTGATCCTGCAATCAAACCACCTATTCCTCAGTGCATGCCTTTTGGAACATGGTGTCCATTCTAAGGTACAGAGCAATGCATTTAAACCAAATGAATACATCATGTTGCAGCAAAGGAGCTAAAATGCTGCAAAGGATGACAGAGTCAGAGAGGCTGGAGAACAGCCAGGCAGAGAGGGACTTGGGGGTGCTGGTCGACAGTAGACTGAACGTGAGCCTGCAGTGTGCCCAGGCAGCCAAGAGGGCCAATGGCATCCTGGCCTGCATCAGGAGCAGTGTGGCCAGCAGGAGCAGGGAGGTCATTCTGCCCCTGTACACTGCACTGGTTAGGCTGCACCTCGAGTACTGTGTCCAGTTCTGGGCCCCTCAGTTTAGGAAGGAGGTTGACTTGCTGGAACGAGTCCGGAGAAGAGCAACAAAGTTGGTGAGGGGTTTGGAACACAAGCCCTACGAGGAGAGGCTGAGGGAGCTGGGGTTGCTTAGCCTGGAGAAGAGGAGACTCAGGGGTGACCTTATCACTCTCTACAACTACCTGAAGGGAGGTTGTAGACAGACGGATGTTGGTCTCTTCTCCCAGGCAGCCAGTACCAGAACAAGAGGACACAGTCTCAGGCTGCGCCAGGGGAGGTTTAGGCTGGAGGTTAGGAAAAAGTTCTATACAGAGAGAGTGATTGCCCATTGGAATGGGCTGCCTGGGGAGGTGGTGGAGTCACCGTCATTGGAGGTGTTCAGGAGGAGACTTGATGGGTTGCTTGGTGCCATAGGTTAGTTGTTTAGGTGGTCTTGGATTGGTTGATGGGTTGGACACAATGATCTTGAAGGTCTTGAAGATCAGAGGTGACCTCATTGCCCTCTACAACTACCTGAAAGGTGGTTGTAGACAGGAGGGGGTTGGTCTCTTCTCCCAGGCAACCAGCACCAGAACAAGGGGACACAGTCTCAGGTTGTGCCAGGGGAGGTTTAGACTCGAGGTGAGGAAAAAGTTCTTCACTGAGCGAGTCATTCGTCATTGGAATGGGCTGCCCAGGGAGGTGGTGGAGTCGCCGTCCCTGGAGGTGTTCAAGGGGAGATTGGACGTGGCACTTGCTGACATGATCTAGTTGTGAGGTCTGTTGGAACAGGTTGGACTTGATGATCCTTGGGGTCTCTTCCAACCTTAGTTACTGTGATACTGTGATACTGTGATACTGTGTCTCTTCCAACCTGGTTTATTCTATGTATTCTATGTATTCTATGTATTTACTGCTATAAACAGGTGACTTTCTCCTATTTGCCTCTCCAGATGAAAACCAGGCTTTGCTTCAGATTGCACACTTGTCAACATCCTAAAAAGTGAGGAATATACTGTTGCTTTTTATTATTAGCAATATTGTATTATTAGCAATATTGTATTATTTATTAGCAATATTATATTATTAGGTTTGTATTAGCATAACTGTTCACTAGGGTCAGCCCATGGCACCAGCTATTTCATAAGTGCTGGTGAGCACTCTGTGTGTATTTGAGATGATCTCTCACATCGTCTCCAGCATTTCTTATAAAAGCCAAAAACTAAGCCTTGTTTTGTTCTCAGATATGAAAGAAATTCATGCCTTCAGTAGCACCTTTGTGAGTGGGTGAGAAGTGAATTATATTTCAAATGAATTATTCAGCCACCTACTCACAGTATTATGGATGACTAACCTGTTATTGTGTCTTTTCTTAGTGTTGTTCACAATTCGTAGCTTCAACACACACGCATGCATCATGTGTGCATACACATGATGCACACAGGGACAAAAAAGGTAAATGCCTAACCTGGCATAGCTAGAAGAAATAAGGACTATACTGCCAGTAAAACATTCTCTCTGGAAGAGAATTAAAATGCCTGTTTGTGAGAATATTCAGAACAATACTTCAGAGTATTCAGAGTCCACTATTTCTCAGGATAAAGAAGCAAGCTTCTGTGTGGATGTGGTATCCATTCAACAAGCCACTGTGGGATCATTGGAGGAACTTCTGTCCAGGATGCAAGTCAGAAACCATTCATGAGCTGAATTCATAAATTCTGACATCCCATTAATTTCATTTAATAATGGTGGAGTTACTACAGCTCAATCATCTGCCATGTGTGTCATGTAGGCCTTCGGGACAGGCTGCATGCAATGCTACAGGGAAAGGAAGAAAAGTTTGACTATACATAAATTGCAAAGGAAGAGTCACCTAAGCCTCGTCTGCAGAGCTTAACAGGGTAAGCATAGCAGTTACTGCTGCTCAGAGGATCTAAGTAACTTAATATGCTGTAGTAATCATGAGGCTATGGCTTCAATGGGATTTATGCTTCTAAGAGCCTATGTAATTTTTGAATATGGGACTTCAACAGCTTAAGTAATTTAGACACTTGAGATTTTACCTTAGTGATAATAATGCCTTCTAGCTTTCCAGGAATTAATCTGTCCTGGGCTTTTACATTGTGCTGAAGGATGCATTTTCCTATTCAGTGAAGATCTCATGATAATAGCCCTTATCCTTCTTTGCAAACTAGCACCTGGGAATGGAGCCAGAACTCTTCAGATAGGAGGAAGGCTTCATTTCTTGGGAAGCCCTTGCATTATGTGCTCCGCTCCACAGCAGGAAAACAGGCACAAAAATTGGGGCATTTGATATCTCTAATCCAGTGTTTCTATCTGGAGTCCAGAAGTCAGTCCACTTTGTATTTTCCCACGTGATCAGAGATGCTTTTACAGTGAGGGTGGTGAGACACTGGAACAGGTTGCCCAGGGAAGCTTTGGATACCCCCTCCTTGGAGGTTTTCAAGGCCAGTTTGGATGTGGCCTTGAGCAACCTGGTCTAGTGGAAGATGCTCCTGCCCATGGCAGGGATTTTGGAACTAGATGGTCTTCACATCCCTTACAGCCTAAAGCATTCTATGAATCTATGACTATGTTTTTCAATATACAACAAAGGATTGATAGCTGTAACCAGTTGTTCTCTTACCCTGATAGAGAGAAAGATACTAGCTGGATATCTAGATTAGAATAGAATAGAATAGAATAAACCAGGTTGGAAGAGACCTTCAAGATCATCGTGTCCAATCTATCATCCAACACCACCTAATCAACTAAACCATGGAACCAAGATGTTAGCATGCACCTCATAAGTTGTCTTCATATAAATGCAAACTTTGGAATTGCTGGTCATAACAAAAATGCTGCCTTAAGAATGTAGAAAGGCAAAATCTGGCTTAACAAAAAAAAAAGTGAGAGGCACCTCCAAGCCAATTGTGTCATTAGACTACAGTGGAGGTCTGTAGTTTAGTTTACACTAATTAGTTTACACTAATATGTTATCCCTTAGATAATAGGGATTGATATGTCAGGGTGATGCTTGGAGAGCTAAAGGAGTGAAGATAGTGTTTCCAAGTGAAATCTTAATTCTTTATCCTTTGTCTTAATATAGGAAACAATCTGTTCATATCTGATGTGTAATCACAGAATTGTTTTGGTTGGAAAAGACCTTTAAGATCATTGAGTCCAACCATCAGTCCAGTGTAACACCACCATGGCCATTAAACCATGTCCCAAAGTGCCATGCCTGTATGTTTTATAACACCTCCAGGGCTCTTGACTGCACCACCTCCCTAGGAAGCCTATTCCAATACCTCACCATTCTTTCTGTAAAGAAATTTTTCATAATATCCAATCTAAACCTCTCCTGGTGCAATCTGAGGCCATTTCCTCTCATTCTATCACTTGATACAACACCTGTCTCACTACAACCTCCTTTCAGGTAGTTGTATGGAGCAATATGGTCTCCCCTAGGCCTCCACTTCTCCAGACTAAACAATCCTACTTCCCTCAGCTACTCCTCATAGGACTTGTTCTCCAGGCCCTTCACCAGTTTCACTGCTGTTTTCTGGACAGATCCTCTCTTGTAGTGAGGAGCCCAAAACTGAACACAGTATTCAAAGTGTAGGGCAAATGTAGTACATTTTGCACAATTTTCTATTGCCTATTTAACACCTATAGCCCTTCAAGCACCATGCTGATCAGGTGCCTGACCAGGGCAATGAGTACTCCTGTATGGTTTTCTTTTGGAAAAGAATAGCATCTGTCTTCTTCAGAAGTCATACGGGTTTAAGGAAGCCAGTACATATAAAGTTGTGTAGAGACCACAGCTAATGATCAACCAGCATGGAACTAACACTTCCTTTCCAAGTAGAACTATCACATATTCTTTCTCTCTGCACTTGATCTGCACTTGAATGAAAGTCCAGTCTTTCAAGGATTGTAGCTTGGTTCAAAAAGAGACTCACAGCATCTCAGTAGACTAGAAGAGCAGTAAGTTCTTTGTTACTTGACAGAGTTGATGGTCTCCAACTGTTAGGAGTAGAAATATGATCCAAATCTGCTTTTGAGCAGCATTTTGGAAGGCATTTATGGGCTGCCTTTGTTATGGGGTAATTTTCATGCTCAGAGTCTGTCATTCATAAGGTGCCTTTGGACACCTGATTGTTTGTAACCAGGATGGTGATTCTTCAGTTAGTTTTGGGTAAATTGAGTTTGGTGATGCCTTCACAGTAAAACTTTTTCCCTTCCAGTACCCACAATATTGTATTTTGCAATGGCCATGTTGCTGCTGAACTGTTATTTTGCTGGAATTTCCTTCTTCCTTACTGTGGGATAACAGAGCACATATTTATACTGCAACTTGAGAGTGCTATGGAGGGAGTGGGAGGCTTTGATGTGCATTTGGAGAATTAAAACTAAAAAGACCTTTTTGATCCTGTTAAATGCTGTTTTCTAGAGTTTTAATTACTATCAGTAAAGATAGAGACACTAAAGCTTTCATTGCAGTGAATATGTTATGATACTTCCATTTATGTTCTCGAAGTAAAGACATTACATTAAAGTAGATGACATTTGCCACCATTTATCAAAAAGGTAACTGCATAAAATGTTCATATGTTACAGTGAGAGATTTATCCTTAATTGATTTAGCTGATCAAACAGAATCATAGAATCAGTCAGGGTTGGATGGGACCACAAGGATCAAGGCACAGCTTAGATACTTATATAAAAGTACATATACAGCTATAAGTACGTAAGAAGAGATCAGTGATGCAACCACAGTCTTTAATCAAGCAGAAAAAAACCACTGTCTTGAAGTGAAACCAGACAATAAGGTAGAGGTTATTCTCACCAACTGGAAACAGCTCATATATATTTTTAATATTAAGGTAGAGGTTATATATTTTTAACATTTTGGTCAGTTGGCACAAAACTGCTAGGAAAATGATGTCTGACTCAATCTTCAAGCTTTACTGGTATGTTTCAGACAAATTTATTCACTATGGTGGTGTCAATCAATAATCTACTGTCTTTCTTGGCTTTTTATATTATTGATCTGCTTTTCCTTAACTTTCTCACTTACCTCATTCAACAAGTGAAATATTAGTTAGCTGTTGAAAGTTCTTGAGCTGGGGGCAGGACTACTGGATAGTGTTCTACGGACAAGTCATCCTGCTTTATATATCTCCTTGGGTCTCATGACTTCTGAATTACCAAAGCTGGGATTTATCCCATCTGACTTCAGACATCTATAGTGTCTGTGCCTGGATGAACTGTCTGTGGGTTTTGCTTATATGTTGATAAAGTGAAGCAGGCATTTTTAGGATGCAAGTCATGCGCAAAACCTGTTCTAGACTCAGAACATAAACAAACAAATAAACCCCCCACAAATGCAAAACATAATGCATTGAACTTTGCAGAAGCAGATATACTTACTGGGAAGTTCTGATATTTAGGGGTTTTTCCCAGTTATAATTTATGGCAAAAACTAGCAAGGAAACATCACAATTTACATAATCTTGAACAATCTTACATTCAGTCATGTGCAAGTTTTAAAGTCATTGCTATAATGCTTGAAGCTATTCCACTGGGAATGGAGGCCTCTCATTGGCTTCAGTGGATTTAGGAATGTGTTGCAGCACCTGGGTTTGGAAACAGTCTGCACATGTAGCTGCCATCAACTTAAGTAAAAGCTAGCAGTGACATGTACCTCGGAAATCTGGTTGCTTATGCTGGGTTGCAGTTATCTCACTGACAGAGAGTAGATGTATATGAGTAGAATATATTGTTCCTTCTGTTGTACTTCACATCACTTAATAAGCAATACCTGTTACACGTTAAGATCTGCAATAAAAGAGCAATCAGTTTCTCATTTAAGCTACCTACTGTGATGAGATTTCAGAAATGAGTCATGGTCAGCAGTTGGCATTTACTATCAGATAAAGCTTCCGTGTTTGACATCAAACAGAAGGTAAACTGGATTTGAAAAGGTTAAGCAATGACAAACCTTTTGATCTTTGTATGTGTGTGTGTGCATATTGACTATCTTTAAAGTGGAGATGAGTCATAAATTCAACTCACTCTATAACATCAGCAGAAGCACAGTCAACATGGACACATCAGTATTGTTCTGGCAGTAGGGTGTGACTCAATGCGGTCCTGAATAAAATATTGAAGAAGTGTTAGTTTAATAATTCATGGAGTTCATCACCCAGCTAGTTTCAAACCTTGTGGCAATGAATTTGGTTAGAGAGTATGAAGTTTATTAAGCTGAAGAATTATTAGATCCTTTATAGCAGTGAACTTGCCATTCCAGTGGAGAAGTAATAAGTCAGAGAGAAAGTGGAGTGTATGGAGGTGTGTGTCTTTGAAAAGTATAGTGGAAATACTGGAAGCTTTGAGACAAGATGCAACAGGTGAGTACAGGGAGGAAGAAATATTCTCTGAAGGCAATGGAAAGGTTGCTATTGGTTGGGAAGGGATAGAAGATATGTTCCAAGTAGAAGACAGGCATTGTAAACAACTTTTTGGTGATTTGAAGCTAGGCTGTGTGTCCTGGCTGAGGTCTGTGTTAGTATCAAATGTTAAATCTATTTTAAATTGCTGGAGATATAATTCTGTAGAGGGCTTCTAGTGGCTTTTTAACTTAAGCACTGGATTTGTGGCTTCTGATGTGACTTGATGGGACACTGACTTACACCTTGCAGTGGCTGGCTGCTAACTGTAAATGTCATTAACCTCAGCATATATAAATGCATAGTAGTTTCTATAGTGTGACACCGCAGTCAATGCATTGTTCTTGTGGTTATCCCACCATCAGGTGAAGAGTATAGAAGTGAAGCTATAAAGATCAGGATAAAGAAGTGACTTTTAGTGGGCCATTTGATTTAAAGCATATCAGAGCCCAGCACGTGCAGAATAGTTGCAATGCTGACATCTATGAGAGTGCATTCAGAGCTTAGCGTTTTTCTGCTGACTGATTTGTTGTTGGGAGGTTTTTTGTTTGTTGGTTGGTTTTGGTTGTTGGTTTTGTTTTGTTTGTGGTTGTGTTTTGGTTTGTTTTGGTTTTTTTTTTCCAAATCAAACCATGCAAAAAGCTGGAGGGAAACATAAGCTCATTTGATTGCCAAGTAAAATGCCATCCCACAAGTGGCAGTGACCATGAAGCTGTGTGTAATTGCATTTATTGACTATGTTCCTTGATTTGCTCTAAAAAGGAAGTGAAAACTTTTTTGTTTCAGGGAAAGAATAGGGGACCAGACTGCTCCATGTGTACACTGAGAACAAGGACAATGATGCTTGTCAGGAAAGGAATGGGGAGCTAGAGAAAACTGAAAGGTTGAGAGCCTTGCTGCTAACAGGGAGGAGAAGGATTATTTTAACAACTCATAATGACTCTTTCAGATGCCCTTATCAGGAACACTGTAAATGTTAATCATATCACCTTCATGTTCCATTTGTTGTAACTAGAAAGCATTGTCCATGACACCAAGTCACCTACCTTCCATGCTTCCTTCAAAGGTTGAAAGAATAGAAGTCACCCAAACAGACTGCTCAAAGCCTGAAACTGTCAGGTCTGTTGCTAAGCAATATCAACAAGCCTGTAAACAAGTCATAATGAAGGGCATTTAACATGTCTTGTTTCACTACTGCTCACTACCAGGTTATCATGAATATGGTATTTCTGTTCTCCCACCCTAAGTGGGTAGAATTGCCTGAGAAGAAACTGCATCATGCTCCATCTACATCTGGAAAAGCAGCGGAAGTACAGCTCAGTATAGAGATGCAGTCTGACAGCTGTGGTTTGGAAGTGGAAGATCTTAGAACCAATGTGCAAACCCTTGAAAGTTCTAAATAAACTATCTAGAACACAGCATGAAAACATGAAGAGAGCATGAAATCTCTTCCTGAAGATTCCATGCTTTTCAGAAAGCATAAAACGTGATTGAGTTCCATATGAACTAGATGGTGTTGAGATCCATTTTCCACTCAGCAATTTGGTAGAAAAAGCTCTTCTGATTTTCTTGAAAAGCTTGTGAGGTACAACACATGTAGTAAGGTAGTTGTTTCATTGGTTTTCAGCAGAAAATGAATTCCTGAATTTTCAAACACCACAAACTAATGTTGCATTCAAAGTCACTTTTTACAATGTTTTGTAATCATTTTAATGAAGATTAATAGATTAGGAAACAATCCTGAAAAGATAAGCAGATCAGTAATTTTGCAGACAACACCAATCTGGGGGCAGGAGTTGATCTGTTAGAAGGTGGGAGAGCTCTGCAGAGGGACCTTGACAGGCTGGACAGATGGGCAGAGTCCAATGGCATGAGATTTAATACATCCAAGTGCCAGGTTCTACACATCGGCCACAACAATCCCATGCAGTGCTACAGGCTGGGGTCAGAGTGGCTGGAGAGCAGCCAGGCAGAAAGGGACCTGGGAATACTGGTTGATAGTAGACTAAACATGAGCCAGCATTGTGCCCAGGTGGCCAAGAAGGCCAATGGCATCCTGGCCTGTATCAGGAACAGTGTGGCCAGCAGGAGTAGGGAGGTCATTGTGCCCCTGTACACTGCACTGGTTAGGCCACACCTTGAGTGTCCAGTTCTGGGCCCCTCAGTTTAGGAAAGTTGCTGGAATGTGTCCAGAGAAGGGCAACAAAGGTGGTGAGGGGTTTGGAGCACAAGCCCTACGATGAGAGGCTGAGGGAGCTGGGGTTGCTTAGCCTGGAGAAGAGGAGGCTCAGGGGAGACCTTATGGCTCTCTACAACTACCAGAAGGGAGGTTGTAGCCAGATGGGGGCTGGTCTCTTCTCCCAGGCAACCAACACCAGAACAAGAGGACACAGTCTCAAGCTGTGCCAGGGGAGGTTTAGGCTGGATGTTAGGAAGAAGTTCTTCACCGAAAGAGTGATTTGACTGGATGGGGTGCTTGGTGCCATGGTTTAGTTGATTAGATAGTGTTGGATGATAGGTTGGACTCGATGATCTCAAAGGTCTCTTCCAACCTGGTGAATTCTATTCTATTCTATTCTATTCTATTCTATTCTATTCTATTCTATTCTACTCTACTCTACTCTACTCTATTCTATTCTATCCTACTCTATCCTACTCTATTCTGTTCTAACTTAGTCTAGACAATTTAAAATTTGCTGCCCATCAGTATAAAATAGCTGTGAGCCTTACAAAGTTCTAGGAGTGGCAAAAGGATTAGGTGATTTTGCTCCATATTGGCTTTCTTTCTGGGTGCTAAGGCTTTCACTATTCTAGCCAGGGATTGCCTACCACTGTCAACAGCGGAATGCAAAATGGAACTGACCTTTGCTTCTTCGTGCTTTGACAGTTTTTTGTACCTTATTTTGCAGTTCATTCTCTCAATTCCACCAGCCCCCTTTCCCCTCCCCCCCTTGGTTCTTAAATCCTGTTAAGCCTTTTGCAGACATTTTCTATTCTATTTCAAGCATGATATGGTTTTCCACTATATTTCTTTCTATTTCTCTTACGCTGGTTCACAGCTGGAGAGATCTCTCTTACACTCTCTGGGCATTGCTGGTTTAATTGTCAAGAAGAGAGTGACTATGCAGTTGTTAATATAGAAAAAGTTGAAGGCAATTAAATGAAGCTGTTGAATGCAGTTCATGGTGTCACTGTGACTTTGAAGTGAAAGAGAAGCAACTGCGGGTGCTGAGCATTGAACCTCAGGTGTTCTTAAAATTCATGCCCATCAAAGAGGAGCTGCTGCACCCTGTGTGAGGTGAAGGTTTTGCTTTGTCTCAGCATCCAGACCCCTTCCTAGCAGGTGGGACGTAGGATTTTGTCAGTCAAAGATGTGTACAAGTTGTTTTGCCACCATTTAGTATTGGCTAATCAAGCTGGGAGAGTATTTTGGCAATAAAATCCTAGCTGCGCTGCCTGTTTTCTGTTTCCATTAACTGCCACTTGTGTATGAGACAAACAGAGAGATCACATGGGTCAAAATGTTTCAGCAGCAACAGAGTTGTGTAAATTACAAGAACCACAAAGAGCTTCCAAAATTAAAATGGTCAGTTCTGGGCTCCTTGCATATGGCTTGTAATCTAGGAAGGTGAGAGCTCAGGTAATTGCTAAAAGATTTAAGTCATTTTGTTTTCAAATAAATAAGGCCATCCTTAGGGGAAATGTAGATATCTTTTCCGCATAGAATTTTGTTTCAACAAAACTGCCTATCTTTATAAACTGCTTGTGATCACTCCAATCATAAAAACAATTGTTCACTATTACAGAGTGGGTTGAGAGTAGCCCTGAAGAGAAGGACTTGCGGGTGTCGATAGATGAGAAGCTCAGCGTGAGCCGGAAGTGCACTCATGCAGCCCAGAAGGCCAACTGTATCCTGGGATGCAGCAGGAGGAGTGTGGAGAGCGGATCAAGTGAAGTGATTCTCCCCCTTAACTCTGCTCTTGTGAGACCCCACCTCGAATACTGCATCCAGTTCTGGTGTCCCCACCATAGGAGGAACATAGATCTGTTGGAACAAGTCCAGAGGAAGGCCACAAATATGATCCAGGGGCTGGAACATCTGTGCTATGAGGATAGGCTAAGGGAACTGGGATTGTTCAGTTAGGAGAAGACTTCAGGGGGACCTTATTACTGCTTTCCAATACCTAAAGGGAACCCGCAGGAAGGCTGGAGCAGGACTTTTTATGAGAGTGTTCACTGATAGGACAAGGGGAAATGGATTTAAATTGAAGGAGAATAGGTTTAGATTAGATCTTAGGAAGAAATTCTTCACTATGAGGGTGGCAAGATTCTGGAATGGATTGTCCAGAGAGGTTGTAGATGCCCCCTCCCTTGAGACAGAATAGAATAGAATAGAATAGAATAGAATAGAATAGAATAGAATAGAATAGAATAGAATAGAATAGAATAGAATAGACCAGGTTGAGAGAGACCTTCAAGATCATCGTGTCCAGCCCATCATCCAACACCACCTAATCAACTAAACCATGGCACCAAGCACCCCATCAAGTCTCCTCCTAAACACCTCCAGGGATGGCAACTCCACCACCTCCCTGGCAGCCCATTCCAATGAGCAATCACTCTCTCTATGAAGAATTTCTTCCTAACATCCAGTCTAAACCTTCCCTGGAGCAGCTTGAGACTGTGTCGTCTTGTTCTGGTGTTGGTTGCCTGGGAGAAGAGACCAACCTCCATCTGGCTACAACCTCCCTTCAGGTAGTTGTAGACATCAATAAAGTCTCCCCTGAGCCTCCTCTTCTCCAGGCTAAGCAACCCCAGCTCCCTCAGCCTCTCCTCATAGGGCTTGTGTTCCAAACCCCTCCCCAGCTTTGTTGCCCTTCTCTGGACACATGTTTAAGGCCAGGTTGGATGAAGCCTTGAGTAACCTTGTCTAGCTGGGAGGTGTCCCTGACCATGGCGCTGAGGCTGGATTAGATGGTCTCTAAGGTCTCTTCCAGCGTAAAATATTGTCTATGATTCTATGATTATATTACACTTGGGGAGGGGGGGCAGGGTTGGGGGAGCAGAATGCAATGTCCTGAATTTCCTTTGAAAATAAACCAAACCCCAAACCAAAAATAATACCTATTTATTCCAACAAATGTGAGTTCTGCTTATTTAAATACATCTGACTTTCAGAAGAACCATGTGGCTTAACTGTAGTTTCTAATCTTTGTGATATTTTCCTCTCCACGGTGAGTACCTCTTTACATGCTGTGTCTTCTCTATGGCTGTGGGATTTAGAAGAGGCTCTGTATCTCCCTGCCCTTCATTTCCCTGAGAATTGATGTGTTGCTCTGCAGGGAGAGATTGAAACTGATATTGATACTAGAATAAGACTAAAAAGTCCATTGGGGAAGTCAAATGAGACTCAGTGGAACTTTAGAGCAGTTATAAGAGAAGTTATGAAGGAAGTATATTCTTTAAATTTCTTTTAATCTTCCTTTTAATTGCTCCATTTGTTCTCCAGTGCCTCAACATTTATACTTCTGGGAGATTTTAAACTGAAGGAAGATGTTTTCTATGACAAGGGATTTTGGTGCTTGTCTAGGTATTAAATGAGCTTAGTAAAAAGATCTTCTGCGGTGCTAATGATTGCTGGAAGGTTTTGCTCTTTGGTCTATATAATTGGAGTCTGAGATAACATCTAAGTACCTTGCTTTGAGTGCTTTCATTTAATTGATTTTCCATTACCATTTTCTAAAATTACTGAAAATACCATTAATGGGTTAATCTTTCTGGAGCTTAAATTGATTTGCTTTCCAAGTCTTATTGAGAGGCTCTGAGAGGAGACCTGAATAAAGCTCCATCTCTTTATTTATTTCACAGACTCACAGAATCACCAAGGTTGGAAAAGACCTCAGAGATCATCAAGTCCAACCTATCACCCAACACCTCATGACTAACTAAACCACGGCTTCAAGTGCCATGTCCAATCCCCTCTTGAACACCTCCAGGGATGGGGACTCCACCACCTCCCTGGGCAGCACATTCCAATGGCTAACAGCTCTCTCAGTGAAAAACTTTCTCCTCACCTCCAGCCTAAACTTCCCCTGGCACAGCTTGAGACTGTGTCCTCTTGTTCTGGTGCTGGTTGCCTGGGAGAAGAGACCAACACGCTCCTGGCTACAACCTCCCTTCAGGTAGTTGTAGACAGCAAGAAGGTCTCCCCTGAGCCTCCTCTTCTCCTGCTCCTTCAGCCTGTCCTCACAGGGCTTGTGCTCGAGGCCTCTCCCCAGCCTCGTTGCCCTTCTCTGGACATGTTCAAGGGTCTCAATGTCTTTCTTAATTTGAGGGGCCCAGAACTAAACACAGGACTCAAGGTGTGGCCTAATCAGTGATGAGTACAGGGGCACAATGACTTCCCTGCTCCTACTGGCCACACCATTCCTGATGCAGGCCAGAATGCCATTTGCCTTCTTAGCCACCTGGGCACACTCTTGGCTCATGTTCAGCTGGCTGTCAATCAGTACCTCTAGGTCCCTTTCTGTTTGGCTCCTCTCCAGCCACTCCGACCCCAGCCTGTAGCACTGCATGGGGTTGTTGTGGCCAAAGTGCAGTACCTGGCATTTGGACTTGTTGAATGCCGTCATGTCGTCCAGCCATTCAAGGTCCCTTTGGAGAACCCTTCCACTCTCCAACCGATCAACATCTGCTCCCAACTTGGTGTCATCTGAAGATGTTTCGCCTTCATGCATACAAAAATACTCTGTTTAGCTCAGATTAAATGGCTTACTTCCAGTGCTAAGTCTACTTTCAATAAGACATAATAATTGTTTTAAGCCTTATAATAGAATACACATTGACATGTAGCTTAAGATAATTGAAATAATGACAAGACAAATATATTTCAGACCTGTTGAAGTAGGAGTCGTTAGCTCATTGGAACTGTGTTCAAAGCCAAGCTTCAATCAGAGCTACCTTGTTCTTTTTATTGAGGTTGCTTGGATATCTCTTTGGCTTGCAAGAAGAGACTGATGGTTCTAGAATGACATTCACATTTATGTGACATACTTTACATAAGTCAAAATCAGCATTTTTTGAAGTGAATATTGTTCTCTGTATGGTCAACTTTTACCCATCAGAAGCCACATCAAAAGGAGTGCTAACTGGAGTGAGGTTATAATTATAATCATTATGTCAGTAGGCAAGGTTTCAGAATTGCTCTTTGGGCTAGTATGATTCAAACACACTGAAGAAAGTTACAACTGGAGAAAATTCCAACCTCAATTAGCCTATGTAATTACACAGTGTTTGCATGTGATGAGTCGGCCTGATCCTTGGATCTGGCAATGGAAAGATGTTTTACCTCCAGGTAAATTTACCTGGGGACGGTTACCTTAAACAGGCATTTACATTGTAGACCTCTGAATTGAAGTGTGAGGAGTGACATGTGTGGCAGATTTTGCACTTCTTGCTGTTCCTCCTGTCTCCTGAAGAGCTGGCAAAGTCTTGGTGCCATTCCCAGCCATGAAGGTTTTTGCACAGGACCCAGAGGGCTGTCAGTGACATGACCTTGCTGCCTCTTAAGAGTCTTTATGCATTTGCCTAATAGTTTTTAGTAAAAATGAAAAGAATAGCTGTGAATGTGTGTGATCCCTTTGTGCCATGGGTAAGTCAGTTTTCCCAAAGTTTCTAACACAATCTCATCAGCCAATTCCTTTATAGCTTTGAAGCAGCAACTGAGAGACTGAGTGATTGGCCATTGGAATGGGCTGCCCAAGAAGGTGGTGGAGTCACCATCACTGGAGGTGTTTAGGAAGAGACTGGATGGGGTGCTTGGTGCCATGGTTTAGTTGATTAGATGGTGTTGGGTGATAAGTTGGACTTAATGATCTCAAAGGTCTTTTCCAACCTGGTTGATTCTATTCTATTTCTCAGAATTCACATGCTTATAAACGCTTTTTCACGATGGTGTGAGAAGTAAATGTAACAAATAGTTGGGAGGACAGTGAGCAAGGAAGAATAAGTCCTACAGCAGCAAGATTCCGTATTTCCTTTTCTCAGGTGTCTGTGATGGTTTAACTATCTGTATAAATGCATAGTTATGTGTATATTCTACATGTGTATATTGTTTATTGTGTATGTATTGTTCATACATGTACACTTATACACAAAAATTGTGTCACTCTTCTTGCAGAAGAAAGGAACAGAAAAATCTTGGGTTTAGTGAACAATACTGATGTGGGACAGAAGCTGAAAGCCAAGGCAATGTTTAGAGGAGAACAAAAAAGAAAGTATCATGTACTTGAAGTTAAATGAACCTATCAGACTGCAGTTTTCACACTGCTTTTATTCTTCTGTGATAAGACTGCAAGAAGGCTCCAAGTATGTTCTCTCTGAAGTGCTCTTTTTATTAGTAGGAGAAATGTTGTAACACTGTTCTCTGTGTCAATCTTCCCATGGGTCAGCCAGACAGGGAACAACATTATCAGTTTCCCCCTCTTTTTTAATGGGCTGTAATTTCAGAACAGAATGCAAACAGAAGTTCCTAAGTGTTCCTTGCAGAAACCTCATCAGCCTAAATCAACCCACCAACTGCTGACTTGACCTGAATTGCAACAGAGACAAGTAAATCAATCTGTCCTGACTTGGGCGAAGGGATATTCTGTCCAATAACCAGGATTATGGCATGGAACATGATGTTCTGTAGAGCTTTCCTGGTACTGAAATGCTAGTACACAGTGTCCTACAATGGTGGTAATGGGATTAGATGATGTGTTATGTTCTGTGTTTCACTCAAGCTCTACCTCTCCTTAATTCATGAGAAGGGGAATCTTGAGAACTGCAGTAGCAAGTGAATGAACAGGCACAAACTGGCAGTGGTCAATGACTGAATCATAGAATTATTTAGGTTGGAAAAGACTTTCAAGATCATTGAGTCCAAAAGTAGCACTGAAAAGGCTGAATTCTGATGTCTATGTAGCTTAATGTGATCTCTCTTCTGGCATTGGTGGTGCTGGGCAGAGGGCTCACATTACCACCTCCTTAACCCACAACTCCAGCAAAACACATATGTGGATTTAAACTGAGTCACAAGCTTATGCCTTACTAACACAAACAGAACTTTGCCACACACTTGAGTTTAGGTATGTGTTTAAGCTGTCTGTTGCTTAGCAATGAACTAGGCCCCTGCTTATACCTTTTGGTGATCAAAGGACTCCGTGAGACAGCAGAGAGCACAGCTTCAGAAAGCAGCAGCACAGCAGCTGTTTTGTACACTTAACTCTTTCCCACTGTCATACTGTGAAGAGGACTTAGGCAAAAGCAAGAACAAGGTTTCAGAACAAGAATCACTCTTCTTTCCCGTCACATTCAGTGATGACCATGACTTCCAGTACCACATCTGTCCTCAAAATATCTTTGTCTCTAATGCTGATGCTTGTCTGCTAATGCAGAATTTATTATCCAGATATTTTCACAACTCCTTTCTCCTCTCCAGCTTTCCTGGCTTATAGATAATATTTTCCCTAAAATGTATAACTTCAGTTGCCACCCTTACCTTGCTTCCCTGAAGCTTCTAATTTCTGGCTGTTTTAGTGAAGAATGCCTCTTCCCTGCCAGGGAAGTCCTCTCCAGGAGACACAGATGTGGGCTGTGGGGATCCCACCACAAATGACATGGGCCATCACAACTGCCCTTCAGCCTGTAAACCCAGGATCCAAACTTAGCTGAAGGTGCTGGCACTGCTCTCAACAGGCCTTGAACATCATCAGTTACCTCTCCATGACAGGGAACAGCACAAGGCTGAATCCTGCCCTATGGTAACTTCCCCCAGTCCTATATAGCTGTCTGGGTAATCTGTGCTTAACAGACTGTATTTTATGGATGGTTTCACTTACCCTTTTAATATTGTCACTGCTTTCCTTACCATACTTTTCTCTGCTAGTTTTAGTTTCACATTTTTCACATTTAAGAACTTTGAACACCTTTGAAGAGGGAGTTTAACTGGGAACTGAATTTACAGATAGCTGCAAGATGAACCACTTAGTCTGTAAAGATTTCACTTGTAGAATAAACTTTTTCTCTATTTTGGAAAAGTTTCCTGCAAATAATTAAAAAATGGATCCTACAACAATAGTGAGGCCAGTCACTAGTGGTGTCCCCCAGGGATCAGTGCTGGGCCCCATCCTGTTTAATAACTTCACTGCTGATCTGGATGAGGGGATTGAGTCAGTCATCAGTAAATTTGCAGATGACACTAAGCTGGGAGCAGGTGTTGGTCTGTTAGAGGGTAGAAGGGCTCTCCAAAGGGACCTTGACAGGCTGGACAGATGGGCAGAGTCCAACAGGATGGCATTCAACAAGTCCAAGTGCTGGGTGATGCACTTTGGCCACAGCAACCCCATGCAGACCTACAGGCTGGGGTCGGAGTGGCTGGAGAGCAGCCAAACAGAAAGGGACCTGGAGGTACTGATTGACAGCCAGCTGAACATGAGCCAGCAGTGTGCCCAGGTGGCTAAGAAAGCCAATGGCATCCTGGCCTGTATCAGGAATGGTGCAGCCAGTAGGAGCAGGGAAGTCATTGTGCCCCTGTACTCATCACTGGTTAGGCCACACCTTGAGTCCTGTGTCCAGTTCTGGACCCCTCAATTTAAGAAAGATGTTGAGTTGCTGGAACATGTCCAGAGAAGGGCAACAAGGCTGGGGAGAGGCCTTGAGCACAAACCCTGTGAGGAGAGGCTGAGGGAGCTGGGGTTGTTTAGCCTGGAGAAGAGGAGGCTCAGGTGAGACCTTATTGCTCTCTACAACTACCTGAAGGGAGGTTGTAGCCAGGAGGGGGTTGGTCTCTTCTCCCAGGCAACCAGTACCAGAACAAGAGGACATAGCCTCAAGCTGCACCAGAGGAAGTTTAGGCTGGAGGTGAGGAGAAAGTTCTTCCCAGAGAGAGTTGTTTGCCATTGGAATGTGCTGCCTGGGCAGGTGGTGGAGTCCCTGTCCCTGGAGGTGTTCAAGAGGGGATTGGATGTGGCATTTGATGCCATAGTTTAGTAATCATGAGGTCTGGGGAGACAAATTGGACTTGATGATCTTTGAGGTCTTTTCCAACCTTATTGATTCTATGATTCTTTATCAATCTGTTTGCAACAAGCCACAGATTTTCATGCTAAAAATATTTATCTTTCTACCTTGCATCTTTACATGCAAAAAAAACTGCTCACCATTGTATTTAAAGAGTTCAAAGTACTGCTTAGTTGTAGAGCTGATTTTTTGCCAAGATTATTATGTGTCAGGGAAAATTTTCTCACTAGGGTTGTACTCAGAACTGGTAGAACAGATCTCATTTCCTCTGTTCCTGTGATGTTTTTTCAACTGTCATTTTGGAGCTCACAAATACTTTTGTCAGAAATGATCTACTATTTCTCTCAAAGCCTCTTGGCATCGCTTCTTCTAGTGCTGCTGCCATTCATTTATGTATTCATTTTATGTGCATTGGTTTCCCAGTAAAGGCTGTGAGACTGACAATCTAGAAGTTGAAGAAATATATTAGATGTCCTGGGAAGATACAATTTGTTGTCCTTATACAATGTACAGTGAATGGGGCTCAGGCCTTACTTGCAAGGATGAGTAAAAGCATTAGTGATAAGTCTCTCTGTGCCTTCCTTTCAAAATCTGAGCTCAATGGCCCCTTTGCAAGGATAGAACCTCCTTGTCCAGGAACTAGACTGGGATCATTATATATGGGTGCTACTGAATGGCCATGAGACAGTAGCAGCAGCTGGTTATAATGTGACAGTTTTGAATGAGTGGCTTTGATATAAATACAAGTTTGTTGTACCTTGGCAAGAAACTTCAGTTAGATGTTGGCATCCAGCCTTTTGTCTGGTCGTAAGTCTCACAGTTGGCTCTTTCCATTTGCTCCAAAATAATCTGATTGTATTTACTATAAATCTAACAAACAATTTTAGATTCTGCATCATACAGAAATAATATCTAGATTCAAGCAGTCTAAATTGCCTGCACTAGCCAGGAGTTCAGCTCTAAGTTTGTATGGCTCTAAATCCAATGGCCAGAGAAAAACTCTTGTGGCAAAAAGGGCCAGAGATTCATACAGTCAAGTTCTAGCTCTCAGATTAAGACACTTAAGCTAAGGTATCCACTTACAAACTGTAACTAGGTGTTGAAGCTCCCCAAAGAGTCACTGCAGATTCAGTCAACAACTGAAAGAGACTAGAGTGATTTTAAGTTGACTTATATTTACTCAGTTGAGATGCTTTGTATTTTCCACTGCCTCTGTCATCTGGATACCTAGTATGGGATTCACTTGTCTAAACACATCTGGGTATTTATTTTAGGTACTGTGGAGTGCTCAGCTCCAAACTACCTGAAGCCCTGATTCATATCTTCCAGCCCTGTTCAAGCATCTCAAAGACCCAAAGGTGTCTCAAGCATCATTATTTGCCTATCTTGAGAGAGTTGGCTACAGTGGGAGTTCAGAACATTAGCTCACAAGCAGAGATGTACATGCAGACATTTATCACTTACAGGTGTCTGTGTGAAAGAAACTAGTTCACAGGTGACCTGACTGCATGGTCCTACAGTACAGAGGTTCTGTAAGGAGAGGGAGGGCAGGATCTTGTGCCACCTGCGGCCTCCCTGTGCCACATGCACTTAACATCTACTGGTAAAATGTGTGAGCAATGCTGGGAACAGAGAGTAATTGCTAGAACTCTGTATTAGGACAGGTTAGCAGGGCGTGTATTAGAAGGGGTTAATTGGGAAATGGTCTGTTGTTGGCTCACAAATACTTGTGAATGTGTAGGCACAAGATAGGGAACAGGCAGAAGGCAGCCTTGGCGGCAAGGCTGATTAGAAAAGCATGCAAGGCTGGTTGGGAAACCACAGCTGGAACTTTAGTAATGACTTCCACTGGTGCCTGTTGCCTTGCAAATATAGCAGATGCATGTGCAGCAACTTTCACTCTTATGGGTGTGGAGGTGGGGTTTGACACCACTGCCCATGCTTGCTGGCCACATGTGTGGGGACAGGAGCTGGACCAACATACAATAAAAGGGGAGACTTCTCCTCAGGAGCTTGGGCAGCCGTGATATCGAGGGCCCATGTTGTCTTCATGGAGATGCCCATGAAGAATTCACTTCTACTGACTTCTGACCAGTGAAGCTGCAATGGGGTGGACTCTTGCTTCTATGATTACATTTGGGTCAGTATGTGCTTGCTGGGAATTAATAAAGGGACATGGTTGATTCTATGATTCCTGTGTGAAGTACCCTAAGTGATCCTGCTGTGGCAGGGGGGCTGGACCTGATGATCTCTTGAGGTCCCTTCCAACCTCTAATATACTGTGGTACTGTGTACACTTTGCTTATTTGTGTGTGTGTATGAGTGCCTTTGTCCTCAGATCCATGCTGGAATCTAACTAAAACAAATTCTCTCCCTCCTTAATACTTCCCTGACTTCACTAGAATCACCTATATCTACCTGCTATATACTTTCTGTTCCTGAGAGTTTTCCACATAGTGATCCACTGCAACAGCTAGTGGTCTGACCAGATTAGGCTGTAACAAAGCTATTTAAATGCATTGTAAGTGCATACTTGGAAGAATTATTTTGGCAGAAGATGTGGAGGCCAATACAAACACGTAATAAACGTGGGCTGCAAATGTACACAGACTCTTGTGCTGTGGGAAGCAAAGCTCAGGATTTCTTTCAGTGCCATGAAGAGTTTTGTCACTGAGCACAGACCCAGACTTACACTCTAAGTCAAGTGATGTGAGAGAGCAGCAGGAGCAGGGAAGTCATTGTGCCCCTGTACTCTGCATTGGTTAGGCCACACAACACCTTGAGTATTGTATCCAGTTCTGGGCCCCTCAGTTTAAGAAGGACATTGAGACACTTGAACGTGTCCAGAGAAGGGCAACAAGGCTGGGGAGAGGCACAGCCTTGATCACAGCCCTGTGAGGAGAGGCTGAGGGAGCTGGGGTTGTTTAGCCGGGAGAAGAGAAGGCTCAGGGGTGACCTCATTGCCCTCTACAACTACCTGAAAGGTGGTTGTAGCCAGGAAGGGATTGGTCTCTTCTCCCAGTCAACCAGCACCAGAACAAGGGGACACAATCTCAAGCTGTGCCAGGGGAGGTTTAGACTCGAGGTGAGGAGAAAGTTCTTCACCGAGTGAGTCGTTCGTCATTGGAATGTGCTGCCCAGGGAGGTGGTGGAGTCACCGTCCCTGGAGGTGTTCAAGAGGAGATTGGACGTGGCACTTGGTGCCATGGTCTGGTCATGAGGTCTGTGGTGACAGGTTGGACTTGATGACCCTCGAGGTCTCTTCCAACGTTAGTGATACTGTGAAATCTGTGTCTTCACAATATGCCAGTACAATTCAGCTGCAATCATCTTTTTTTCTGCACTCAAGACACTTCCTGCAGTATTGCATTGCCTTCAAACTTTGGGAACATTTAGGTATGCACAGACACAGCACCATTGTTTGTTGCACTCCCTCATGGTTGCACATAAAGAGAAGTTTGCATGCACATGGTGAAACATTCACTTGAGACTGAGCTAAGATTTTAACATTTGTTCCTCAGTGGGATCCCCAGATTTGAAATGTCTTTGGGGGAAAGTTAGTCAATGGTTGGAAGGAAGGGGAAAATCTGTACTTTAGCTGTAACTGAGAATGAGAAGGCATATATTGGCATTTGAATAGTAGCTGGGTCTGGGACCACGAACCAGAGCTGGATCTAAGCACAGGACAGCTGTGAGGATTCCCTCTGCTTAGAAGCAGGAAGTTTTCGGGTGGAGCCTGAACAGACAGAAATGAGAAATAGAAGCTACCCACAGAGCTGGCAGAGCAGATGGCAAGGGCTGCCTCATTCCCCACTCAGGAACAAATATTTCTTAGTCTGAATCTGATGAGGATCCTCTGAGGAAGAGAGAAGGCCCAATTTGCCAAAACTGGTGGCATGGCTCTCAGAAAAGAGGCAGCAGCAGGGGTCAGGATTCTCCAAAAGCAGATTTTAACAAAGGGCTCTGGATCTGGCTGTGATTCTAATATCCTGAATTGAGCTTTCTCTAGTATACCCTAAACAGGAAGAAATGCTTTTACTCTTGTCTTAAGTTACAATTCATCTGTAACTGAATTAAGGAAAAGTGTAAAGAAACAGAAAGAATATAAAGTTGTTTGGACAACTTGCTGAAGCAGCATGGCACTCATGATCCTTCTGAAAAAGTCCTGGGAACTGTTGAGATAAGTGGCAGTTAAGAGTGCTAAAGAACTTTTTAAAAATTATTTAATCTTTCATTTGCTTTTTCTCTTCTCCTGTTTGCTGGTTTTACCCAAGTGACAACGTCAATTTACTTCACATACTGATACAATCAATTTCTGTCTTATTGTGCATCAGGGACCTTGGGGTAGTGGTTGATAGTAGTCTAAACATGAGCCAGCAGTGTGTCCAGGTGGTCAAGAAGGCCAATGGCATCCTGGCCTGGATCAGGAACAGTGTGGCCAGCAGGAGCAGGGAGGTCATTGTGCCCCTGTACTCAGCACTGATTAGGCCACACCATGAGTCTTGTGTCCAGTTCTGGGCCCCTCAGGTTAGGAAGGACATCGAGACACTTGAACGTGTCCAGAGAAGGGCAATGAAGCTGGGAAGAGGCCTCGAGCACAGCCCTATGAGGAGAGACTGAGGGAGCTGGGGTTGCTTAGCCTGGAGAAGAGGAGGCTCAGGGGTGACCTTCTTGCTGTCTACAACTACCTGAAGGGAGGTTGTAGGCAGGTGGGGTTTGATCTCTTCTCCCAGGCAACCAGTACCAGAACAAGAGGACACAGTCTCAAGCTGCAGCAGGGGACGTTTAGGCTGAATGTTAGGAAGAAGTTCTTCATAGAAAGAGTGATTGGCCTTTGGAATGGGCTGCCCAGGGAGGTGGTGGAGTCACCATCACTGGAGGTGTTTAGGAAGAGACTGGATGGGGTGCTTGGTGCCATGGTTTAGTTGATTAGATGGTGTTGGATGATAGGTTGGACTCGATGATCTCAACCTGGTTAATTCTATCCTCTTCTCTTCTCTTCTCTTCTCTTCTCTTCTCTTCTCTTCTCTTCTCTTCTCTTCTCTTCTCTTCTCTTCTCTTCTCTTCTCTTCTCTTCTCTTCTCTTCTCTTCTCTTCTCTTCTCTTCTCTTCTCTTCTCTTCTCTTCTCTTCTCTTCTCTTCTCTTCTCTTCTCTTCTCTTCTCTTCTCCCCTATCCTATCCTATCCTATCCTATCCTATCCTATCCTATCCTATTCCTGGTTTGTTTGTTTGGGTTTTTTTGTTTGTTTGTTTGTTTTGTTTTTGGTAAGGGGTTGACTACTGGGGTGCTGGCAGAATTGGAATAGTCCATAACTCCTCAGCTGCTGAAGGTCTGCACTGCAGGAAATACTCAGGGATCCTGGTTTATGCAGTTAAAAGGGCTGAGAGCTTGATCTAAGCCTTCCTTGGTACACATCTAGCCTGTATTCCTCCACATAATAATCAGTATAGGGAGAGCTGTACCCAGCTAGAGATCACCTCAGGATATAATCAGCTTGTGGCAAAAGTGGGGATCTAGGCCTCCTCAGTTCAGGAATCAGCAGTGTGGATTGGGAGATTATAGCCAAACCTTCTATCAATTCTTCCTCTTCATCTTGGGGACCCACATGAGGACAGCCAAGATCTTGGAAAATCTTCAGAAGTTACTGTACTTATCACACAAACCTATTGGGGGAAGGACACAAATGCAGGAGCAGGATGCTCAAATGATGTTTGGCTAATTTTGCATTTTGTTTTAATTGACCCAGTTTTCAAGAAAGAAACAAAAATGCATTCTCAGGTTCCTTATCACTAAGGACAGCTGGGCTGCATCAAGGGAAGCATAGCCAGCAGGTCAAGGGAGGTGATTCTCCCCCTCTACTCAGCTCTGGTGAGACCCCACCTGCAGTACTGCATCCAGTTCTGGAGCACTTATTACAGGAAGGATCTGGAGGTGCTGGAAGGTGTCCAGAGAAGGGCTGGAGCACCTCTCCTATGAGGACAGGCTGAGGGAGTTGGGGCTGTTCATTCTGGAGAAGAGAAGGCTCCCAGGAGACCTAATTGTGGCCTTCCAGTATCTGAAGGGGGCTACAAGAAAGCTGGTGAGGGAATTTTTATGGTGTCAGGTAGTGATAGAAAGAGGGGGAATGGAGCAAAACTAGAAGTGGGTAGATTCAGATTGGATGTCAGGAAGAAGTTCTTCACCATGAGGGTGGTGGGACACTGGAACAGGTTGTCCAGGGAGGTGGTGGAAGCCTCATCTCTGGTGGTTTTTAAGGCCACACTGGATGTGGCTCTGAGCAACCTGCTGTAGTGTGAGGGGTCCCTGACCATGGCAGGGGGTTTGGAACTAGATGATCCTTGAGGTCCCTTCCAACCCTAACCATTCTATGATTCTAAGTGCTTTACAGAATTAACCAGGTTGAAAAAGACCTTCAAGATCATCAAGTCCAACCTGAATTCGGATCTTGTGGTTGAGAAAACTGCATTGCTCCATTTATGCTAAAGCAGAGTTAAGTCTAAGAAAGTAAAATCGGGGGGGGGGGGGGGAAACTTAAAAGCTTTTCACAGTGCAGATGGAGCCTGCATTCAGATTAGAATGGGAAAAATCCTCTCATGAGAGGATAGGTTTTAGGTCCACCCCAATAATTTGTAGGCTTTGGGATATCATTTTTTCTTTAAAATTAAATATTTCATAATTATTCCCTGCAGAATTCAAATCCTATTTCATTTAGAGGAAAAAAAAACACCCAAAACAGCTATGAAATCATTGTCATAAATGCAAAAAGTGCCTGAAAACCAAATATTGTTGCTGTCAAAAAGAAAATAGCTCAGTTCAGAGCTGACCTGAAGCTAATTAGGAAATATTTATTTAATTTTTTTTTTAGGTTCAGCCACCAAACTGAAAAATCAATTATTTGCAGCTGTCTCATTAGGATTGTATGAAAAATCATTAGAGAAGGAATATGAACTATTTTTCACAGCTCAGTGTTCTTGCCTTTTTTTCCCTTTCTTTTCTATAGTTGCTCACAGGCACTGCTAGAACCTTTTCTGTTACAGTTATGCAGGCTCCAGTGCACCTTTTCCAATTATTAGCAATACACAGTATCCAAGCTGTCTCTCCTTTGAGCCCCTTTATTAAACACAGAAGGGATCTAAGTAGCTCCTTTGCACTGCCCAGACAGGAGGTAATTTTGCATGCTCGGCTGCCTACTTTCAGTAGGTGTGTGCTTGCTCTGCCTACAATAACCTCTCTGTGAGTGTATATTTTATGAGTAAAATTTAGGTTCTGATGTTTTAGTAGCACATGCTCAACCCACAAGTTCATAATTAACCTGGACTATCAGTGGATTAAAAATGCCAGTTTAATAATCAGTTGCATTATCAGGGTCACTTAGATGATCAGAGTCACTTCATGATGCTGATATTCTTGGGCAGTCTCTTTTTTTTTTTGCTTAATTAGGACCTTTCAGAAGACCTCTACCTTAGGCACTATTATTTTAAATTAATCCTTTTCACTTGTCATCCTTCCCATTTCAAGTGGAATTACCATCACTTCAGTCCTGTGTTCTGCATTTGAATCTTTTCCCCAGAAGAGCATAGGTTTCTTTCTGCACAGTTGCTTTCTGTTTCTTTCTAAGAGAGTTGGTTTGCTTGTTTTGACAGTTCTTAGCATCTCTGAAAGACCTCACTTAAAAGTACTTTCAATGCACTCTGCAATTTTCTGCAGCCTGGTTTCCACCTTTGTCCCCATAGTTTAGAATGGTCATATTGTTTAGTTTATTTTACTGCACAATGTGCACTTTTTTTTCTTGTGCCACTTTCTATTTTAAATGCTTTACCTAAACTGGGCAGAAGGATTGAGGAGAACAGCACAAGAACAAACACAAAGTATCAGATAAGCTCTTCAGGAGATCATCCTTTTGATAATAATGGTGATATCTGCCCTGAGACCATCCCAAGCAATAGCATTTCACACCGTTGTATTTAGAAAACACGGTGTTCATGTTCCTATTTTAACATTGCCTTAACGTGAGGCTGAATACCCAGACAGAGAGAGTGATTGCCCATTGGAATGGGCTGCCCAGGGAGGTGGTGGAGTCATCATCATTGGAGGTGTTCAGGAGGAGACTTGATGGGGTGCTTGGTGCCATGGTTTAGTTGTTTAGGTGGGTTGGATTGGTTGAGGGGTTGGACACGATGATCTTGGAGGTCTCTTCCAACCTGGTTGTTTATTATTATTATTATTATTATCATTATTATTACTACTACTACTACTACTACAGTCCCCTTGAGGTCCTTGCAATGAAAATGAAATGCACTCTCTTCCTGCACATTTTATTTCCCATTACAGTGGACTATAGATATTTTAAAGGACCTGATGACATGAGGAGAGATGCAGTGCTGTATAAGTCTCTTCCAATAGATTCTTATCTTTTGCATTTGTTGCTATCAAGCCAAAAAGAATCCAACACTAGCTATCAACTAATGTCAGTATGATTGTCACCAATTTTGCAGGAAAAATAGCAACTCTCTCCACATCTTATTTGCCTTTTGAATAAGAGCAGAATACCAGGCTTTAGGTTGCAGTAAATACTTTTTCACAGGCTTTCAAGTTTTCATAATTTATTCCAAGAGCTGCTTGTAATTCACAGTGAAGTATGAGTACAAATTTGTTTCTTGAAACATTGAAAACAAATGCTTCTCTACAACTAATGTTATTTGGTTCCTTGGTTTTATTTTTCTGTGGTGATGATTCTTGCCTATTTCATCTTATTACACAGTCTCGTAGGCTGAGTTTCAGCGTTTTAGTTTTCTCTGTGTGGAACAGAGAAGAGGTAACATTTCACAAACACTCTGTCCTACTCTTGCTAGTCAAAGAAATCGTATGGGGCATGGGTATCATAGAATCATAGAATCAGGCAAGGTTGGATGGGACCACAAGGATCAGCTAGTTCCAACCCCCCTGCCATGGGCAGGGACACCCCACACTAGATCAGGCTGGCCACAGCCTCATCCAGCCTGGGCTTAAACACCTCCAGGGACAGAGCCTCAACCACCTCCCTGGACAACCCATTCCAGGGCTTCACCACTCTCATGGGGAAGAACTTCTTCCTCACCTCCAGCCTGAATCTCCCCACCTCCAGCTTCATTCCACTCCCCCTAGTCCTATCACTACCTGAGATCCTCAGAAGTCCCTCCCCAGCCTTCTTGTAAGTCCCTTTCAGATACTGGAAGGCCACAATAAGGTCACCTCAGAGCCTTCTCTTCTCCAGACTGAACAGCCCCAACTTTTTCAGTCTGTTCTCATAGGAGAGGTCCTCCAGCCCTCTGATCATCCTTGTGGCCCTTCTCTGGACACCTTCCAGCATGTCCATATCCTTCTTGTAATAGGGGCTCCAGAACTGGATGCAGCACTGCAGGTGGGGTCTCACAGAGAAATACACAAAGACACACTGAATGGTTGATAACTGAGAGAGGATTATGCAGGGAATGGGAAGGAGACCTAACAGTCACATGACAAATTAAATTATAATTTGATGACTTGTGTAGGGGTGTGTCCATCATCTACCTTGGACATGTCTGGAGAAAGCAGGCATGAGGGTCAGGTCACAAACACCTTACTTTACTATTTGTAACACATATTTTTATGGCCTATATTGTGTTCTCTTACGAAGAATCTCCATGAAACATTGTACTCTCGTAGCCTGCCTCTTGACTTTAACAACCTACTGCCAAACCTGGGTCCTGGATATAAAAAGTCTTTCAAATAGTGTCTGTGATAACTTTCCAGAGGCATGAGTCTGACTGCACAGAAAGAAGTCTTTTTGACCAAACTGCTAAAAGCAAAAGCACTGTTGCAATGGCTCCTGGAACGGGCAAAGTACTAGCTATCTTTCTAGTATTTTACAGCAGGGATCTCACATCAAAGGCTGGACTCATTCCATGGAAATTATTAGAGTAAAGGAGATGCCTCTGAGTTCTGAAGAAAACACTTTCTGCTGAACATTTTACAGTAGTAGCAACTTTGCAGAAAGGGTTTACAAATTAGCTTCTTTTTAACACAATCTCATAGATTGGTATGGTCCAACTATTCTATTAAACCTTTTCTGTTTCGACATCCTCTGCTGTGCTACATTTTTCCTTGAAGCCATGGACTCATTTGAAAGCTTCCCATGGGGTCTGCTGTGAGAAGTCTGTCTTTGTTACCTTCTCCTGGAAGAAGGGGTGGTCTCTGTGACTGCCAGGAACAACTTTCTCAATACAGCACTTTGCACTCCCAGGCCCGAGCTGACCCTTCCACCCTGGCTGAGAGTGCTGAGATGCATGTCAGGGTGCACCTCATGGGGGGATTTTGCAAACATTACCTCCAGTAATAGAATGTAAGCTGAATTTGTCATCTCCTCTTGGCCTCCACTCTAGCACTAGAAAGATGATGGGGGTAATCAAGGCAAGCTTATTCAAGCAGAGAAAAGTCTTAAATTCTTGATATTAGAGTTGGAAACAAAGCAGCAAAGGGTAAAAGAAAACAGAAAAAAGTAATTCTGTCTCTCCTTCAACAAAGCTTTCGTGTCTCACCTCTCTCCCCATTGACTTATGGAGGGGAATTTCAAGGGTCAGAATCTGTGGATAGCAGCAGGGTCTTTGCCTTTCTCTTTCTATGCAAATAAGGAATTCATTGCTTCCTTGGGGACATCCCTAAAATTCCTACAAGGCTGCTGCAAAGTTTCAAGCCAATGATAAAAATTCACACAAGACAGATTAATTATATTTGCATTCTTTTACACTAAGCTCATCCATACCTTTCAATACTATATTTTGATCTTGAGCTCTATTATAAGTACTGCACTCCCATTTACTGTTCATTTGGGGGGCTCTGATTCACAAGATCCAGGTAAGTGAGGTTCTTAAGCACATACTTAATTTTAAGTACAGGAAGAGTAATGCTTTGATACAGTACTGAAATTTGTTTTAATATGGTTAGTGTCAAGGAGCTTTCAAACAAGTCTCTCTCAGTTGAATACCTGAAACCTACCCAAAAATAGCTGTCCAAGCTTGTAAACTATGTCCTAAAACAGTATCACAGTATAACTAAGGTTGGAAGAGACCCCAAGGATCATCGAGTCCAACCTGTCACCACAGACCTCATGACTAGACCATGGCACCAAGTGCCACGTCCAATCTCCTCTTGAGCACCTCCAGGGATGGTGACTCCACCACCTCCCTGGGCAGCCCATGTAAACTTGGACCTTGTGTCAAAACCCCAATAGGTACACAACTTCTTGTGCATGCCTGCACCTTGCCACTTAGGAATTTGTGAACTGTGAAAGAATATAATAATAAAAGTATCTGGAACACTATGTTGCTTTTGAACAGAATTTTCCTGGGGTCAGTTGCTAAAGAAAATTGTCCTTCAGTCAGCATAATGGTTCATGTTTAAAAGGAAACACTTTGTCACAGCTGTAATAGCTAATGAGAGGAATAATGCTCAGCATGCATGAATGCCAGGGTACCAAAAGGACCAATCCCAAAAGCAGGCAGCCCACTGCTCTTTTGGAGTGTGCCTTGGAGAACATAGCTTTCTGGGGGTTACTCTTTCTTCCACTACCCAAATTACATTGTGGGAACATTGACGTATGAGTGACCATGCTAAGAACATTCAATCTTATTCAGCTTAACCAAGACACATAGGCTCAGCAGGTTAGTCGGAATGGAATGGAATGGAATGGAATGGAATGGAATAGAATAGAATAGAATAGAATAGAATAGAATAGAATAGAATAGAATAGAATAGAATAGAATAGAATAGAATAGAATAGAATAGAATAGAATAGAATCAACCAGGTTGGAAAAGACCTCTGAGATCACTGAGTCCAACCTATCATCTGACACTATCTAATCAACTAAACCATGGCACCAAGTGCCCCATAACCAAGCCCTAAGTCGTCACTCTGTAGAAAACACAGTATCTTGCAGTTTTGTCTCTTTTCACAGGATCACAGAACGTTAGGGGTTGGAACAGACCTCCAGAGATCATCGAGTCCAACTCTCCTGCCAGAGCAGGACCATGGAATCTAGCATAGGTCACACAGGAACACATCCAGATGGGTCTTGAAAGTCTCCAGATAGGGAGACTCCACAGTCTCTCTGGGGAGTCTGTTCCAGTGCTCCATGACCCTCACAGTGAAGAAGTTCCTCCTCATGTTGAGATGGAACCACTTGTGCTGTAGTTTATATCCACCACCCCCTGTCTTGTCACAGGGTGCAATGGAGAAGAGCTGTCCCCTCTCTCTTGACACCCAGCCCTCAGATATTTATATATATTTATTAGATCCCCTGTCAGTCTTCTCCAGGCTAAACAGCCCCAGGTCTCTCAGCCTCTCTTCATAGGGCACATGCTCTAGTCCCTTCATTATCTTCATAGCCCTCTGTTGGGACTTCCTCCATCAGATCCCTGTCCCTCTTGAACTGGGGAGCCCCAAACTGGACACAATATTCCAGGTGTGGTCTTGCTAGGGCAGAGTAGAGGAGAAGGAGAACCTCCCTGGATCTGCTGAACACACTCTTCTTAATGCATCCCAGGATCCTATGTGCCAAGAAAGCCACAAGGGCACATTGCTGAGCCACAGAAAACTTGCTATCCACCAGGACTCCCAGGTCCTTGTCCACAGGGCTGCTCCCTAGCAGATCACCTCCTAAGCTGTACTGCTGCAGTTTATTATTCCTTCCCAGATGCAGGACTCTGCACTTATCCTTGTTGAACCTCAATAGGTTCCTCACTGCCCAGCTATCCAGCCTGTCCAGGTCTTCTGAGAAGTCAAGAAAAAACTTTTATTCCCTTCTTACTCTCCCGCCATACTAGCAGCCTCACAAGTTTGTTGAAACATATATTTTGAGTCTTTACAATAATGAAACATTGTCAAGGCCATAGAATAGAATCATAGGATCATAGAATCAATTAGGTTGGAAAAGACCTCAAAGATCATCAAGTCCAACCTGGCACCCAACACCTCATGACTACTAAACCATGGCACCAAGTGCCATGTTCAATCCCCTCTTGAACAACTCCAAGGAGGGTGACTCCGCCACCTCCCCAGGCAGCACATTCCAATGGCTAACAACTCTCTCTGTGAAGAACTTTCTCCTCACCTCAAGCCTAAACTTCCCCTGGTGCAGTTTGAGTCTGTGTCCTCTTGTTCTGGTACTGGTTGCCTGGGAGAAGAGACCAACCCCCTCCTGGCTATAACCACCCCTCAGGTAGTTGTAGACAGCAATAAGGTCTCCCCTGAGCCTCCTCTTCTCCAGGCTAAGCAACCCCAGCTCCCTCAGTCTCTCCTCACAGGGCTGTGCTCAAGGCCTCTCCCCAGCCTCGTTGCCCTTCTCTGGACACATTCAAGAGTCCCTATGTCCTTCTCAAATTGAGGGGCCCAGAACTGGACACAGGACTCATGGTTTGGCCTAACCAGTGCTGCTTTACACTCAGCAGTATTGCAGATGGCATTTCAAGCATCCCTTAGGGAAGACTTCACTGTACTGTGAAGTCCAGGTTTTGTTCCAACTTCATGCAGCGTATGTGTGTTGTGGCATGTCATGGTTGTAGTAATTACTGATGCTGTTTGGTTGGGGTTGTTTGATTTTATTTGATGTTTTTTAATTGCAAGCATCCATATGTTTGCATACATTGTATTGTCAGTGTGATAACCCAGAAGCACACAGGTCCTCCTTAGATTTCTACTTTATACCGTAAGAAACTACATCCCTCTAACCACATGTAAAGAAGGTAATTAATCAGGAAGATGAATTCACTCTGCTCTGAAGCCATCCATTTCCACAATACCATCTCCTGGAAAATACTCAGTGTCTTCCAGTTGCTGAAGACAAGTGTGCTGGTCTTGGTAGCGGAGTCACTTCAGATTTTATCATGGCTCTTCATTTCCAGGGTGTTTATTTTGCTCTCCTTTAGCAGGCTTGAGATAGCCCTCTTCAAGTGGTGAAGTGGCTTCCTATGAAAACCCTGCTCAGGAAGAGGGTGAACTGGATTACCCCACACATCTATACAATCCTTCTCCTCAAAGATCCCAGTGTAACCAGTGAACAAAACCCACAGAACCAAAGCAGAATGCTTGATTTTTCTTTCTCTCCACACATTTGTATTCAGAAGAACTTAAAGAAAACACCTCCTAAATCCCTTCTGAATAATTTAGTTTGAAATGTTTACCCTTTGACAAAAAAGCACAAAATAATGAGGAAATACAAAGTCCTGAAACCATTCCCAGAAGCCACCATTGCATACACTGTCTACTTATTTCAATTCCTTTATACCAGGCTAGACCTTAGGCTTTCTGTTCAGCACAGGATATAGGGAAATACAAAAGACACTCAGCTTTCCTTCCTCCTGGGAATGGGAATCTCAACAAGAGAAGAGAAAGAGGACCAGTTCACTGTGCAGGAAGTTACTTTAGCTTACAGAGAATTACAGTGAATGTAATTCTCTAGTGTGTGCCAGGAGATATTTGAGATAGCTGGAGCTGTCTTTTCATCTAGGAAGCAAGTTGCAAAGCAGTACACATTTTGATATTTACATTTTTTTGTATGACTGTGATTTTATGATGATTGATCACTATAATCTATGGGACCACCTTCTCACGATGCAAGAATCTCCTGTTCCTTAGGCCCTGTGCATATAAGCACCCGAGCCACAAATAAAGGCTGAAAGCACATTATGTATAAAAATGTAATGTTTCAAAAATGCTTAATGTGATGGCTATCAAGAATCCAGAGTCCTCTCTGTCAAAAGCCTCTAGGGAAGGATGAAACTAGAAGCAAGCTGTAACGATGCAACTGAACCAGGACTCTGAGCTATTTGAGACAGATTATTACCATTAAAAGGTTTATTAAAAACCATTGATTGAGAGCATACAATGGAATCATAGTATAGTATCATAGTATCAGTCAGGGTTGGAAGGGACCACAAGGATCATCTAGTTCCAACCCCCCTGCCATGGGCAGGGACACCCCACACTAGATCAGGCTGGCCAGAGCCTCATCCAGCCTGGGCTTAAACACCTCCAGGGATGGGGCCTCAGCCACCTCCCTGGACAACCCATTCCAGGGCTTCACCACTCTCATGGTGAAGAACTTCCTCCTCACCTCCAGCCTGAATCTCCCCACCTCCAGCTTCATTCCATTCCCCCTAGTCCTATCACTATCTGAGATCCTGAGCAGTCCCTCCCCAGCCTTCTTGTAGGCCCCCTTCAGATACTGGAAGGCCACAATTAGGTCACCTGGGAGCCTTCTCTTCTCCAGACTGAACAGCCCCAACTCCTTCAACCTGTCCTCATAGGAGAGGTGGACAGATTGAAGGAGCTGGGAAAGTTGGAATGTTTTGATTTAGATTATCAAGAAAAGAGACAAGAAGAAAAACTTCTCAGAATTGAATTTTAAGGAAAAGATAAGAATGAAGCCAGAATTTCCCTTTACCAGGAGAAGGGAGAAAGTCATGGTGAAAAAAAATGCTATGAAGTTCAAAGTGGTTTTAGTTATTTATTTATTTAGCTCAAGTATCACAAAAAATAGTTCTCCTGTATGGTTTTAATAATACTAATACTACTAATAATAATAACTGAAGTAAAAATCCATGCTGAAGCTCCTTTGACTATTTTAGATATTCTCAAATCTGAGGGAGTGTGTTATAGTAAATTTCTTCAAGAAATAATGGAAGCCAAGGGAATGGGAGGGCAAAGATATTTCCAATTTTGAAAAAGGTAGAATAATATAAAAAATAGGTCATTTTGATGGCCAGGAATTATTAAAGGCAAATTATTAACAGAACTTTGTAAGTATCTAGAGAATAGTGATGTAATAAGAAAAAAAGGCAACAGATTTTTTAAGAATTAAGTGCTGGACCCCGTGCTCTTTAACATCTTCATTGATGATCTGGATGAGGGCATTGAGTCCATCATCAGTAAATTTGCAGATGACACCAAGCTGGGGGCAGGAGTTGATCTGCTGGAGGGTAGAGAGGCTCTGCAGAGGGACCTCAACAGGTTGGACAGATGGGCAGAGTCCAACGGCATGAGATTGAACACATCCAAGTGCCGGGTTCTGCACATTGGCCACAGCAACCCCACGCAGTGCTACAGGCTGGGGTCAGAGTGGCTGGAGAGCAGCCAGGCAGAGAGGGACCTGGGGGTACTGGTTGATGGTAGGCTGAACATGAGCCTGCAGTGTGCCCAGGCGGCCAGGAGGGCCAATGGCATCCTGGCCTGCATTAGGAACAGTATGGCCAGCAGGAGCAGGGAGGTCATTCTGCCCATGTACACTGCACTGGTTAGGCCACACCTTGAGTCCTGTGTCCAGTTCTGGGCCCCTGAGTTTAGGAAGGATGTTGACTTGCTGGAGCATGTCCAGAGAAGGGCAACAAAGTTGGTGAGGGGTTTGGAACACAAGCCCTGTGAGGAGAGGCTGAGGGAGCTGGGGTTGCTTAGCCTGGAGAGGAGGAGACTCAGGGGTGACCTTCTTGCTCTCTACAACTCCCTAAAGGGAGGTTGTAGACAGGCAGAGGTTGGTCTCTTCTCCCAGGCAAGCAGCACCATAACAAGAGGACACAGTCTCAGGCTGCACCAGGGGAGGTTTAGGCTGGAGGTTAGGAGGAAGTTCTTCACTGAGAGAGTTGTTAGCCATTGGAATGGGCTGCCCAGGGAGGTGGTGGAGTCACCAACCTTGGAGGTATTCAAGAGGGGATTGGATGTGGCACTCGGTGCCATGATCTAGTCATGAGGTCTGTGGTAACAGGTTGGACTTGATGATCTTTGAGGTCTGTTCCAACCTTGGTGATACTGTGATACTGTTATACCATGTCCCGAAGTGCTCTGTCCACACGTTTCTTGGACACGTCCAGGGATGGTGGCTCCACCACCTCCCTGGGTAACCTATTCCAATTTCCGTAGAGAAATTTTTCATAATCATAGAATCATAGAATCAATAAGGTCAGAAGAGACCTCAAAGATCATCAAGTCCAACCTGGCACCCAACACCTCATGACTAACTAAACCATGGCTTCAAGTGCCACGTCCAGTCCCTTTTTGAACACCTCTAGGGATAGTGACTCCACCACCTCCCTGGGCAGCCCATTCCAATGGCTAACAACTCACTCTGTGAAGGACTTTCTCCTCACCTTGAGCCTAAACTTCCCCTGGCACAGTTTAAGACTGCTTAAATAGTAAGCTCCATGTGCAATCCTGAGTGACACTGTGTTCACAGGCAATCAACAGTAAGACATGTAAGACAGACAGTAAGTCCTGGCTGGGTGCTGTCTGGTCTTTGGGTCTCTCCTGTGGCTGAACACTTCAGGCTTTCTGCTTTCTGTACTGTTGATCTGAACACAGGTGGTCATTTTTTAAACTAGGAAAAGAAAACTGTAGAGAAGATAGGGACTAAACCTTACAGTAAATGGCTTTATTATCATGGCAAGTTGAAAACCTGTCCCTGGAATCAATTTCCATGGAAAAATCCAATCTGGTCAAAACCAGAGCATCTTTCAGAAAGATGCTGATGTTGAGAGTGTTATTGCTAAAAGAGGTTTGAATAATATTCATTAGTAACTAACAAGATACCCAATCTAAACCTCCCCTGCCACAATTTCAGGCCATTTTAGCTCTTCCTATTACTGAATAATAGAGGGAAGAGACCAACCCCCAACATCATTCTTTCAAGTAGTTGTAGAGAGCAAGAGGTCTCCCCTCAAGCGCCTCTTCTTCAGACTAAATGATCCCACTTTCCTCAGCTTCTCCTTGTAAGACTTGCTCTCTATACCCTTCACCAGCTTTTTTGCCCTCCTCTGGACAACTCTCTAGCAACTTAATGTTGTTCTTGTAGTGAGCTGCCCCAAACTGAACACCGTACTCAAGCTGTGGCCAGTGCTGAGTACAGGGGCATGTTCACTTCCCTGCTCCTGCTGACTGCACTATTCTTGATGCAGGCCAGGATGCTGTTTGTCTTCTTGGCCACCTGAGCACACTGGTGGCTCTTTTGCAGCCTGTTGTCAATCAACACCTCCAGGTACTTTTCTACCAGGCCTGTAAGTGTTGCATGGGGTTGTTGTGACCCAAATGCAGGACCTGTCACTTGTCCTTGTTAAAGCTTGTTCAAATGACCTCAGCCCATCAATCCAGCCTGCCCACATCTACCTGCAGAGCCTCCCTACCTTTGAGCAGAACAACACTCCCATGAATTTAGTGTCATCTGCAAAATTGCTGAGGGTGCACTCAATCCCCTCACCCAGATCACTGATAAAGATATTGAACAAGACTCACCCCAAAACCGAGGCTGCAAACTGGACTTAACTCTATTCACCACTGCTCTTTGGGCCTGGCCATCCAAACAGTACTTTACACTGCAAAGCATCCACCCATCCAAGCCCTGAGCAGCCAGTTTCTCCAGAATGCTGTGGAAAAAGAGTCAAAGGCAATACTAAAGTCCAGGTAAACGACATCCACAGTCTTTGACTCCCACACCGAGTGCGTCCTATTGTTGTAGAAAGAGATCAGGGTTGTCAACTAGGACCTGCCCCTCATGAACCTATGCCAACGTGGTTTGATCACCTGGTTGCCCTACACATGCTGCATAATGACACTCAAGATGTTCTGCTGCATGACCTTCACTAGCACTGAGGTCAGACTAACAGGTCTGTAGTTCCCCTGGGACCTCCTTCCAGCCTTTCTTATAGAGGGATGTCACATTTGCCAATCTCTAGTCAGCTGGAATCTCTCCAGTTGGCCAGGACTGCCAGTGAATGATAGAAAGTGGCTTGGTGAGCACTTCTGCATACTCCTCAAGTACCCTTGGTAAATGCCATCCAGCCTCACAGACTTGTGTGTGTGTTAGTGATGCAGCAGATTGCTAACCATCTCCTCGTGGGTTATAGGGACTTTATCATAGAATCATAGAATCAACAAGGTTGGAAAAGACCTCAAAGATCATCAAGTCCAACCTGTCACCCAACACCTCATGACTACTAGACCATGGCACCAAGTGCCACATCCAATCCCCTCTTGAACACCTCCAGGGATGGTGACTCCATCACTGCCCTGGGCAGCCCATTCCAATGGCTCCCCACCCCATTATTCTGCTTCCCACCCTATCTTCCATCTCAGGGGGCTGGATATCCATCAAAATACTGGTCTTACTTCTGAAGACTGAGGCAAATAAGGCATTGAGTATCTCAGCCTTTTCCTCATCCTTGACCACTATGTTCTCCATGTATCCAACAAAGGACAGAGACTCTCCTTAATCCTTTTGTTGCTAATATATTTGTAGAAGCATTTTGTGTTTTCTCTAACAGCTGAGGCCAAATTGATTTCTAGTTGGGCTTTTGTTCATCTAACTTTCTCCCTGCATAGCCCCAGGACAACTTTGCAGTCCTCCTAGTGACCTGCCCTTTCTTCCAATGACTGCAGACTCTCCTTTTCTCCCTAAGCCACAACCAAATGTCTCTATTCAGCCAGGACAGCCTTCTTTGCTGTCGACTCATCTTTTGGCACATGGGAATGGCCTCTTCCTGTGCCTTTAAGAGGTCCATCCTGAACAGTGTCCAGCCTTCCAGGACTAGTGGGGCTACAATATTTAAAGAAAGATGCAGTCCAAGAAAATAGAGAGAAAGCCAGCAGAAAAAGGAGCTGTGGGGAAGAATACCCTTCTAAAAGTTTGCAAAGATATTGGTATATTTAGGATGCATATAATCAAACTAGCAAGGGTGAAAAGGCACAAAAAGCCTTCCAGTCCTGTAACAGTTGTTTTTGGGTTTTTTTAGGAGTAACTGTTTTTTGCTCCAAGTCCACAGAGTATAGGGTAAGAAGTAAATAGCTTTTTGTTTTGGGGTTTTTTGAAATACTATATAATTATAGGGTGTATAAAGAATTAGAAAAGGTAGTCTAAGGAGGTTGTGCAGTCTTAGTACCTAGAGGATTAGAGATGTGTTTTAATAAGGCTTTCTCAGGGATGCTGCATCTTTACTTCATCCTAACTGTAATGAAGGTACCCTTTCTCAATCTCTTTTTCTGAGGAATGTTCTTCTCATGCTTACCAACCACTGTAAAATTACCATACTCCATTCAGTCCTCAAGGAAGTCCCATGCCTGCTGGGTGTAAAGATGGAGTTTGTCCAGCCAAATCCCTGTAGGTCATTGCCTTGCTACAAGCATACACAGGCTGGCAAATTCAACAGCCAGGAACCCTCTTCTGCCAGCCTTCTTCAAATCCAGCTGTAACCCCCCTTTTTAATGGGCCACCCACAAGGCTCTTTCACAGCTATTATAGCCCCCTTTGCCAGAAATATATTGTTTCTTGGCCAGCTCTGAGCCTTTCATCCCAATATCCAAGCCACAGAACTGTCTTTCTGCAGCCAGCTCCCAGTCTATTTAACTTCTCCATGCTTCTCCAAAAGCCACATAGCCTCTGGCACTCTGAAACCGCTGGTGGTATTCCCCTTTCCAGTAGTGCTGGAAGAACTACTAACTTCTCTCATGTTTGCACACCAAAATTGAACTAACTGAGCCTGGGTGTCTCATTGCTTATCTGTGTGAGTGATTTCAGGGAAAATGGCTACCCCTCAGATTAGAATTTGGCCAAGTTCAGAAGCTGTTCTCTGGTGGGGAAAAATTGTCCTTCACCAAATTTGGCATCCTAAAGCTGTTTGTTGGGGGGGGAAGACTTTTTTTTTTTTTCTTTTGAGAGTTTGGAACTTCAAGTAAATTTTTCCATCCTTAGATAATTGGAAATATCTCCTTCCTCACGCAGGGAATTGTTCCCAACTTGCAGCTGAAGCATTCTTTCAAGAACACTTATTATATTACATCTACAAATAAATGACTTCTTACTTTCATACATTAAGACATGTCTAAACCAATTTCCTGGGCTGAACTGAGCCTTAGGACAAGAATCAGATTTCCCTGAGTATCCAAAGTGCCAACAGTACCACCACGACTTGGCAAACACTCAGAATTTCTTGCATTTTTTCAGGTGAGAAGCGAAGGAAGTCTGGAGAAGAGGAGGCTCAGGGGAGACCTTATTGCTGTCTACAAGTACCTGAAGGGAGGTTGTAGCCAGGTGGGAGTTGGTCTCTTCTCCCAGGCAACCAGCACCAGAACAAGGGGACATATATAAAGTAGATTTCTACATACATATTATGCAATAAACAGCAACTCTCTGCTACCTGAATATAGATAGGATCCTGCTCTACAGAAGGACTGCAGTCAGGTAGTTGTATTGTTTGCCCTATGGCCATGTCAATGCAACTGGTAATTTTAGAATACACAAGCTGTGTTCCAGTCTTCACCACAAGCTTCTCAACACTTCTTCAAACATCCCAATAAATGGACAGTACGTTTTCCAAGTCACCTGAAAGTCCATTTCTGCATGTGACCAACATTTGCATCCTGGCCTGCATCAGGAATAGTGTGGCCAGCAGGAGCAGGGAAGTGATTCTGCCCCTGTATTCAGCACTGGTTAGGCCACACCTCGAGTCCTGTGTCCAGTTCTGGGCCCCTCAATTTAAGAAGGACATTGAGGCACTTGAACATGTCCAGAGAAGGGCAATGAGGCTGGAGAGAGGCCTCGAGTACAAGCCCTATGAGGAGAAGCTGAGGGAGTTGGGGTTGCTTAGCCTGGAGAAGAGGAGGCTCAGGGGAGACCTTATTGCTCCCTACAGCTACCTGAAGGGAGGTTGTAGCCAGGAGGGGGTTGATCTCTTCTCCGAGGCAGCCAGCACCAGAACAAGAGGACAGTCTCAAGCTGTGCCAGGGGAGGTTTAGGCTGAATGTTAGGAAGAAGTTCTTAGAAAGAGTGATTGGCCATTGGAATGTGCTGCCCAGGGAGGTGGTGGAGTCACCATCACTGGAGGTGTTTAGGAAGAGACTTGATGGGGTGCTTGGTGCCATGGTTTAATTGATAAGATAGTGTTGGATGATAGGTTGGACTCGATGATCTCAAAGGTCTCTTCCAACCTGGTTAATTCTATTCTATTTTATTCCATACCAGAGATTTCCATCCCTTTAACAAGTATACCAGAACAAGACATTCATCATCCTCACTGCCTCTGCCATCTGTGCAAGGGTAGAAGTACTACAAAGCAATCAGTTGTTAATACATTGCCCTTTTTTCTCAGTTACGCATTTTTGCTTGAATATTCTGCATGTGAAGGATTGATTTCTATCCACCACTGACCTGAAACAAGGATGACTACACCAAATCACTGGCATGAGACTGATTCAGCTGAGATGGGAAATAAGCTTAGTATGTCAGAGTGTTCACATATATTGCAGGTTGTCCCAGTTTGAAGGCAGATCCTCCCTTGCCTCCCACCGGGGCAGAAAAATGAGACTCCAACAAATGGATTGCAGAAGTGATGGAAAGTTTAAATGGAAAAGCAGTGAGTGATCCCCAAGCATACAGATCCCAAAGCATACAGAGTTCCTTATAACATACCCAGAAGCCTCCCAGCATTTCCCTTCTCCCTACCTGAGGGTATACCCAAAACCCCAGGGCTCTTTCTTCACACACACACACACCCACTGTTAGGCTAATCTCAGCTGGCCAGATCTGAGATTTCCCTTCCCCCTTCTCCTCTTAGCCAGGCCTAAGAGGCCTTGAGATAACTCCCCCTCCATTACCAGATAGGGAGCATCTCGCACAGGAGCAGATAAGGGAAGAAAGAGAAAGTGTGAGACCTTGCAGATAGATTTGTAGGGAGCAGGACATTATGGGTATGAAATACACAGCTTCCTGTGTCCACCTACTGGACTGGACACCCGGGGCACCAGAGGTGCACCCTGTATGGCAGCAGCAGGAGGCACCCAGCCCAAACTGCCACACAGGTTATACTTGTAAGGCACAGTAAATAATGAAAGAACAAGAATTTACAAGCCAGCAATGGCTGCTGAAAAGCTTTGAAAATGAATCAAGGGGAAAATACAGATGAGTTTCTATAACCATGGAATTCCTCTAACCTACTTTCTGTAGCGCATGTGCTTTATCGAGTTTAAATCTTCACGCTTATCCAGCATGAAAAGGAAAAAGGGAAAGTAATTCCACCAAATCACATGAGGTGTAACCTACTTGAAAGCTAACAAAGCACTTTCCAAATGAAACCGCCTCCAATACATTATCTCTTCTTGCTTCTCTTTGCCTGTGAGAACAATTACACATGCACTAACACAGAGGAAATGCTTTCCCCCCTTATTTCACTTGATAATAATTTCTGGTTCTGCTAATGTGGTTATGCCCCATCTCTGTGAGGCAAGAAGGTGTGCAAATATCTAACAAAGCAGAGTGGTAATTGTGAGGACCTGTGAGCATGGATTTTATGCAGTGTCTGTGCAAACCACTCAGGTTTTATTCCTGAAAAAGCTGGAGGACCAGTGCAATCCTCAGCTGAACATTTTCTTTGTGGTGATGAAGCAACTCTTGTGAGTTACAACTGAAAGAAAACCTGCACAAACATATTCACAGAGATGCCTTCCAGTCTTCTTGGTTTCACATGTCATGTCTGTATACTGCCTGACTGCAAGAAAAGCTGGCTGTGGCAGGCCCAGGATGTCCACATCAACTTCTGTTTCTCTGTTTCTCTCTTCCTCCTCACAACCCAATTTAAGACATCTGAAAAATGAAGAGTATCAAGTTTGCTAATAAAAGAGAGAGAGAGAGAGAAACAGGTAAAATGTCAAAATCTTTTCCTTTTGGAAGCAGTTTTGAAATTTAGGTGATAGAAACATCATGCATCCAATACAAGTTTAAATGACTTTAATGGTTATAGTGGCACTTTCACCAGGAGTTGCTGACCAATAAAGCAGCATCTCCAAAGGTCTTGCATTCTGAGAAGGATGCAAGCAGCTCACAACATTAGATCATGGTGATGTCCAGGCTGATACTGGTTTAACCAAGGCCCTAGATATTCCTCACAACTGAGCAATCAGTCAGCTTAGTTTGATAAGCCAATGGTTTTGCCCAGCGCAAGAGTTTGGTGACATGAAAAAAATGCAGAATTTAATGATCACCTTTGGAAGGAGGGGAAGGCTTCTCAAGGTATGTTCAAGGAAGTGGTTAGATTATGTAGGAATAGAATTAGAGAGGCAAAGGCCCAGCTGGAACTGAAACTGGCCACCTCTGTGAAAGACAATAAAAAACAATTTTACAAATATATCAACGCTAAAAAGAAGGGCAAGAAGAACCTCCACTCCTTACTGGACCTGGAGGGGAACACGGTGACCGAAGATGAGGAAAAGGCTGAGGTCCTGAACGCCTTCTTTGCCTCAATGTTTAACAGCAAGGTAGGAGTCCAGGATGAGTGGCCTCCTGAGCTGGATAATAGGGTCGGGGAGCAGTGTAATGCCCCAGGAATCCATGAGGAATTAGTTCGGGACCTGCTGAGCCACTTGGACACCCACAAGTCCATGGGACCGGATGGGATCCATCCTAGGGTGCTGAGAGAGCTGGCAGATGAGCTGGCCAAGCCAGTTTAAGAAGGACATTGAAACACTTGAACGTGTCCAGAGAAGGGCAACAAGGCTGGGGAGAGGCCTTGAGCACAAGCCCTATGAGGAGAGGCTGAGGGAGCTGGGATTGTTTAGCCTGGAGAAGAGAAGGATCAGGGGTGACCTCATTGCCCTCTACAACTACCTGAAAGGTGGTTGTAGACAGGAAGGGGTTGGTCTCTTCTCCCAGGTAAGCAGCACCAGAACAAGGGGACACAGTCTCAAGCTGTGCCAGGGGAGGTTTAGACTCGAAGCGAGGAGAAAGTTCTTCACTGAGTGAGTCATTCGTCATTGGAATGTGCTGCCCAGGGAGGTGGTGGAGTCGCTGTCCCTGGAGGTGTTCAAGGGGAGATTTGATGTGGCACTTGGTGCCATGGTCTAGTCATGAGGTCTGTTGGGACAGGTTGGACTTGATGATCCTTGGGGTCTCTTCCAACCTTAGTTATACTGTGATACTGTGATACTGTGATGGACTTAAATCAACAATCACAGTTAGGATGAGGTTCACTTCACACATGCACACATAAAATTTGGGATCTTGATTCTACTGTCTCCCCATGGAGATCCGATGTCATCTTTGATGCCTAAAGGTGGTGCCCTACTTAGCTCCTAGCTTCTGCTCTAGGAAGTTTCCAGTAGACCCCCAGCTCCTTTTCTACCTGTCAGGCTGCCCGAGGAAGTGGTGGGGTCACTGTCTCTGGGGGTGTTCAGGATGAGGCTTGACAGGATGCTTGGTTGCATGGTTTACTTGATTAGGTGGTGTTGGATGATAGGTTGGACACGATGATCTTGAAGGTCTCTTCCAACCTGTTCTATTCTATTCTATTCTATTCTATTCTATTCTATTCTATTCTGTTCTATTCTATTCTATTCTATTCTACTCTACTCTACCCTACCCTATCCTATCCTATCCTATCCTATCCTATCCTATCCTATCCTATTCTTTCCAGCTGCCCTGCCCCAAACCTGTAAGTATTGCATGAGGTTGTTGTGATCCATGTGCAGAATCCATCACCTCACTTTGTTAAACCTTACATGGTTGACCTTGGCCCATTGATCCCCCCTGTCCAGATCCCTCTGCAGAGCCTTCCAACTGTCAAGCAGATCCTCACTCCTACCAAATTTTGTGTCACCTGCAAACTAACTTAGAGTGCACTCAGTCCCTTTATCCCCTGTATCACAGCATCACAGTATCACCAAGGTTGGAAGAGACCCCAAAGTTCGAGTCCAACCTGTCACCACAGACCTCATGACTAGACCATGGCACCAAGTACCACATCCAATCCCTTTTTGAACACCTCCAGGGATGGAGACTCCACCAGCTCCCTGGGCAGCACATTCCAACGGCTAACAGCTCTCTCTGTGAAGAACTTTCTCCTTACCTCCAGCCTAAACTTCCCCTGGTGTAGCTTGAGACTGTGTCCTCTTGTTCTGTTTCTGGTTGCTAGATAGAAGAGACCCACCAATCCAGATCTCCTACATGAATCCTGAAATGTACTCTGGAAAAAATGAGTCCTCAGCTAGTGTGATCAGCATGACCCTAAACTGTCAGGGATTTAAGCTTGTTAAGAGACATATAGAGTGCTTAGACCAGGTATGCCACATTTGTGTTACTCCTTTCCTGACTGTGGAGAAGTTCCTCAGTCTATTTCTGAATTTGAAACTCAATCTATGTTTCTGTGTTATTAGTTACTCGAGTTAGTGATTTATTTATTTTTTCATTCACTGCAAAAATTTGAAAGGCAACAAGCACTACTTAAACACCTTCTTAATATTACCTACAGTCAGCATTAGACTTTGCTGGAATTTTACATCAAGACTGTATATTGAGTGAAAGAAAAGCAGTCCACATGTCAGTCACTGCGCTGAAATATGGTCAGCTTCTGGAAAGAGCTCAGGAACATTTATACAAAGGAAGAGATAAATTGCCACAGGTAGGAATAATTAGCTACAGAAGTAAAGGAGGTAAGGTTTTAAAAGAAGAAATATATTTTGTCTCATAGTGGCCAGTAAAGAGCTTTAAATAATTGATAAATTTGGGGAAAAAAAAAAAAGCAATGCTGTTTATCCTGTCACATTGCAAAATTTGTGTTACAACAGCCAGACAGAGGGGACCTGGGGGTGCTGAATGACAGTTGGATGAACATGAGCCAGCAGTGTGCCCAGGTGGCCAAGAAGGCCAATGGCATCCTGGCATGCATCAAGAATAGTGTGGCCAGCAGGAACAGGGAAGTCATTGTGCCCCTGAACTCTGCACTGGTTAGGACACACCTTCTGTCCTGTGTCCAGTTCTGGGCCCCTCAGTTTAAGAAGGACATTGAGACACTTGAACGTGTCCAGAGAAGGGCAAAGAGGCCTTGAGCATAAGCCCTACAAGGAGAGGCTGAGGGAGCTGGCGTTGTTTAGCTTGGAGAAGTGGAGGCTCAGGGGAGACCTTATTGCTCTCTACAACTACCTGAAGAGAGGTTGTAGCCAGGAGGGGGTTGGTCTCTTCTCCCAGGCAACCAGCACCAGAACAAGAGGACACAGTCTCAAACTGCACCAGGGGAAGTTTAGGCTGGAGGTGAGGAGAAAGTTCTTCAGAGGGAGAGTTGTTAGCCATTGGAATGTGCTGCCTGGGGAGGTGGCGGAGTCACCGTCCCTGGAGGTGTTCAAGAGGGGATTGGATGTGGCACTTGGTGCCATGGTTTAGTAGTTATGAGGTGCTAGGTGACGGGTTGGACTTGATGATCTTTGAGGTCTTTTCCAACCTTATTAATTCTATCATTCTAAGATTCTATGATTCTATAGGAGGCAAGGTTTTAAAAGAAGAAATATATTTTCTCTCATATTGGCCAGTAAAGAGCTTTAAATAATTGATAAACTTGCCAAAAAAACTCCCCAACATTATGCTGTTTATCCTGTCACATTGCCAAATTTGTATGTTAGGACAAAAGAATCAACCAAGTGCATTACATAAGACAGAAGTTAACTCTTTGTACAAGACATGACAAAACCAAACTAGCCCAACCCAGGAAAGCCTATTAATCATTTAAGAACAAAATAAGAAAACTAATTGGGCAGATTATGGGTGTGCTGTTTATTGGTGTAACCTGCCTGGGTTTACAGATATAAAGCAATTGTCTTGCAGCAAAGGATCTGATAAGTAATTATTTACTTTTTGATGCAAGCATTAATGTCTATAATCTCAGTGAAATAATTCTGTGGTTCTATATGGCCATGGTGGTGTTAGGTAAATGGTTGGACTCAATGGTCCAACCAAAACATTTCTATGATTCTATGATCAAGTGATAAGCAACTGAAAATGGTCAACAAGACTTCAGTTTTTACACACACACAACACAGAGGACACACACATGTACTTTTGTAAGGAGGTAAGTAGGCGGAGAATGAGGGGGGAATGTGTGAGACTCTTAGAGTCACACCCTGCCCCCTGTGAGGTGAACCCAAGAGGCAGAGATCCTGTTACAGAAAGCTGCCTGTCCTTTCATCACCTGACTGAATGCAGTGACTCAGAAGACAGCAGGCAATGGCAGCAAGTTTCTACCTGACACAACAGGCACCTCAGGTGTGTGTCCCCAGTAAAAACTCCACCTTCCCAGCTGCCCTTGCAAAACAGATAAACTGCTCTGCAAGGGGAGGCAAATGCTGACAAGGACTTGTGGGTGATGTGATGGCTGGGAGCCGTCTCAGGCACAGTGATCAGGAAGTTAATAGAGTTTTCAGTTGCTGCAGAAGTAAAGAGGGGGACCAGCACATCTTAGACTTCAGGCAGACAGACTTTGGGTGTTGTTTTTTTTGGAGAATGTGGAGAAAGTGTCTTGGGATGCAGACTTGCAGGACCAAGAGAGCTGTTCAAGAGAGCTGGACACTATCCAAGAAGGCAGTCTTAAAAGTAGAGGAACAGGATGTCCCCATGTGCCAATATATGAGTTGTCAGGGAATAAAGCTGGCCTGGCTGAATAGAGACATTTAACTGCTGTAGGGAGGAGAGTTTGTGGTCACTGGAAGAAAGGGCAGGCCACTCAGAAGGACTAGAAAGTTGCCATGGGGCTATGCAGGGAGAAAATTGGATGGGCCAAAGCCCAACTGGAAATTAATTTGGCTTCAGTTGTTAAAGAGAACAGAAAATCTTCCTACAAATATATTAGAAACAAAAGGACTAAGTAGAATCTCTGTCCTTTGTTGGATACAGGGAGGAACAGAGTGGTGAAAAATGAACAGCAGGGCAGTGGCAACAGTAATACATAGAATAGAATACATAGAATACATAGAATAAACCAGGTTGGAAGAGACCTTCAAGATCATCGTGTCCAACCCATCAACCAATCCAACTCCGCCCAAGCAACTAACCCACAGCACCAAGCACCCCGTCAAGTCTTCTCCTAAAAACCTCCAGCGATGGCGACTCCACCACCTCCCCAGGCAGCCCATTCCAATGTGCAATCACTCTTTCTGTATAGAACTTTTTTCTAACATCCAGCCTGTATCTCCCCTGGCGCAGCCTGAGACTGTGTCCTCTTGTTCTGGTACTGCTTGCCTGGGAGAAGAGACCAACATCCGTCTGTCTACAACCTCCCTTCAGGTAGTTGTAGAGAGTAATAAGGTCACCCCTGAGTCTCCTCTTCTCCAGGCTAAGCAACCCCAGCTCCCTCAGCCTCTCCTCGTAGGGCTTATGTTCCAAACCCCTCACCAACTTTGTTGCTCTTCTCTGGACTCGTTCCAGCAAGTCAACATCCTTCCTAAACTGAGGGGCCCAGAACTGGACACAGTACTCGAGGTGCGGCCTAACCAGTGCAGTGTACAGGGGCAGAATGACCTCCCTGCTCCTGCTGGCCACACTGTTCCTGATGCAGGCCAGGATGCCATTGGCCCTCTTAGCTGCCTGGGCACACTGCAGGCTCATGTTCAGTCTACCGTCGACCAGCACCCCCAGGTCCCTCTCAGCCTGACTGCTCTCGAGCCACTCTGACCCCAGCCTGTAGCTCTGCATGGGGTTGCTGTGGCCAATGTGCAGAACCCGGCACTTGGATGTGTTAAATCTCATGCCGTTGGACTCTGCCCAACTGCCCAGCCTGTCGAGGTCCCTCTGCAGAGCCTCTCTACCCTCCAGCAGATCAACTCCTGCCCCCAGCTTGGTGTCATCAGCAAATTTACTGATGATGGACTCGATGCCCTCGTCCAGATCATCAATAAAGATGTTAAAGAGCAAGGGGCCCAGTACTGATCCCTGGGGCACACCACTGGTGACTGGCTGCCAGCTGGATGTGGCACCATTCACTACCACTCTCTGGGCTCGGCCCTCCAGCCAGTTCCTAACCCATCTCAGTGTGCTCCCATCCAAGCCATGGGCTGACAGCTTGGCCAGGAGTTTGCTATGGGGAACGGTGTCAAAGGCCTTGCTGAGGTCCAGGTAGACTACATCCACAGGCCTCCCCACATCCACCAGGCGGGTCACCTGATCATAGAAGGAGATCAGGTTGGTCAGGCAGGACCTGCCCTTCCTAAACCCATGCTGGCTGGGCCTGATCCCTTGGCCATCCTCTAAGTGTTGCGTGATTGCACTCAGGATGACCTGCTCCATAATCTTTCCTGGCACTGAGGTCAGGCTGACAGGCCTGTAATTCCCTGGCTCATCCAACCGGCCCTTCTTATGGATGGGTACCACGTTGGCCAGCTTCCAGTCATCTGGGATCTCTCCAGTGAGCCAGGACTGATGAAAAATAATGGAGAGTGGCTTGGCCAGCTCATCTGCCAGCTCTCTCAGCACCCTAGGATGGATCCCATCTGGTCCCATGGACTTGTGGGGGTCCAAGCTGCTGAGGAGAGCTCCTATCACTTGCTCATGGAACACAGGGAAACCATGCAGCTCCCTGGCTCCCTCTGCCAGTTCTGCAGGCCAGCTGTCTGGTAGACGTTCTTTCCAGCTAGTAAAAACTGAGGTAAAGAAGGTGTTAAGTACCTCTGCCTTTTCCTCATCCTGTGTTACAACATTTCCTTCCATGTCAACCAAGGAGTGGAGGTTGTCCCTGCCCTTCCTCTTGCTATTAATATATTTATAGAAGGACTTTTTGTTGTCCTTCACATCAGAGGCCAGTTTAAGTTCCAAATATGCTTTTGCCTCCCTAATTTTCCTCCTACATGCCCTAGCAACCTCTTTAAACATTCCATGGGTTGCCTCACCTTTCTTCCACAGATTATACACCCTCTTTTTTTCCCTTAGTTCTATTAAAAGTTCATTACACAGCCAGGCTGGCCGTCTGCCCCGGCGGCTCCTCTTCCGGCACATTGGCACAGCCTGCTCCTGAGCCTTCATCAGCTCTTTCTTGAAGCAGGTCCAGCCCTCCTGGACCCCTTTATTTTTAAGGGCTTTCTCCCAAGGAACCATCTGAATTATTTCCTTGAGCAACCTGAAGTCCGCCCTCCGGAAGTCCAGAGTGGAGGTCTTCTTGCTGCCCCTCTTAGCTTGACTGAATACTGAAAATTCTATTATTTCATGGTCACTGGCCCCTAAACAGCCTCCGACCACCACATCACCCACCAGCCCTTCCCTGTTGGTGAAGAGGAGGTCAAGCAAAGCCTTGCCCCTGGTAGGCTCACGCAGCACCTGGGATAAGAAGCTGTCCTCCATGCAGTCTAAGAACCTCCTAGACTGCCTCCTCTCTGCTGTGTTGAGATCCCAGCAGATGTCAGGCAGGTTGAAGTCGCCTATAAGGACAAGGTCAGGAGATCTTGAGACAGCCTTAAGCTGTCTATAGAATGCTTCGTCGACATCATCCTCCTGGTTGGGTGGTCTATAACAGACTCCAACCAGGATGTCTGCCCTACCGGTCTTCCCTCTAATTCTTGCCCACAAGCATTCAACCTGACTGTCCCTAATCTCTAGCTCAATGGCATCTAGTGCCTCCCTGATGTACATGGCCACCCCTCCACCCCTTCTTCCTTGTCTATCTCTCCTGAAAAGCCTGTAGCCATCAATTGCAGCACTCCAGTCATGTGAGCTATCCCACCACGTCTCCGTGATGGCAACTACGTCATAACTTTCCTGCTGCAACAAGGCTTCCAGCTCCTCTTGTTTGTTTCCCATGCTTCGTGCATTAGTGTACATGCACCTCAGCTGGGCTGCTGGTTTGGCCTCTGACCCTAGCTTACTGCCCCCAGACTCTTGCCTGAGGGGACTAGTTTCAGCCCCTCCCCCCTTCGAAACTAGTTTAAAGCCCTGTCGATGGTATGTGCTGTGGCTGCATGCTACTTTGAGGTGGACAGGGGGTTCCCAGAACAAGAATAACCCAAAAAAAGGAGCAAAGAGAAGCTATGGAAGCTGGCAGCTCTCTGAGAGGCTGCCACTGCTGGGTGCTGTGGGGGTGGTCTCAGGATATTGAATTGTGATGTCATCTCAAGAGCTGTGCATGCAGGCAGCAACGCTATGAGCAGGGCACACGGGTGTCAAAATCTCCAAGATCCTCCAGATACCCCTCCCAGCCTCACTACTCTCTCATTCTGTGAAAATACCAAAGATAAACACAAGAACCAGTTAGCTCATTGACTTAAACAGGACAAAGATTACTCCCTAAATCCACCATGAGCTTTTGCAATGTTTTAAGCATTCACCAGTCCCAAGTGAAACAAATAAATGACCATTATCTTCTGCAAAAGCAAATGATTTTCTAACAGGTACTCTAAAACCTAAAGAATTAGTTTCTTAAAAGAAAGTTTCATTTTGGCTGTGTTTAGCAGAAGTGAGCAGAAAATGCTGATGTGTATGAAAAACTTTATAGTGGTGATTATAAGTTTATAGTGGTTACAGACGACACCAAGTTGGGAGCAGGTGTTGATCTGTTAGAGGGTGGGAGAGCTCTCCAGAGGGATCTTGACCAGCTGGACAGATGGGCAGAGTCCAGCATGATGGCATTCAACAAGTCCAAGTGCCGGGTGCTGCACTTTGGCCACAACAACCCCATGCAGTCCAGGATTTTTCAGTTTCCCATACTCTGCAAGAGAGAAGGTGAACAAGCTAGGGGGGAGCATGGGCAGGACAGCTGACCCAAACTATTCAAAGGGATGCACTGCACCACAGAATGTCATGCCCACTATGTAAGCTGGGGCAATTAGTGAATCACTGCCCAGGCATCAGTCAGTGAGTGGTGAGCAATTACACTGAGTAACACTTCTCTTTTCTGGGGTTTTATTTCTCTCTTTTTTTATATACTTATTTAAATTATTATTAGTAGTATATTTTATTATCATTGTTGTTATTTTTATCCTGGTTTAATTATTAAACGGTTCTTATCTCAACTCACAAGTTTTACTTTTCTCCTTAGTGAGGGGTGAGCAAGCTGTGGTCTTAGCTGCCGGCTGGGGTTAAACCACAACACTGGTTTGAGGGATTTAAAAATGATAAACATGTACCTTAATTGCTAATCTACACATAATAATGTATGGAATACATCTAAATGCAGATTATAATGCTGTATATGGATTTGGTACTTCCCATGGCTGCCGTGTCTAAAATGAATCCTGGGCTGGAATATGAGGTTCTTGTTTTGTTTGCATACCAGAATAGAACCCAAAGGGTCAGTCAAAGAAAGCTCTCTGGCCCAGGATTGATGAATCCAGTTCGAGGTGAGGAGAAAGTTCTTCACTGAGAGAGTCATTAGCCATTGTAATGGGCTGCCCAGGGAGATGGTGGAGTCACCATCCCAAGAGGTGATTGGATTGTGGCCCTTGGTGCCATGGTTTAGTCATTAGGTCTGTAGTGACAGGTTGGACTTGATGATCTTTGAGGTCTCTTCCAACCTTGGTGATTCTGTGATCCAAGTAAAAAAGAGCTTTCTCCAATTCTACAGTTATCTAGCTGCTGGATTACTCCAAGGGCAAAACAGCTGCTGTTGAAAACTACCACAGAGGTAAACAAGAGCAGGACTAACACTGGCAGAGGAATGCTGGATAGCAGAAAAGGGACATGAATGCATATGACATATGTCTGCAGTTATATTCAAAATCATCCTTAAGCAGTCTCAACTACTTGAAACTCATTTCTTTCTCCGTTTCAAGTTTTTGCAGCTCCCACTGAAGTGATTCATACCATGCTTTTATAAACCCCCAATACTGCAGCCAGATATATCGCAGGTGGGTTTGCCCTTAGCAAATTTTCTATCAAAGTTTACATCACACCACTAAGCTCCAGTTTCACACAGTCAGCTGGAGCAGGTGAGACAAGCCAGAGAAGAAATAAAGTTCCTTGCTTGAGAGTGAGAGGCTATGATTGTGTTGACAATTCTCACATTATCACCTTATTGCCGTCTACAGCTACCTGAAGGGTGGTTGTAGCCAGGTCTCTTCTCCCAGGCAACCTGCAACAGAACAAGAGGACACAGTCTCAAGCTGTGCTGGGGGAAGCTTTGGCTTCATCTTAGAAAGAAGTGATTGCCTGTTGGAATGGGCTGCCCAGGAAGCTGGTGGGGTTGACAACACTGGAGGTGTTTAGGAAAAGACTGGATGAGGCATTCAGTGCCATGGTCTAGTTGATTAGATCAGTTGGACTTGATGATCTTTTAGGTCTTTCCAGCCTGGCTGATTCTATGGTTCATTGTGGAGAATTCAGGTTTTCTTGGAGAACTCTGAAGCATATCCGATGAATGTTAGGGAGAAGGCAACTGAGGTAGGGAAATTCTGACAGGTGTGTTGTTATTTTTTCCAGATCTGTGTATGTTTATGGTTAACAGACTATAATTATGCTTTGGATACCTTGTAAACTCTTCTAGCTGCCTACTTTCAGGCATTGTGAGGTGCTCAAGAATAAACCCTGAGTGGGAGTCTTGGATAAGAAAAAATAAAATGCTTCATTCTCTTCATACCAAGAAAGCTTAAGAGCACACACAACCTATATGATATCAAATCAGAGGGATCATTCCCAGGTTTGTAGTTCTGTGTGAGGGCAGCATGCCATACTGAACTGGGAAAACACATTGACAGGCTTTTAATACTTGAGGACTCCTAAGTAGTATAGGGCAGAAAGGCATAAATTCTGGTCTAAATACATCAACATCAAATCAGTAGCACTTATCCTGGATGGTGGTGGAGTCACCATCCCTGGAGGTGTTCAAGAGGGGATTGGATGTGGCACTTGGTGCCATGGTTTAGCAGTGGTGAGGTGTTGGGTGACAGGTTGGACTTGATGATCTTTGAGGTCTTTTCTAACCTTATTGATTCTATGATGCTATGTAATCAGTGAAGAATACAAACAGGAAAATTATCTTGCATGAGGCAATTGATGTTGAAGTAAAAACTTCAGAGTCAGGTTTCCATGTAAAGACTATGGGGACAAGAATGGTTTTCTTTCCCTCTCCACTCAGAAGTAGCTCTGTGTAGATTTTGCCACTAGTTTAGGGGCAACACTTGTTACACTTTACAGAACATGCTTCGTTACCTCTTATGAAAATCACATTGCATGAGGAGATATCTTTATCATACTAACAAGCAAGAATCTTTTGCTTCATGGCACTTCTGCACCGCATTTAAATGTCACTGCATTATTTATTGCGTGCTGATGATCAGTTATCTTTAACATTAGTGATAATTGACAAAAGGATGAAAAAGGGAAATTATTCAAATATTTTTCAGTGCTATCATTTTTGCATAACTGATATTACAATTTTGGCATAACACAGAGCTTACTGAGGTCTGAGAGTAGGTAAAAGCAGATTCCGATCCTTTAATCAGAGGGTCATGGAATCGTAGAATCATTAAGGTTGGAAAAGACCTCCAAAGTTATTGAGTCCAACCATTAACCTGACAGTGCCAAGTCCACCACTAATCCTTGCTCCAAATGATGTGCAGACTAAACCAAACAGGAGGGTGTAACTGCTGTGAACTCTTATACGGTGTATCTCCAAGATGAAAGGCATATTGTGGGAAGAAGCATGCCTGAAGATCTACACTCTCTCCAGAAGCACTGAATAACTGTGGATGTGTCTACATGAGTCTGTTTTCTATAAAGACATACCAGAAGATAAAAGATAGGAATGGAACTAATGCCACTGTATTTGCATTCCCCTATAACTTACGACCTAAGGGAGAATACTGAACATCCTCAAAAAAATGATCCATGATTAGACAGTCAGTCCACAGTTACAAGGCAGAAAGGCTAAATGGCCAACTGAATATCCAATGCCCATTGAAGAAGGTCCAGAAATCATGTGAGCTAGCTGCAAAACTACACTAAATAAAGCCAAAACACATCACTGAGCACTCACTGTTACTAGCACTCTTATGCTGACATGGTTTGGTTTAAACCAGCAAATACTTCTAGTATATGGGATAGGGCTAGGCCAGTAACTGTTTCCATGAAGCATAGGGAAGGTCATTGTCTTCAAAGGTGAATGATAAAAATATAATTTAGCTATACAGACATGATCTGTATGGTGCAACTTGACCTCAGGGCATAAGAATAAGACCTGCTCTGTTTAATTTACTAGTAAGGTACTGCTTCAGATACCAGAATGGGAGGTAGATTGTCCACACTGACATAGAGAATGCGCTTGTGATGAATTAACGCCCATCCTGGAAGCAGGGGGGGAGGGCTTGTAGAGCATTTCCCTCCCTGCAGGGTGTATTCCCCCTGGGAAAGAGTTAATCTGTTCCACTCCCCCTCCCTGTCCAGCAAGGGTATACAAACCCATTATTTTTTAGCTAGACAATTTTAACAATGTATGGAGTTAGAGGTTTTTATCTTTGTGGTGCACCCATCACTGCACATAGTTATTCATAAAAACTTGTCTTTATCTGTGGCTTAAAAAACATCACAGGTGTGTTTTGAATTCATTGTGCATAATCTTTAAAGGTCAGTGCATGCATTTACAATTGTGTTGCACAAGAATTTGCTGCTGAATGTCATTTTATGTCACAGTACTCACACACTTCACTGCAGCTGAGGTCAGAAAAGAGAAAGAATAAACATGGAAATGTAAGAGGACACAGTCTCAAACTGCACCAGGGGAGGTTTAGGCTGGATGTGAGGACAAAGCTCTTCACAGAGAGAGTTGTTGGCCATTGGAATCGGTTGCCCAGGTTGGTGGTGGAGTCACTGTCCCTGGAGGTGTTCAAGAGGGGATTGGATGTGACACTTGGTACTGTGGTTTAGTAGTCATGACGTGTTGGGTGACAGGTTGGACTTGATCTTTGAAGTCTTTTCCAACCTCATTGATTCTATGATTATAAAGGAAAATGGATTGTAAGAAAAGGACAAACTATAATATTTATTTGAGGCAAAACATGGAGACATTGGATTCAAAAGTAGAATCTTTCAGAATGTTGTAAGCAATTAGGAGCAAGGTTAACATGGAAATCACTTTGGAAACTTAACTGTAGATAAAGTAATCATGGTATTTTAAAGAATATATATAGATGCAATATTCACTGTAAGAGGTAAGTGATTTTTGTTTGTAAGTCTTATGATCAACAGAGTGAGGTTTCATTTTATTCCATATTGCATCATACAGTGCTACTCAAGAGAGTGTTCCAATGCCTATTTAGACATTGCATGCACAAGCAAGGCACTTAAGAAAGCCATGCAATAGTATTTAGCTATAATTGGCTAAGTACCTCTACTTTCCTTTATGCAAAATAAAGAATCTAAATGTCCTTCTGGAATACATTTATTGTAATGACTAGATAAGTTTCTTGCCATTTCAACACTATTTAATATTCTCAATGTTTAGCTGGATTGTTCCTCATAGTCTTCCAGATATGCAGGAAGCAGTGCTTTTTATTTTTTGGTGTTTGGGTTTAAGGTTGACTGGATATAATAAAAATGATGTGTCCATAAATGTTGCATGAATATTACAGGAACACAGTGACTTTCTCTACTAGAGAAACAAAGGTTCAGTTGTAAACCACAGACAGAAAGGAAAGTAACCAAAAGCCAAAGAACAGAAGGGCAGTCATCCATTTATGTACTAACGAAACTCACTACATTAAATTTCTCTCTGTCATGAATATCTGTATTGACCAGAATGCCCATCTGTTTTCATGGTGAAGCTAATGGAAAGGGGAAAAAAAAAAAAAAAAAGGAAAAGAAAAAAAAAGGAAAAAATAACCACAGAGGAAAACAAAGCTAAAAATCTGTTCAAGTTACATAACAGAAGAATGACCTGTCTTCATGTCAGAGAAAAATACTCCCCATCGGTTTGTGCATCAGATTATTCAATGCTGTTATTCTCACGGGTTTGAATTTGCTTTTAATTATTTTCAGAGTTTGAATAACGACTCTTAAGGAAAGAGTGTGTTAAGGCTGGGGTCAGAGTGGCTGGAGAGCTGCCAAACAGAGAGGGACCTGGGGGTGCTGATTGACAGCCGCCTAAACATGAGCCAGCAGTGTGCCCAGGTGGCCAGGAAGGCCAATGGCATCCTGGCCTGCATTAGAAATAGTGTGGCCAGCAGGAACAGGGAAGTCATTATGCGCCTGGACTCTGCATTGGTTAGGCCACACCTTGAGTCCTGTGTCCAGTTCTGGGCCCCTCAGTTTAAGAAGGCCATCAAGACACTTGAATGTGTCCAGAGAAGGGCAACAAGGCTGGGGAGAGGCCTTGAGCACAAGCTCTATGAGGAGAGGCTGAGAGAGCTGGGATTGTTTAGCCTGGGGAAGAAGAGGCTCAGGGGTGACCTCATTGCCCTCTACAACTACCTGAAAGGTGCTTGTAGCCAGGAAGGGGTTGGTCTCTTCTCCCAGGCAACCAGCACCAGAACAAGGGGACACAGTCTCATCTGTGCCAGGGGAAGTTTAGACTCAAGGTGAGGAGAAAGTTCTTCACTGAGCGAGTTGTTCGTCATTGGGATGTGCTGCCCAGGGAGGTGGTGGAGTCCCCATCCCTGGACGTGTTCAAGAGGAGATTGGACGTGGCACTTGGTGCCATGGTCTAGTCATGAGGTCTGTGGAGACAGGTTGGACTCGATGATCCTCGAGGTCTCTTCCAACCTTAGTGATACTGTGATACTGTGAATGGATAGAACTATTTGGCTATCTTACTTCCAGGTCAATGAATTTTGTGGTAGGAAACAACACAACAGTTTCTTGGTTATCTAGGCAAAATTAATTGGAAGTCTCAGTCTCTGGAAAAAAAACTAGTCACATAAACAAGACTGGCTTGACTCTCTCTTTGACATTGCAGTGTGTACTTCATTAAAACCAGCACAGATAACTCCTACTTCATGAGAGTAAATCTGATTATACTTCTTTCTGCTATAGAGATGGGCTGCTCATATAAATGAACTGAAGGATATAGGATAGCCGTGTTTTTTCAGTAATTGGTCCCTTTCTCTGTATGCAGTTACACATCCCCTGTAAGTGTAGGGGTTTTCTGATTAGGGAAGACAACATTCACCTGTCTGTCTGTTAGGAGTTGCCATGCCCAGAAATCTTTGCATTTCACTTGTCAGTCGGGTGCAGGCAAATTTTACCTGATCCTAGAGAATTTGTCTCTTGAGAGTGAAAGACAGCCAGCACCAGAACAAGAGGACACAGTCTCAGACTGCACCAGGGTAGGTTTAGACTGGATGTTAGGAAGAAATTCTTCATAGTGGGAGTGGTTGCCCATTGGAATGGGCTGCCTGGGGAGGTGGTGGAGTCACCATCATTGGAGGTGTTTGGGAGGAGACTTGATGGGGTGCTTGGTGCCATTGGTTTAGTTGAATAGATGGTGTTGGATGATAGGTTGGACGTGATGATCTTGAAGGTGTCTTCCAACCTGGTTTATTCTATTCTATTCTAAAAAGGAGGGAATCTCCTCTGCACATCTGCAGCCACAATGAGACCTGTGTTGACATCCAGCACATACCTATGGGCTACAGAATCCTAAGGGTCAATTCACAGGCTCCCTTCATGGGTCTAGTCCTTGGATGACTTCTCCAATTGTCTAAGAAACTTCTGGCAAATCAGAAAATTAAACCAAAGGCTGAATTTGCACTCAAAGTTCTGCATTTTGCTCCACCTCACGAGCCCTGTGTTTCATAAAAGGGTAGAAGTATAAACATAAAACTTCTTTTTAGAAACTTCACCAGCTCAGTATGTTTTAGGTGTACTTTGTGAGCGGTTCTCTTCACCTTAATGTTAATTTTGTAGCAAATTACCATTTCAGAGGGCATTAAAACAAGCAGTATTTTCTTTCCCAACCTTTTGAAGTCTTCCTGTGCTTATTGTGAAATAAGTTCAAGCTGAGAGATGAGACAGGTTCTGCTGCTTAAATATGCTTGCATAACGCATACTTTACTTCCTGGGCATTGTTACGTTCTTTGTGCCTGTTCAGCAATACCCCAGGGTTCTCTCAGTGACAAAAAAGCCTGTGGTCTGGCAGGCTTCTGTTTGAAAAGGGTTCAGTTACTTCAAGAAAGAAAAGGTTGAGAAAAAAAGAGGCATATGACAAGAAAAAGCTTGTTTCATATAGCCAAGTGCTTTGCATGCATCTGCAAATTATGCTGGATTAAGAAGGGATACATACGTGTCTATATTCAGGACTATTGAATTCAGTATAGGTCTAAGCACAAATCTTATTCAGAATGAGATCAGAGTTTCCTGGCATTATCTACTTCCAAAACACTCTCCTCCTAGAATAGGCATTTTGATTTGGATTTTTTTTTTAAGGTAAGCAGTCCCAAATAAAGACTGCATAGACAAACATTACTGATGCCTGTTTATGAAAAGAAGTTGTTCTTGATTAGGAAGAATGAAGTATTATGTACTATAGCTCAAGACACATCAAGAGTGAGCAGTACATACAAAAGGTGGAACAAATGTGCTTTAAGAAAGATGTTATGGGATGAATTCAAGAGCTTTAAAATAAGCAAATTCATATTTGTTCTTAACTGTAATATTTTAACCTTGATGCTGAAATGCACCCAGGCATTAAACCTGGTTACTGACAGTCAGTTGTGCTAGGATTAAGTTATCTAGACTAAATATCTAATACATATGTTTTTGATTGTATCTAATGCCTATATTTTTAACTATCTACCTGTGCTATGTTAAGCATGCACAGGACCCATGAGAGCCCTTTCCTTTGTGGAGCAGCAGCTGGAAACCAGTGCATCTCAAATGGTAATAGTTAACTGCTTAAGTGACTGAATCCCATCTTCAGCTTTATTGCAGATCACAGTATCACAGTATCACAGTAACTAAGGTTGGAAGAGACCCCAAGGATCATCAAGTCCAACCTGTTCCAACAGACCTCACAACTAGATCATGGCACCAAGTGCCACGTCCAATCTCCCCTTGAACACCTCCAGGGACGGCGACTCCACCACCTCCCTGGGCAGCACATTCCAATGACGAATGACTCGCTCAGTGAAGAACTTTTTCCTCACCTCGAGTCTAAACCTCCCCTGGCACAACTTGAGACTGTGTCCCCTTGTTCTGGTGCTGGTTGCCTGGGAGAAGAGACCAACCCCCTCCTGTCTACAACCACCTTTCAGGTAGTTGTAGAGGGCAATGAGGTCGCCTCTGATCCTTCTCTTCTCCAGGCTAGATAGTTTTATTTCTTTTTATATAAATGAAGCCTCACTGAAGTACTTCAAATAAGACATTGAAGTATATAAACCAGTGGAAATAAAATACAAGTGATACTGATCTAATTTAATGAGTTCATAGAATCACAGAATCATACAATCAATAAGGTTGGAAGAGACCTCAAAGATCATCAAGTCCAGCCTGTCATCCCAGACCTCATGACTACTAAACCATGGCACCAAGTGCCACATCCAATCCCCTCTTGAACACCTGCAGGGATGTTGACTCCACCACCTCCCTGGGCAGCACATTCCAATGGCTAGCAACTCTTTCTGTGAAGAAATTTCTCCCCACCTCGAGCCTAAACTTCCCCTGGTGCAGTTTGAGACTTCAGCAGAATGGCTGATTGTATCAGTGTCCAGTGGTACCCAGATTTATCTGACCAGCTCTGCTGTTCAGGTTTTGGCCTCTCATGGCTTCTCACACCACATGTCTGTTGTAATTTGCTGTAGTATAAGTTTATAGCTGACATACACTCAAGAGCGCAGTCTAGCTCAGAGTCCACAAACTACTTTGTGTGTCTGCTTCTAAAGACAGTCTTTACTCTCTCTATGAATTCAGTGGCAAAGCTGATTTACATCCAGGGTTCAGTTGTTTCTTCTATGCAGATATTTGTATTCTTGGAAGAAAAAGGAAACAAACAAACAAACAAAAAACCCCAACTACCAAATCCAACCAACCAAACAACAAAGCAAACACACACACACAAAAACAACCACCACAAAATATTAATTGGTAAATGAAAATAATCAATCAGGCTCAGGAAGTATAATGACAATTAGCTATGTTGAACTATTTGGAGCGCTGCCTGTGTAACTTAAATATTTGCTACTTGGTTGTAAATGATCATTATAAAACAGCTAAAACTCCTCCAGTTGTGGTGACAGCTATTCTGACTAGCGTCATAGCTGACCTGAGCTGAAAGAGTTATCCTTTGTAACTGGAAGTTTCATTGCTGGTAAAGGACCTCCACAAGGAGGCTCATCTATAAGCAGGTTTGTGCATTCAGTGCAAGCTCTGCTACAACATGAAAAGAATGATGCAGATGGGGTGAGGTCTGAGTGTGCAGGATCAGCACCACACTGCAGACGAAACAGCAAGGGCACAGAGTAGAAGGAACAAGCAGAAGTGATATGTGCAGGCACAAAGTAATGACAGAGCATTTACATGTTACTAGACTACAGAGCCCAGGATCTATGAAGAAAACATTGAAATGGAAGAGCCTTAATGAGACCGTGATGACCAGTTGTTTACTCAGCTACAGCACAAACCTCATTAGTATCAGATGATTGCCCCTGTGGTGTACTGTGAGGGACCTCACCTAATTGCCTGAATTCCTGGAGATGAAAGATCCCTTCCCTTGAACAAGCAATGATCTAATTAGTTCATTTCTGTGCAGTATTTCTGCTTCTATATCTTTCTCATATTGTTACCATGTTATGTGGTATCCAAAGGCAACAGCATTGAACTCTTTGACTGTTTAACATATTGTGCTAGCCTTTAAAGAAAGATTTTTTTTTTACTCCAGAGCTGAAATGCCACAGGACATTTTAATGAATGAGGTACAAATTTTATATTCTGCTTTGCCACAAAGATGTTTGAGAAGCTGCAAATGCAATGGATTTGTAGCATAACTTTCTTTGAAAACAATGGACTGGTTGACTATTCAGGGAGAATCCTACAAAGAATGTGAAAGAACCAGAAAGCTAAGTTAAAATGGTTTTCCCAGTGTACTTGGCTTCTACACAAGAGAATGGAGTTGAAGAATTTATGAGCTATTACTTAAGAAAGTCGGTGGTTACCTTCCACAAGACCACCTATAATGAGATTCAGTTGTGAATTCAGCTGAGATTCCTCAGGTAGAAAGTACAATGCATGACAAAAATGGCAAATGGCTGGGCTGAAAAATTAGCATAGCTTATGTGGATTTAGAGAAAGTACAGGATGAATGGTAACAATAACAAGAGCAAAAGGAGAAATGTACTTCAGATGAATGTTACTGGCAGGAGATATGTTATATATATATATATATATATATATATATATATGAAGTTCTTTCTTAGGCTTGCTTTGGAACTCTCATCTCAGATACTTCAGGGATATTTTATACTCCCACCTACATTATTAAGACATCTATTCAATCTGAGCTTCAGCTTTTTCATCAAAGTGGAGAATAATACTTGCCTGGCTTGCTGGAGCATTGTCACTTAGAGTTCCTAAACCGCTGTGATTTCCAAGGTGGTAAAATGCATGGGAATGCAGAGGGTGGTCATTATTTTAATTCTCTGTGCTGTGAGATTTTTGCCCAGAGACATATCTACCACAGATATTTCTTTGATAAGCTTGTTTGAAGTGGTATGCCAAAAAGCCTTTCAGTTTGAGAGAAACTGTTTGTGTGTGCTTTGGAGCATGCCAGAACATATCTGAAAAGCAAAATGCATTTTCTAGGTCATTCCAGATCACAGAGCATCCACATAACACATAGCGGCAGTACATACACTACCTTTACACTACCAGCCCAACAGAAGGCTTTATTACTTAGCAGCAGAGGGGACTCAATGAATCCTGTCCAGCCTCCATGGAGAAACAGAGGCTGTGAGGTCCAACCAGCATGTGTCTGACTGCAGCTGGAGCCTCTCTACAGCCCCTGTGGAATTTGCCTGTCACTTTGGTAGATACTCCATAGATAGTGGGAGGGGAAGTGCCTGCAGGAAAGTTGCCTGATGCCCAAACTAAATTTTGTGTGTTTTCCTGAGGACTCTGCTTCTGCCTCTAGGATTGCCTTACACAGATGCAAATCCTTACACTCCTCCCATGCCTGGGTCAGACTGTCCCTTACCTTACCTGAAAGACTCTACCAAGCACCACTCTTGCTGAATTTGTCACAGGCAGATCTTTGCCAACTGGGCCATCTTTAACAGATCCTCATGACTACACGGTACTAAGGAGAAATTCCCATGTCCTGGTTCAACACAGGGCTTCACATGTTTTGAAACTTTTTCTTGCCCCTGATGTAGGTATGCAAGATATGGCTAGCTTTTGTGAATGTGACTGTGAACCTCAGTTGCAGATAAGTCATCTACAAAAGAAGAAGTGTAGATATACAGTGAAGGTCTGTTCAGAGAGAAAATCTTGGAAAGCTTTTAGGCACAACTCAGTATACTTCCTGCCAACTCAGTAGTAGGTGCAACCCCATACCATTTGTCTTAGAAACTGCCTTTGAGTGCTGAGGAGAATGAACTAATGTTTCTAAGTGCCATAGACACTGTGAAGCATTGACCAGAGGAAGACTATCCAGACTTGAAAGTCTTACAAAACGGATGACATTCTCATGCTTCTTGCAGAAACACAGTATAAGCTATAGTCAGCCACTATGGAGGCATGCCATCTTAGCAATTCAGTATGGTATGAAAGGAAAGAGAACTGGAAGAATTTTGTTTCACTTGCTCTTCATGTGTTAGCCCCAAGCTATTGGTTCAATAGCAGTTTTATCCCTCCATCTAGCACTTTAGGTATAAGGCTTAGAATAGAATTAACCGGGTTGGAAGAGACCTCTGAGATCATCGAGTCCAACCTATCATCCATCACTATCTAATCAACTAAACCATGGCACCAAGCACCGCATCCAGTCTTTTCCTAAACAGCCCCAATGATGGTGACTCCACCACCTCCCTGGGCAGCCCATTCCAATGGGCAATCACTCTTTCTATGAAGAACTTCCTAACATCCAGCCTAAATCTCCCCTGGTGCAGCCTGAGACTCTGTCCTCTTGTTCTGGTGCTGGTTTCTTGGGAGAAGAGACCAGCCCCCTCCTGGCTACAACCTCCCTTCAGGTAGTTGTAGAGAGCAAGAAGGTCTCCCCTGAGCCTCCTCTTCTCCAGGCTAAGCAACCCCAGCTCCCTCAGCCTCTCCTCACAGGGCTTGTGCTCCAAACCCCTCTCTAGCTTTGTTGCCCTTCTCTGGACACGTTCCAGCAAGTCAATATCTTTCCTAAAATGAGGGGCCCAGAACTGGAAGGTGATAATGCTGCCTAATGCCATTGTTTTTTTTATCAGACAGGTACTTGTAGAAAATTATTTGCAGCACAGTTTCTCAAGCACAGGGGGGAAAAAAAATCACAAAATCTTTAGGTCTCAATTAGAAGTGCCCATTCACAAACATTTTTCAGCTCTTCCCATAGGGAGGTTTGGATGTGGGTGGATTATTCATGGAGCATTATCAAAGCATAAAGCTGTGCCAGAAAGAGCGATGGCTAAAGAGGTACAATGAATTTCTCACAATGAATGGTGGATGTTGGTAACCCACACAGGTCTGTGAGCAGCAACTGGAAAGCCCTGGTGGAGTGATGAGAAGTGAAGAAGAAGCAGAAGTTCAGTCATTGTGGTACTTATTGCAGCAAACTACATCTTGAAAAGTACTGGTTATCTTGGAAATGGTTGTGGATGTCAGGCTGTAAAGCTGTCAGTTCTATTAAGGTATGTGCACTGAATTCATGCTTGCCTTCAGTGATGTGGGGAAAATAGAAGGCAGTCATCAAAAGTGTCTTCAAAAAGAAATGAGCTGGCTATCATGCTGAAAATGGCTGTTTTGTCTCTGGATTCAGGTCTGAGAAACAACCTTCTGTACTGATTTCAGGTTTGAAGGTGCAAGTGATGTAAGACTGTCAATATTAGCCTAATTATCTGACTTGTTCCTATGTCTCAATGAAGAGACAGACGTTTTACAGGAGTTTAAAACTCTGTCTTTGAACCTTTACAATAAAATTGACACAATGACAAACTAAGTGTGACTTTCAGGACCAGAAATCGCTGCTCACTCCCAGCTCTGGAATGTTTCCTTACTGAAAACTAATTGAAAAAGTATTCTGACCAGACCAATGACATTAGAAGAACAATTGCCTAAATTCAGTTGGGAAGTGTAATAAATCTGGCTTTGACAGTATAAGTAATGGGATTTTAAATGTGTAGCATTTGACACAGAGGAAACAGATGACTTTCCAGGAAAGGAAAAAAGTGATTAAATTGTGCTGTGACAGTGTATTCATAGTCAGTCTCAGAAGTGGCCCCAAAGTCTTTTATCTGGGAGGAAGAAGAAACTTGCTGGGGTTGATATTAGCCATTGATCATCCAGCATGCATTACAAAAACATGGGGTTTTCTTTCTCATCTGCCATTTGGATGGCTCTCTACCATCATGGCTGACTTGAATTTGGCAGCAGTTTTATCCTTTACCGTAAAGCCTACCATCCTGGGTGCTTGCCTAGGAAGGAAGGCATCCCACTCTGAATTCTGAACTGAAGGGTAGTTTGAACTCATACATCCCATATTTCAGAGGGCTGTGAACGTGCATGGAGATGACAGAGCCCAAAGAAGATGAGGCATGAAGAGATGTAATTTTAAACTAATTGTCAGAGCACGCTTTGGGGAGCAGAGCCCTTACATGTTAGTGATTCCAGAGCAGCTGTTAGTGTGAAACTAGACTCTTTTTAGCTGTGTTAGCTGGTTCAGTAGCTGCAGTGGACAAGGTTCTACCTTTCACTTGTTCCAAAATTAGTCTGGTTTTGATGGGGCATGCACCATCACTCAGTGTCACATTTGCCAAACTTCTATGCCAGGGTCTATTCTTTATCTCTGTGGGGTTTTGTTTAGATTTGTTAACCTGTGAAGACTCCTTTGTCTCTGCTTCGGAAAACCAACGTAGTGGTAAGTGCAACAACTCATCTTGAAGCCTAACTGGACAGCTGTTGTAGTGAAACTTGAAGCTAAAGTGAGTTTTCAGTTTAACATCAGCTATGAATCATTTATGACTAAAAAGGAAATAATGAAATAAAGGAGCTTCAGCCCCACTCCCCTCTCCCCCTTTTAGCATAACTAGTTATTTAAGTTCATCAAAGCAGAATGCTCCTGGTCTGTCACTATGCAACTCTGAAAGGGACAGCAAATTACAGTGTCCTCATCCAGCCTGGAAATGCCACTTCTGACAAGCAATGTCCTCTGCTAGGCTTACCTCCCCAAGGAGGCCAGAAGTTAGAATAGAATAGAATAGAATAGAATAGAATAGAATAGAATAGACCAGACCAGGTTGAAAGAGACCTTCAAGATCATCACGTCCAACCTATCAACTAATCAAACCTACCTAATCAACTAAACCATGCAACCAAGCACCCTATCAAGTCTCCTCCTAAACACTTCCAGTGATGATGACTCTACTACTTCCCCAGGCAACCCATTCCAATGGGCAATCACTCTTTCTGTGTAGAACTTCCTCCTCACCTCCAGCCTAAACCTACCCTGGTGCAGCTTGAGACTGTGTCCTCTTGTTCTAGTTCTGGTTGCCTGGGAGAAGAGACCAACCCCAACCTGGCTACAGCATGCTTTCAGGCAGTTGTAGGGAGCAAGAAGGTCACCTCTGAGCCTCCTCTTCTCCAGGCTAAGCAACCCCAGCTCCCTCAGCCTCTCCTCATAGGGCTTGTGTTCCAAACCCCTCACCAACTTCGTTGCCCTTCTCAGCAAGTCAACCTCCTTCCTAAACTGAGGGGCCCAGAACTGGACACAGGACTCAAGGTATGGCCCAACCAGTGCTGAGTACAGGGGGACAATCACCCCCCTGCTCCTGCTGGCCACACTGTTCCTGATCCAGGCCAGGATGCCACTGGCCCTCTTGGCCACCTGGGCACACTGCAGGCTCATGTTCAGCCTACTATCAACCAACACACCCAGGCCCCTCTCTGCCTGGCCACTCTCCAGCCACTCAGACCCCAGCCTGTAGCACTGCATGGGGTTGTTGTGGCCAATGTGCAGAACCCGGCCCTTGGATGTGTTCAATCTCATGCCCTTGGATTCTGCCCATCTGTCCAGCCTGTCGAGGTCCCTCTGCAGAGCCTCTCTACCCTCCAGTAGATCAACTCCTGCCCCGAGCTTGGTGTTGTCAGCAAATTTACTGATGATGGACTCAATGCCCTCATCCAGCTCATCAATAAAGATGTTAAAGAGCACAGGGCCCAGCACTGATCCCTGGGGGACACCACTAGTGACTGGCCGCCAGCTGGATGTGGCACCATTCACCACCACTCTCTGGGCTCGATAAACAAGTTCAGATCTGTTTCAGGACATGTTGCAAAGATACCTGGTTTTTAAGACACTCCAGTAGGACACAGCATCAATACAGTTTGAGGGCTCTTTCACTCTGCTTTTCACCTGTGTAGATGAGAAATGACTATTTTGTTTTTCATAACATTGGTCTTCATGTATATTCATAGAACGGAACGGAATGGAATGGAATGGAATGGAATGGAATGGAATAGAATAGAATAGAATAGAATGGAGTAGACCAGGTTGGAAGAGACTAAAACCTGCCTGTTGCTCCACTTAAAGATTCTCAGTGCATTGCAAATGAAAACTGAATAAATACAAGCACAAAACCCTCTCTCTTTAATAACGTAATGGAAAACAAAGAGAGTAAGGCTGCTGTAATTGTATGAGTGGGATCCAGGATTAACTGACCAGAGGCTCAGGGGCACTGTACTGATTTTGTAAAGCGGCTATTTCCCCAACTTTCTGCCTAAACATGTCTCCAAAAGAATTCTTGGGATGTATCTCAAAAAATAAAATGGATCTTTTCCACCAATCATAAACAGTGTGAACTCCCATCTTTGAGTGAACGACACCACATTTTATCTTGGACTCAATTATAAACTTCAAAGACCCTGCAAAGATCCTGAAATCTGTGTTAAGACAAAATTCCTATTTGAAGTCAGCCCCTATAGGGAATTGGAGGATATTTATATTTCAGACCCCACACTTAAATTATAAAAGGAGTGGCCTATTTTATACTTGAACACAGCTCATTAGAGAAATCGCTTAATGAATATGTTTCAGTCATCTAACAGAGGAAATCAAAGCATATAGGGCACTCTATAGGATTTGTGTGGATTGCTAGATGCCCTAGTGGACTTGTGCACTGCAAATTGTGTACCATTAATAGTTCTTTGCTCATTCATCAGCCTATGATTTAATAATCATTTCAGTAGTAAGTTTCTGTAATGTGTGTATTATGAAAGAGAGAAAAATGGATAAAAGTAATCAGTATCTCTGCTGCTCTGAAGTAGCTGTTTCTGAGGCACATAATTAATGGTAGCACAATTTTTACATATACAAATGAAATTTCAGCATTAAAATTCCCTCAGTCATCCTGTTTGTTTCTCTGATTTATTGAATTTCATTATGTGAAGCAAACTGCTAGAGAAACTGACTCCCCTTCCTCTGTCACCCTGAAATTTATATTCTCTTCTTCATTGTAACTCCAGCTTCAAGTAAAAAGGAGGAATGATTGTAATAGTCTGGTAACGATGTCCTTGGGAGCTGGGCTCTGTACACTTGACTGCTGTCAAGGCAAGAAAATATACAACATCTATGGATGAGTGCCTTGCCAATGGGATATTCTATATTGAGCAGCCCCAGGCATCATCAGTGACACTAGCTATGCATTTGTTTGAATACTATCTGGTTTAGGTGTGCTCATTGCGAGGTGGATCTTGAAAGACACCTATGTGGAAGGACATCTAGGCAAAACATTCTGAATGCAGAGAAAACAAAGACAAAGAACATTTCTAAAAACACTTTGAGATTCAGGCTATGCCAGTTTTAGGGACAACTGCATGAACCCCAACTTAAAGAAAAACCTGAGCTCCTGGAGAGCTCAACTTCAATAATCTGTGTAATTCTTCAGATTTAGAGAATCTAGGCACTGAGACAAAGTATTTTTCTTCATGGACTGTTTGGTTTGGTTTGGTTTGGTTTGGTTTGGTTTGTTGTTGTTTTTTTTCTTGCATTTACTAAGTTGGCATGTCTTCACAGGGAGTGAAACACTGGACTTTGCTATTTATATTGACCATGACTTCTTCTTTAGGCTGGATGTTAGGAAGAAGTTCTTCACAGAAAGAGTGATTGACCATTGGGAGCTGCCCAGGGAGGTGGTGGAGTCACCATCACTGGAGGTGTTTAGGAAGAGACTGGATGGGGTGCTTGGTGCCATGGTTTAGTTGATTAGGTGGTGTTGGATGATAGGTTGGACTCGATGATCTCAAAGGTCTCTTCCAACCTGGTTAATCCTCTTCTCTTCTCTTCTCTTCTCTTCTCTTCTCTTCTCTTCTCTTCTCTTCTCTTCTCTTCTCTTCTCTTCTCTTCTCTTCTCTTCTCTTCTCTTCTCTTCTCTTCTCTTCTCTTCTCTTCCCTTCTCTTCCCTTCTCTTCCCTTCTCTTCCCTTCTCTTCCCTTCCCTTCCCTTCCCTTCCCTTCCCTTCCCTTCCCTTCCCTTCCCTTCCCTTCCCTTCCCTTCCCTTCCCTTCCCTTCCCTTCCCTTCCCTTCCCTTCCCTTCCCTTCCCTTCCCTTCCCTTCCCTTCCCTTCCCTTCCCTTCCCTTCCCTTCCCTTCCCTTCCCTTCCCTTCCCTTCCCTTCCCTTCCCTTCCCTTCCCTTCCCTTCCGTAAAATTTCATGAAGATATGGCAAGAGAACCAAAATACTTATCAGTGCACATATGCATGTGCAGTGCAGTGATTAGTTTATCCAGTTTTCCCTTATATAGCTCCTGAAAGAGCAGTGGGGGTTTTGAGTTTGATAAAGATGAATTTAGGCTTCTATGGGATAACAGAGATAGAAAACCAGTAACAAGCTTTACTGTGCAATACATGCCATAGGATATACAGCTGCATTCGTGGAACTTGGAAGCATATGATAGGATCACAGGATCGCACGATATTAAGGGTTGGAAGGGATCTCTGGAGATCATTGAGTCCAACTCCCCTGACAGAGCAGGAACATAGAATCTAGCACAGGTCACACACAGGAACACATCCAGATGGGTCTTGAAAGTCTGCAGAGAAGGAAACTCCACAACCTCTCTGGCCAGCCTGTTCCAGTGCTCTGTGACCCTCAGAATGAAGAAGTTCCTCCTCATGCTGAGGTGGAACCTCCTGTACTGTAGTTTCTATTCATTGCCCTTTGTCCTATCACAAGGTGCAACTGAGCAGAACCTGTCCCTTACCTCTTGCCACCCAGCTCTCAGATATTTATAAACATTTATTAAATCCCCTCTCAGTCTTCTCATCCCATGCACTCTGTTGCTATAGGGAAGAAATAATGTGAACACAAAAATTGAAAAGCTAGTAATGGATGATATCTTCCCTTCAAATCGATTAACTATTGACGTCCTTGTTGATGTTTTCCCCTGTGCCACCAGAGATGGGGAGTTATATGTAAGGCCAGTGGCTTGCTCCAGACAGTTGAGTGGAAGAGGTAGTGAGCACACACATGCTGCTGCTGCACTTCCTTCTTGTATGACTGGTAACAGGAGCTGTGGCAGCAAGGATGTGAGGAATGTGGAAGAATCCTGTTTTCCTGTCTAGTCCAGTCTCCAATTGGAAGAATACCAACGAATGCAAATATGCAAGACAAGTCTGTTCTTCTCCCTCCATTGAGTTTTACTAAAAATCTATTAAAAATTACATAACAGTCCACCTTTCAGGGACAAGTAGTGTTCACAACATTAATCTGGCTTTTTTTCCTGCTATTTTCATTCCCCAGCAAACAAATCTGGAGTCTCTCACTGAATGATCTCTGGTGGAGTAGAGTGGACAAATAAAGAGCAGTGTTCTCACCAGGAGCAGATCTACTCTCTCCCTCTCAAAGGATCCAAATTTCTATGCTAACTTCCTTGAGCCTTTCTATTCACATTAAAACTTGTCCTGAATGGTCTGCAGAATCCTAACTGTGTGCAAATCCTTTCTCACTGCCTTCTCTTCCACTGTCTGATGCCAATTCTAAGTGCCATATAATCTCCTAGTCTCATTTTCCCACATTCTCCAAAGCCACCTGTAGTTGAATTCCTGCCTAATCACCACCCACATACATTACCTCTTCTCCTTATATACAGTTTTATAAATACCTACCAAGAGTAGCCTGTTGCAAGAATTATGCTGATTATGACTTTTTAAATCATAAAATGACATTTAAACCACTTGGAGTTTGGTACACAACCTGTTTATTTAACATATTCAACGTTTGAGCTGCTCTAGCAAATTCAGGACTTGCCTGGGCTGGGTCATTACTCAGCTACTGAGTCTGTGGGGGCACAGAGATCACCAAGGATAAACCCACATCAGGTAGTGTGGCAGCATACAGCATATCCAAGCTGTCTGCAAATGAACTGGCTCAAAACCTGCAAGGGTTATAGCCATGTCAGAATGATGCATCACTGAAACTTGCCCCAGTGGAAAACTATTAATTTACACTTCTGAGAGTCAAGCTAATATCTCTGCAAGGCAGTGCACTGTACTATTTGAACATACTCATTTATCCAGCCCTAGCATGGAGCTGTTTATACAGCCCTGCATAAATTTTACAGGTATCCAGAGCAGTCTCTTCGTAGAGACAGCTCAGGAGAATCTCGGGTTTGCTGTTCAGAAGGTGGGAGGCCAGGGACAGACCACTCCTGTTGCAGGAACAGGAGATCTGGAAAAAGGTATTGCACTGCATTTGCTCCCATGTTGCAGTAACTATGGCTTCACTCACCTTGATCTCTCTCAGCAGTAGTACCAGCCAAAGCAAATTAAAACTGCCCTGCACACAATAGACCAAATCTTGGCCATTTTGCCAGCCTAGCAGTCTGCCTGCACAGCCTGTGCCCCAAGGTGGCTTTGCTTGTCTCCAGAAGGTCTGCTGTATCCTACATTTTCACTGCATCCCTGGGGATGGTACTGACCCAAAAGAAAGGGCAAAGCAGGCTTAGCATGCCAGATGTGCAAGCTTTATCTTCATAAGGAGGGCAGCAGCTGGCATGCTCCCACTCCAGAAAATGATGCAGTTCTTCACTGCTCTAGGCTCGGGCTGATCTTAAATGGTTGGTATAAGCCATCAATTATAGGCTCCACAGGGAAGAGATGGTTTCTAGGTTTTTATCTTTTGTACAGTGCCAAGAATACCAAAGTCTTCCATAAACAAAAATGATAAATAACAATCTCTCAGAGTTTAATTGTGTGAATGTGATTTTAATGGATAATTAGTTGTGAGTGGTCTTATTTTCTTGCGGAATAAAAGAGATATTGGAATAAAATAGAAGATGGCAGAAGTCTAATGTTACTTCCACTCTGTCTGAACTTGCTCTTAAGGGAACCATCAAGATATGCACAATTTAGAATAACCATGAGGTTGTGACCACTTTGTTTCCACTCCTCAAACTATTTAGTAATCAATCCCCTCTCTGAAGAGCTGGTTGCACATAGGGTCTGAAAGAGATTTTTTTCATCCTTTTTTAGAGTCAGCAATATTTCCATCTCACAAAACTAAACTCATAGCTTTCAATCTGCCAACTGTCACCACTTTTGCTTTTACCCAGCAATAAAAGAGAGCTGACAAGAGTCTCCACATGGGAACCCACAGGCAGACTTAGTGGGAAGCAGGAAAGCCTTGGCACACTCCCTTCCTCTCCCTTGTCTGTTTCTTGTGGGTATGGCAAGGAGTTTGAATACCCTGGCTCTGAAACAAGTCAGCAGCATGACTTGCATGGGCGGGGGGAAAGAAGGGAATATCAGGGTTCAGTTTTGGTTTGGTGATGTTTGTTTGTTTGTTGGTTTGTTTTGTTGGTTTGTTTGGTTTTTAGAAATCAGGAAAAATGTTGAGGAGGGAGGATGGCATTTTCTTCAGACTGTATTTCTTTTTTTAATTATCTTTGTCTCTTCCTTTTTTTTTTTATCTCTGCAAATCAGGATTGATTTTTGCATTTGCCTGTTAAATCTGCTCTGCAAAAGAGAGATCTTATCTTTTGCTGCTGTCATTCTTGCAGGTGCTATATATGTATATTTAAGGCTTAATACTACTGCAAAGGAGAGATCTTATCTTTTGCTGTCATTCCTTCAGGTGCTACATATGTATATTTAAGACTTAATGCTTCTTTTCTTCATTATATTGCTGTCCTTGCCTGTCTAGATACATATATCTATGAAAATGCCCAGTGTGCTCAGGTGGCCAAGAAGGCCAATGACATCCTGGCCTGCATCAAGAATAGTGTGGCCAGAAGGAGCAAGGAAGTCATTGTGCCCCTGTACTCAGCACTGGTTAGGCCACATCTTGAGTCCTGTGTCCAGTTGTGGGCCCCTCAATTTGAGAAGGACATTGAGACTCTTGAATGTGTCCAGAGAAGGGCAACAAGGCTGGGGAGGGGCCTCGAGCACAAGCCCTGTGAGGAATGGTTGAGGGAGCTGGGATTGCTTAGCCTGGAGAAGAGGAGGCTCAGGGGAGACCTCATTGCTGTCTCCAACTACATGAAGGGAGGTTGTGGCCAGGAGGGGGTTGGTCTCTTCTCCCAGGCAACCAGCATCAGAACAAGAGGACAGTCTCAAGCTGCACCAGGGGAAGTTTAGGCTGGATGTTAGGAAGAAGTTCTTCACAGAGAGAGAGTTGTTAGCCATTGGAATGTGCTGCCCAGGGAGGTGGTGGAGACCCTGTCTCTGGAGGTGTTCAAGAGGGCATTGGATGTGGCAGTTGGTGCCATGCTTTAGTAGTGAGGTGTTGGGTGACAGGCTGGACTTGATGATCTTTGAGGTCTCTTCCAACATTATTGATTCTGTGATTCCAAATACCTGTAATACTTACATAAAATACATGCATAAGCACAGATACATACATATACATGCAGTGCTGCGTGAGCCAGGATAAATTTAACAAGAATTACATGTAATAACAGAAGTAGAGGAGTCTGGTGAGCTTATGCAGCCTAAAATCAGGTAACCTGAAAATAATTTCTTCTTTCCATATCAGTAAGTCATATGAGGTCTTGGGTGACAGGTTGGACTTGATGATCTTTGAGGTCTTTACCAACCATATTGATTTTATGATTCTACGATCTCATGATTCATATCGCTGTTCTTCCATGATTTAAAGCACAAGCTTTTGGGTTCTTTTGTGATTTCATCTATTCTCAATTTGGAGTCAAAATCAGACATTTTGTAGTTGCTTTGCTTAAACAGATCTTTTCCTCACAGCCCCTATATTTTGAACATGTTGCTGTATAGGGGTCGGGGTAGGGATAAGGTGACGGTCTGTGCGACAAGAATCAAACACAAGCAGAGTATGTAGAAGGCCAAAAGGCCGAGATTTATTCCAGCACACAACTCATATATTGTGTGTATTGTTAGTGTGGCTGCCTGCAATTGGTTAATGAACTTTACTCAAGACTCTCATGGGTCAGCGATAGCATTGCTAGAGTTACTTGTTAAGCTAGTCCAGGTGGCCTCCCATCTTATCTTGTGGTTTCTCATTCCCACGCAGTCTGTCCAGGGAGTTTCCAGATTCTCATGGGAGCACAGAGATGTTTTATCGCCAGAGCTCTTCCGAGGGTTTACAGATATGCTGGAAGGAAGGGATGCCATCCAGAGGGACCTTGACAGGCTGGAGAGGTGGGCACAAGCCAACCTCATGAGGCTCAACAAGACCAAGCGCAGGGTCCTGCAGCTGGGTCAAGGCAATCCCAGGCACAAATACAGGCTGGGCAGTGACTGGCTGGAAAGCAGCCCTGAGGAGAGAGACTTGGGGGTGCTGGTGGACGAAAAGCTCAACAGGAGCTCTCAATGTGCACTTGCAGCCCGGAAAGCCAATCAGATCCTGGGCTGCATCAAGAGAAGTGTGGCCAGCAGGTCAAGGGAGGTGATTCTCCCCCTCTACTCAGCTCTGGTGAGACCCCACCTGGAGTACTGCCTCCAGTTCTGGAGCCCCTATTACAAGAGGGATCTGGAGGTGCTGGAAGGTGTCCAGAGAAGGGCCACGAGGATGATCAGAGGGCTGGAGCAACTCTCCTATGAGGACAGACTGAAGGAGTTGGGACTGTTCAGTCTGGAGAAGAGAAGGCTCCCAGGTGACCTAATTGTGGCCTTCCAGTATCTGAAGGGGGCCTACAAGAAGGCTGGGGAGGGACTGCTCAGGATCTCAGGTAGTGCTAGGACTAGGAGGAATGGAATGAAGCTGGAGGTGGGGAGATTCAGGCTGGAGGTGAGGAGGAAGTTCTTCCCCATGAGAGTGGTGAAGCCCTGGAATGGGTTGTCCAGGGAGATGGTTGGGGCACCGTCCCTGGAGGTGTTTAAGCCCAGGCTGGATGAGGCTCTGGCCAGCCTGATCTAGTGTGGGGTGTCCCTGCCCATGGCAGGAGGGCTGGAACTAGATGATCCTTGTGGTCCCTTCCAACCCTGACTGATACTATGATACTATGATACTATGATACTATGATACTATGATACATCACAGTCCCCCACATGAAAAGTTTATTTTCAGGGGAAGAAACACAAACCAACAAAAACCCACCAGAATTATGGAATTGAGACTTTAGTTTCAAACTGTATTAAGTTTATGTTTGTGCTATTCCTTCATTAATTTATGTGACAGTTTGGATGTTGCTATGGCACATCTCACACCTGACCAATGAAATTCATTTAGAGTTAATCTTTGTTTTGCTTTTTACACCAACTGTAGCTCCTAGCTTAAAGGCACAGCCTAAACTGTCACAATTCCCCACAAAGGTAGGAGTGCGAGAGAGCGTGTAGATGAGAGTCTTCATCTCAACATCTCGTTCCATTATGGCATTTCCAGTAATAACATTTCAATATCCTG